>NW_027468837.1:23889163-23956663 GCF_046254945.1 Alosa pseudoharengus
CAGGGCTTAGCCATCATTACTGCGGTTAAGAGTAGTGCTAAATATGTTTATCCCAGGGTGTTTTCAAGATGTCTTTTCAGAATACGTTTGAGCAAAAAATTACATGTGGAAGAAGGGGCAGGGGTCTGTACAGGCTGAACAGGAGTACAAAAAACAACACCTGCCATTAACCTACTGCATCAGCTAGATTTAGTGAATATAGATGGCAATTCACTTGAGTATACTTAGTTTGAGTGAGAGCAAATAAGAAGTGTGCATCAATGTTTGAACACCAACGAAGGACAAGTATATAAGTATAGGTATAAGTAAGTTAAGTATACAACACAATAAATATGCAATTCCAAAATAAAAAATAAACATAATAAATACTTTTGAAAAAATGAAAAAAAATGTTTTTAATATTATGAAAACAAGGAAAAACATCCAGCGGGTCCTACCTGAAGAAGGTGTGATGCTCGATGCAAACTTTCCACAGCCTCTTGGCAGCCCTGTGATTGGGCAGCTTGAAGCCGATGGTGCTCTCAAACTGCTCATACTGCGGAAGGGACAGACAGGTCACATTTACGAAATAGCCTACTGTGAAATCCTGCAGAGAACAGTCAGAGCATCCTTGTTCGGAGAAATGCATGCGTTTTCTGCGCTGTCAATATATTGTACAACCGACATGATAGCGACATAAACGTGTAACTTCTATACTGACCAGATTTTTGCTGTAAACAAATTCAATAGGCACCGTTGCTCATCTGTCCATCATTGTATAAAGCCCACCCATGGTGAACAATGATTCAATTGGTCCACACGATTCTCAGGTTTTAATAGAGGCTTGTCAATGGAACAACTCCAGACCGAACTTCCCAACCTCACATTTTGTGGGATGGGTAAGTTCAGCATGGCCTTTCAAGCAACCAAAGCATTATTGATGGACTCCAGTGAAGTACAATGAATGTCCAGTCTCTGGCCATTAGATCTTTCAGAGCTCCACAGCTGAAAGTTTTTTTTCCCCCCTCAAATCTTTAAATGTACTAAACCCATAATCCTTCCCCGTGCTGAGTGCACTTAAGCAATTTAGAACAGCAGAACAGCAGAAACTGACGAAAGGAGAGTGCAGTGCAGAAGCATTAGCAGTGTGCTTTGAAAAATCCTCTCTTCAGTGGAGCTAAAACGTTGACATGTGTACTGTACATCTCATTGCTACAGCTAAGTGTATGAATTCTCAGGCCAAGCAGATCCCTGTTGAAGCCACTCTCCTGAACTCTCTGAACAAAGAGCAATTATGGTTAGTCTGTTACACCCCGCCTCATACTGCTATCCTGCCCCAATGTGGCAGAATCTCCAGCCAGTAGATCAGTAGATACCCTGCTACCCTGCTGAGAGCAGATACTGAGGAAAGAGGGAGGGGGTAAAAAAGCATCTCTTCAATCAGAGGGGACAAACACGGAGCGTGGCATTTATCACTCTATATTTACACTCTCTGCCCCCCCCCCCCCACCCCCTTTCATGTATCCTGGACTTGTTTGCAGCTGCGTCTGCAGTGCTAAAGAAGCGACGGTCGTATGAAAAAGAGTCCCTTTCATGGTCTCTCTCTGTGAGAGCATTGTGCCGGTGGTGAGCCGTCGGGACAGATCCGGTCTCAGTGCAGCCCAGCAAGGGTCTGCCCAAACCCACGGGCAGAAAGGACCTCTGGGAAAGGAGCCCAGATCTCCCTCTCTCGCCCATTTCCTTCACAGCAGTAGGGTAGAATGACAGAGAAAAAGAAAGAGGGGGGGGGGGGGGGGCGGAGGGGGAAGAGAGAGGGAGAGGGAGGTGCAGGACCTCTGTACTCCCCCACTGCCACCCAATTTCCTCCTCCAACATCGCTTTCAACATCATTCACTACCAGTTGCCCAAGTAAACATGTTCCACTATCACTGTAAGGGTCCATAATTTTCCTCAGTTTCCTCAAAGGACACTACCTCCAAAGAAGCCAAGCGATGACATACTTTGTTTCAGAGAAATATGATTGGTTTTGGGTGGCAGTCTCTCCCTCTCTCTCTCTCCCTCTCTCTCTTAATTAAGTTGCATTCAATGAATTCCACAGCCTCGAGCTTCATTTGAGGAGAAAGCTTTTACCGTGTCACCTCCGATCAGAGCCAAAACAATGGACATGAATTACCTCACCGGGCCGAATCTTAATGTAAAAGTTGCTCCGCTTGTAGGAGATCTTGAGGATCTTGGGCCAGGCGAATCGATTGATGCGCAGCCGGTCGCGGTATATCAGCAGTCCGTTGGCACACACGCCCAGCATGATGTCAATGCCCTCGGAGTCCTGAGGCACACAAGATGAGAAACTACTGAATTTGGTGAAATTAGCAGCTCTCTCACTTTTTGAAAAATAATCCAACTGAGTATCTACTGCCCAGTGTTTTATTGCATTGCTGCAGGGTGATGGTTGCATTATGTTTGTGTTATTTGGTGTTTTTCATTACTTTTCCAGTCTTTGCCTTCTTTATTTGTTTGTGTTTTCTTCTCTTTTCTATAATTTTTTTAACTTTATTCTGCAATGAACTACTTGGCTGTGCCCTCCTGGTTTATTCTCCTCTTTGTAACTGTACTGTGTTTTAAGTCTGTGGGCCCTGATTTAAATGCTGGGCAAAAGTGCAAAGTCAGTCTATGAGCAAAGTTCATATGCATGATCTAACGGCATTATGTGGCTTGAGGATCTGTGCTTGGGATCTTTTTCATTTAATTTGTAAATAGTTTTATTCAGCAAGCTTTTGTAAGACTTTAGACTCTTGCCCAATACTTAAATTAGGGCTTTGTATGTTAATAAGATGCACTGGCAGCATTCGAATCTCAGGTGCTGGTGATGCGCAGAAATATCAGACTTTAAAACTAGAAACCATTACCGCACACCGGTCTAATACAGTAGGAATTGTTAATTAGGAGCAAACAACACATTTTTATGTCAGCTTCTTCAAGTTGGCTCTTTAGGGCCCTGTATGTATTTAATTTTTATTTTCTTACATATCCTTGAGCCACACACACACACACACACACATTCTTTGTTATATATGTTACATGTCATCAAATGGCAAAAGCTACAAATGAATCATGCCATATGTTCCATGGCATCACAGCTCAATACCTTGGCGTGGTGAAGGTCCACTCCATACATGGACAGCTTCTTGGCGTTCTCCAGGAAGTTCAGCTCAGCCTCTGCAGGAGTCATCCCCCTGCTCAAAGTAACAATAGTCAGCATGAGTCATCACAGGCACTGGGACACACTGGTAGCCAATCAACTTAGGCTTTAATGACCCACACCTGGCCATGCAGGTCTATAAACACTGCAAAATGGATCCAAGAGAGGATTTATGTGGCAAGGGCTCTAAGCCATGGTGAAATAAAAATAAGTAATTGCTGTGAGACAAGGCAGCAGGGCACTAAATTTAAGGGCAGTTTCAGAGCTACAGAGTTACTTAGAAGTCAGGCTACACAAAAGCTCCTGTTTTATCCCTGAGGGAGATTTACTTTGTTTAGAAGAGACCCCTTTATAATGAATACTGCTATAAATGTAATTATAGTCAAAACATAATTCTGGTATTAATTATTTGTGTTCTGCTGCAATTCACTTGTGAGCATGTTTTCTTCATTTCTTCAACTGCCTTTGGTTTCCTTTTAAATGTACTGGTATCAGTGTTTACGCTTTAAGAAGCACTATGCAACAATTTTAGGAAAAATGACCTTAATTATGCAGGTTGAGAGTCGTTCTGATGGTTCTACAACACTTTCTGGGTCGTTTGGTGGGTGCTTCGTCTCCCCCTATCGCTTCTCCACGGAAAAAAAACGAATATGCAACTTTCTGGACCCGGTCCGGGTAAATCCGGATGTGACTCAGCGGAAGTATCCAATCGCACCTCGAAAATGTAGTCAGATTGTAGTTTCAAAGAAGACTGCAAAACGGACACCGACTTAGCTTTGTTGCTGTTGAAATTGTAAGTAGCCTATTGGGTGAACTTCGTGTTTGTAATGTGGTTTGATAGTCTCATAAACAATGTCTTTGCTCGACCGTTTTATTGTGAGCCCTGTATGTGTTTAGCTTGGTTTCTTGATGGCTAGCTTGCTAGCTAGTGGGGATTTAGCGTAGCAGTCACTTGCTACCGAAGCTGCAGGGGGAGCTGTGTAGTGAAAAATGTGAGCCCAAATCCTGCGAAAACCCAGAAACAGCGAAGGAATAACCCAACCTGCATAGTGCTTCTTTAAGGTCTTGCCCATAGTGTTAAATGAGCAAGTTGATTTGACCTAGTTATTAAATTAGCTGTAGTTAGCCATACCATTTTGCACTAAGCCCATCATTTTTATTAGGGCCCATGGACTATTATTAATATTTTCATGTAAATAAAATACAAAAAATGTTATATTTTTGAGTCGTTATATAGCTACTTTTATATAGCTACAATAAATTAACTTAAGGATCTGTCAAAGCCTGCACAGTCAACGTTATACATAGATTTACATTAGGTTTATTAGTCCAATGTTACCGCTGTTCTGCATGGTATTTTCTGAAAGCCTCATTGAGAAACCACTGTCATCAAAGTGGAGAGTAAGTTCAAAATGATCACTGATTGTGTTAGCTGTTCATTGACACTTTCAGGACTCCCACCCCTGTCAAGTAGGCCCTACAGAGGTGAAGCGCAGGGCCGCGTTTGTGCATTGGGCAAAGGGGCTGCTGCCCCGGGCCCCGGCGCGGGACATTTAAAAAAGAAAACAAATGTCTTATCGTCACCTGTCTTTCCCCTTATCAATGCATGATATCACAGACAACAATGGCTTCGCATGAGACAATTAGGAAATATGAAAGCGGAGCTCGAAAAAAGAGAGAGCGGCAGCCAGACGTTCTCAGTAAGGCGCGCCAAAACCACGGCCGTACCCAAGTACGCACTGTGCGTATCATCAGGCTACTCGAGAGAGAATTGCCCGTGTGTGTGTTCACACCAAATAGGCCTAGGCTACCATAACTTCCCAACTCTGCACAGTATTCCATTAACTGCATGACAGTAGGCTATTTACAATTTTCTGTAAAGTAAGTTTGTAAACACGTTATCAAAATCAACTTAATGCAGAACTATGCACGCGCGCACCTTTTGTTTCAGCGGGAGAGCCTACTTACGCATGCTACAGAAGTTGTCGGCTAGCTTGTTGTTTTCTATTACTTTCTATGCTGGTTATCAGCACACAATGTTATAAGCTAATTCATTAACTCGAGACTCATCATGGATATAACACGTTTTTTAAACAACGAAAACAGAAAGGATGGAGACAGCAAAGCGAGAGGAGTTATTTCAAATGGGCAAGCCGCAAGCACAAGGTAGGCAAGATTATTGTGATTGTCAAAATGGCTAGCATTACCGCTGTTTAAAGCCATACGTGAACGTGGCTTTCGCTAGAACAAAACTAAAGGTAACTTAGCCTTTATAGGGCTATACAAAGTTGTCCAAATAAATAGGTCGTTGTTAGGCGTTGTTGTAAAGATATTGCATGTGGATGTCATTAGCCTACTATGTAGACTACTTTTTAACTGACCAATACAGGAACCTAACCGGGACAAATATTATCAAAGCGTTGAAAGTTAGGTGGGTGTGTGCGTACCATCGCATTCATTCCTGCAGGCGCCTTGTCCACTTTTTTCAAAACGAGGATCAACATAGTAAAGTCCACGTCCACCCCTGTCCCTGACAACGTTACCGTTATCGGCTCCAACACCCCCCTTGTTTGTATTTGATGTGACTGGGCTGTGTGTGTGCGCTAGACTGCGTGTTTCAATGTATTTGACGTCGTGGCTGGCTAGGGCTGTGTGTTAACAATGTATCAAGATGTGGCTGTGTGCGTGCGCGCCAAACTCTAGGCTACAATGTTTCATGAGTTCGGGAGTTGCACATTTTAGGCTGACCTGGGTACTGACAGTTTTTTTCAAGCCTTAGTTTAAGTAATTCATTGATGGTAATAATATAATATTTCATGGTTGATTTTTTTTGTGCATTGCCCCATGTTTGTAGATTAGGCCTACTTGTTTTTTGTATGTTGGTACAATTGTATGTTGGTTAACAGTTCCACAATATAAATGCAAATTTCATTTTTACATTATCTGTCATAATTTAATTGCCTCTCTCTCTCTCTGTCTTATGTATATTGATAATAATAATAATAGTAATATATATTGAAAAAAAATGGGGGGGCCTCGGGGAGGTCTCTGCCCCGGGCCCCAGATGACCTTAACCTGGCCCTGGTGAAGCGTCATGTTGTCCATGTGATGCGTTTCTTCACCTGTAGTTTCTATGCAGCTCCATCACCCTCTCCTCCAGCTCCCGCGTCTGGTTGGGGGCGAAGCGGAATTCACTGACGTAGTCGGAGCTGTGCTCGTCATGGTCGAAGTCGCCCAGCTCCGCCTGAACCGTGTAGGAGCCCAGCAGTGCGTGTGTGACGAAGGAGCATGGCAGCCGACCAGAGAGGATGTCATCTCTCAGCTGCAGACACAGGTAATATCTGTAGAGAGAGAGAGAGAGAGAGAGAGAGAGAGATGAAGAAAATAATGAGAGATAGAATGATCAAGACAGCAGTGAAGAAAAAAAAATGTGAGTGAGACAAAGAGAGAGAGAAAGAGAAAGACAAAGAACCAGAGTGAGAGACATAGGCAGAGAAAATAGAGATATGGCAGAGAGAGAGAGAGAGAGAGAGAGAGAAAGATGGTGAGATGATAGTGGCACAAAAAGAGACAGGGGCAGAGAGATAGATAAAGCCCGAAAGAGATTGCTCATTGAGGTGATTAGAAAAAACCAAATGATAATTACACAGCCAATTTTCCTCTAGGTGCTCCCCTAACTCAAGTCAATCAAGTGTGATAATGAAACAGCGCAGTGGAAGTAAACAAAGGAGCAGGTAATCACTGCCACATACCAACACAGCGAAGTAGAAAAGCCCCCGCATCCAAAACACTAGCGGCGCTACACTCCATAACCTTTGTTCTAAGCAGCACTGTCACGTTGTAGACTCAAAATGGCTGTTTCTCTGCCATGTAGCGAGGGTGTACTAACATGGGGGCCGATCCCCACGGCTGCTAATGTCAGTGAAGAAAGTTAGGACCATTCCAAGGGGCCCTCGTAAAACACAATGGCTAACATTTTAATTATTTTTGGGGGAGCTATATTATATTCTCTTATGTCTCATTTCAAGTGGCGCCCCAGCCTACAAGGTGTCAGGGATTGAGTTCCAGACACTGCACAGCTTTGTACCTGCTGGCCTACGTTACACATACCTGGTGATGTCCTCAATGAGCTGTGCAGGGTCTGGCGGGTAGAATTTAACCGCAAAGGAAAACTGCCAGGGCGAGGCTGCAGACAGACAGACAGACAGACAGACAGACAGACAGGGTAAGGTTATGGGGCCTCTTGTAATGGAGCTGGGCGACAGTGAAGCCGACGCAACACAGCCACCTGACAAACAGTAAAAGGGTCTGGTGAGAGATTCATGGGTGTGGGAGCCTGTGGCTCCTTATTACAGGGAAGGTCACTCCGAATGAGATTCTTTTAAAAAACACACCAGCTGGTCTAGGGTTGGCCTCTCAATCTCACACACAAGTCCTCGCAAAAACAAGCAGGGAATGCTGGGAAAGACATTATTTGTTCTGTATGGTGGGTGAGTAGGAGTAGTTGTGAAAATGATGATCTGTGTGTGTGTGTGTGTGTGTGTGTGTGTGTGTGTGTGCATACTGTACATATTTTGACACAGCATTATAGTACCAAATGGAACAAATGTGAGCGTCTTGGGTGTGTTGTCAGTTGTAAATGTGTGTGTTATGGTACCAACTATATGAACGCCCTCACAACATGTAAAAACTTGTAGGACTGTGGCTGATCACAGCAGGTGCTGGTGTTCATTAAGGAGTGCTCTGGTGTGTGCATACAAGCAAGTCTTCACGCGTGTTCCTCTATGAGTGTGTGTGTGTGTATGTGTGTGTGTGTGTGTGTGTATGTGTGTGTGTTGTAAGGCATGTTGTGGGCTCTCAAGGCACACTCACTGCGCATCTGTTTCTTGATTTCTTTGGAAGGGTCCAACCAGTTCTGCAACACAAAAAAGAGATACGCACTTCACACAGGTTTCAAAGAAACAACACCAGGCACAGCTAACCACACCCCCCCCCCCCCACACACACACACACACACATACACATACACACATATACATGTACACACACACACACTGAAGACTCACTATGAGTCACACAGACACAGTCTCTAATTACTGACAGTGTTGCCACCACCATGTGCTTTAAGAGAAAGGAGAAGAGGGAACCAGGCCTTGCAGAACTGAGACTTTGAGCAGGGGAAAGAAGGTGCGATATTACAGTGCATGTTTAACAACAGCGCAGCTTTAATCAGATGGTACCATATTAGACTCTCTGTAGGAGGACGCGTGTCATGAGAGAGACAGGAGGGGAAGGGAGAATTATTTTAAGAACTAACTGCTTGTCTGGATGAGTTCTTTAATAAGGTTAGCAACTCACAGAGTTGCGTGTGCGTGTGTAAGTGTGTGTGTGTGAATGTATGTGTGTTTGAGCCTGCATACGAACGTGTTTCTTCTCCCTCTTTGATAAGAATTTCGTGTTGCCTGGTGGGCCCCAGAGGCCGTCAGCGAGCTCTGTCCGGGATAGACGGGAAAAATAAAAGTGTTTCCAAAACGGCTGGCAATTACTTAGGCAATGTTGGCGCTAGTCTCACAGCATAAAAGTGCAGAGCACAACACAGCGGAGAGGCTTATGAATCCAGCAGGGTTTTACAGCAGATTGAGTCACATCAAGCGGCTCGTAATGTCTGGAAGGAGACAGCCGGTACGCGTGCTGACAGACTAGGGTTGAGCGAGAGGGTCTTCTCTGCTTTACCTCAGTTCCCCTTCATCTCTCGTCTCTTTGAATGTACTGTATGTCACACATACAGTATAACATGAATGCTCACTCGCAGAACTGCTGGCATAACGGGCTCTGTTCTCACCAAATCGCAATATCTGAGATAGGATTTCACAGAGGAAAAACTGAATAGGAATCGAAAGACACTTGAATGTCTCCAGGGTGGAACAGAACGAAAGTCTGTTTTAAAAGCCCAAATGTGGTGGGGGAAAAGTCAGCTACCATACATCCTGTTTGGATCACTGTCGAAAACAGGAAACAACTAAAAACAGCATACCAGTAGAGGACTTGAGCAGTATTTCATCAGCTTGAATTAAGTCCCCATAATACAAAATTGAAAACACCGTCTTGTGCATAAGCGACCTGGAACCTCCAGCTCAATCAAAATGTTAAATAGCCTAATGAGTGAACAGCCAGTCTTATCTGCCGGGTCTTGCTGGTTAGCGGCCAAGCCAAAGAGTGCTCAATTATCCCCGGGCCTGGGAGCTTTTGTTATTTCCCCTCTGTGTGTCGTACTGACAGGACGAGTACAGATTGCTGCACCACTATCTCCTGCAGCACAGTCATAGCTCACCAAGCAATAACCAGCGCTTGGCGAGAAAAAAATAAAGTGTTTCCCTGCAGACGGTGTGAGGATAATATCTTAGAGGAGAGGGGTGGAGAGGGGAGGGTGGGGTGGAGGGGGTAAGGGAGTGGGAGAAGTCTCCAGGATGACATTTCAATCTCATCCGCTTGGCTTAAGGTCAGAGCGGTGCTTGGGCAGCGCTCTGGCCAGCTGATAAAATGGCTTGTTTTCCCAATGGGAGGGTCTTGCCGGTACACAGAGGTACCGGAGCTTGCCGAGATTAACGCGCCGATGCAAAGCCCTTCTCTCTGTCGTCTGCTGTGTCAGTAAAAGTTATGTCGGGCCGGGTGGCATATCCAAGGACAATGCCTGTAAAAACGCGTCTGTTTTCATGTGACACAACAGCCTCCCTTTTGACAAACTGTTACACGCCCATAAACTCCATAAACTCATCAATGCAAAGCTTTGCAAGAATGTTGTCTCATGTTCAGCTGCTTCACAATCAGTTTACACTAGCAATCGTCAAATCCTCGAGACTGTAGACACACTAGGCCTACTCGCCTGAGACAACGCTGAGGCATACAGCCCTCCTACTGAAACCCACAACACGAGCCAACTTGCACTAACCCCATTCAGCATCAGACTGAAAAACAAATCTTCGCCTCTGGTGTAATTATACCAGGATTACCCTACTCCACTACAATTAGCCTGTCCGGTTCCGATTTAACACCAAACAAGGAACACAATGCACACAAAGGTCTTTTTGATGCGTGACACACTTACAAGCAGAGAGGAGAGGATTAGGAGGTACTGTGGTGTTTTTTTCCCCAGACCCTTCATTACCGTAATGATGGCTTTAAACCCCCCTCTGACATAAACGTCCCTGTTTAAAGAATGCCGCCTATAGAATGGCATGTAAAGCAAGGTCAAGAAAGTATTGTCCTGCTTATCAGGGCTTATTACCGGTTACACATCTAAGTACAAAACACAATAAACCACTGAGCTACTGTACTATCATTCAAGATAATAATTTACATGTTAGGGGAAACTGGACAGGTACATAATGTGATTGGTTAGTATGCTGTCTTCTGCAGCAGGAGTTATGTCATTGAACAGTAAAGTATGCTGTAATAACTCCTCCATGTTTCCTTTAAACTTGCCAGGGATGTGTGCCATTGGAAAAACAAATAGCCTACCATACTGTATGACGTGACTGTATAAAATCCCATCTTTCAGAAAATACTAAATTTGCACAATCATGCATGACTAACAAACAAATGTATTCATTCATCGTCATTCCCTCTCATTTTGAAAAACACATCACTCTCCTAAATCCAATCTGCAGAGGCACATTATACAGCATAAGAACAAGTCCCCCTTCTCTCCACAGACTGTGTGGGCTGGTGCACTAGTGCATTAGCATGGTGCTTACAGAGCTGCTGCCGCTGTCTCTGTAGTATTCAAATGAACCCTTTCAATCAGGTTTCATCATCACCGTGATGTAACTGGATTCACATTTCTCGGTTTTTTTTACCCCTCCCACTTTCAGCACACATCAGAGCAGCGGATTTCAGGTGCCAGCAACAAAAGGTTGTAATTCAATCATAAACTGTTACGTAATACTTTCATTCCACTTCATGCTTCCCTTTTGTTGCAACTGCAAATGGATTTTTTCACACGCATCAATAACCATGCTATATTATTCCATGGATTTAGACATGGAGTAGTCAAAGTAAAGCTTGAACTGGTGTGCACATTTATACCAATGATGTTGATACTTCTCATAATAATAATAAATGCTGAACACTGATGCTAAAATTCATATGATGACAGTGACACTAATACACTGTTATATCTGTAGTATTACTGTACCTATATGGCAGCACCACAAATAATAATAATAATTAATACGAATACATTAATAATATAAAAATATAAAAATAATAATAGTAATAGTATAGTAAATACCATAAGAATAAAACTGGTTTAAAACTATCCCAGACATAGCCCCATCACAACCCCATGCCTTACCTTTTGACTATCTGCGTCACTGAAGATGAGTCCGAAATAGTCCTTCTCCAGCAGGTTCAGGTGCTCACACATCATGTTCACTAAAGCCTGTCCACGGGAGTTCTTCTACAGAAACACAGAAACACAAATTTAGCTATTACTGTGCGCTAAGTGTCAACATACTGTGTAGTCTATTGAATAATGGATAGGATTCAACAATTGGGGTTGGGACACTCCCTTACTTGGACAGAGGATCCATCCATCCAAGATGTGGCATACTGATTAAAACGCATACTGTACATCATTTAAAGCTGAGTGGCACAAAGGTTTTTTGTTGTTGTTGTCACTATGCATGCTTTTTTTTAAGTGTATTTTTTGGGCTTTTTTGCCTTTATTTGGACAGGACAGTGGAGAGTGACAGGAAGCAAGAGGGAGAGAGAGATGGGGTGGGATCGGGAAATGACCGCAGGTCGGATTCGAACCTGGGTCCCCATGGGCATTCGGACCCGTATATGGTACGGGCGCTGTAGCCTGCTGCGCCACAGCGCCCCCAACTATGCATGCTGCTACAGCGCCCCCAACTATGCATGCTTTTAAGATTGTTAAAGGTTGCATAAGGTTTCTGTGTAAAATAATGCATTATGAAGTTAAAGATGTTTAATGAAATGTTTTAAAAGCATTTTATGTGTAGAAGTCCCCACGTTTTATGTACACATTACACTAATAGCATATGCAAATAGACCGTTCTCAAACAACTGCAAACCAATGGCTAAGCACAATTTGAAACAAGTCATTTATTTTATCTGATGATGGCACAATAAATTGTCTGATTAAGTCACTTCCTGCTTCTGTCATGATGAATGTACTTTATCTTTCCTGTAGGCACATAAAGATAACACAAAGCCAGCATTTTTTTTATTTCTCATCCTTTCTTTTTCTCTCTCTCCTCTCTCAAACACACACACACACACACGCACACACACACAAGGGACCACATTTCTGTTTGTGATGGCAAGAAATGTTTGAGTGCATCTCCCATGGTGACTCCACAAGATGTCTCAATAAAAAAAGACTGTCAACAAATTGCAAGTTACTACAGTGGGTCCCATATGACAAAGGAGGTCACCAGTCACTGCCTATCTATGTACATGGGACGCCTGGACAGGCCCTTCCCTCTTCACCAGCTGGTCTCCTTGGTGACAGTGAGGCAGAACAACCCGTTGCCCAGGCAACAACAGGGCGTTAGCTCTGATTTACTTGCAATGTCTGTCTCTCTTTCCCTTTTTCTCTCTCAATGGGAGCCTGTCAGTGATGTTTCCGCCTTTTGATTACAGAAAAGACAGGAAAAAAGATGGGGAAAAGAGACTCATCTAATACAGAGATTCTTGTGAGCAGCTGGAACTTTGGGGAAGTTTACACTTTTTACTGTGCCACTTCAGAAGTAATTAGCTCCGCTGTCAGATCTCCGGATCTGAAGTAATTGAGCCCCTGGAGCGCAGCACCACATGTGGTCTCATCTGCGGTTCATCTCTCATTTAAACCCGTCCCCGGCAGAACGCATGCAACAATCGGAGCGCCAGCGCGCCACGTTCCCTCTGGTTCCCTCGCGCCCCTAACCTGGCACCTGTGTAGGTGTGCTCTTCCATCCCCGCGGAGCGCATTGTTTACGTGTACATGTACAAAAAAAAGAATGTGCTAAAATTACACAGCAGGCTTTCTCTGCACCAGTATTCAATGCCACTCCACTTCCCAGTAACTCCCAGCAACCCCTAGGGGACAGGGAGGGCGAGGGACCAGCGGCCGTGTCAAGAGAGAGCCAATTAACCCCTGCCTCCGACGCCTGCCTGCCTATTTCCGCTCCTCCTCCTCCTTCTCCAGTGGAAGTTGACATAAAGTGCGGCCTGTTTTCTCTCTCTACTCCCCCTCCCAACTCCTTCTCCCCTTTGTGTGGCTATTATGTGCTCTGAGGGGAGAGGATTGGCGGGGGGGTGCATTACTGGGGTGTAGAATCTAACCCCATAATTAACACTTAAATCACGGAGCGAGGAGCTTTACAGAGCCTCAGTCGGTCTGCTTAGAGAGATTTAATAGTCAATATGTGTTATGTGTGTGACCAGACAACTAAAAGGTCTGCTTCTTCATCTGCATGTCAGGGTGAGCCTGCCAAGAAAAAGCATGGATATACAGACACTATGTCTTCTACATTAGACAAGGGTACAAGAATTATGGGGTAAAAACTGACATACTTATGGTTGGGAAAGGCCTTTATCTCTTTTACAACCACTTGCATATTACAATAATAATTCAAAATAATACTAAAATATGCCACTGGATTTTCTAGGCATTAGTGCGTTTGCTAACTTTGTCCTACCTCTAACTGAGCTTGCCTTCTTGTGCTTCTAGAGCAACATTTAATTTGTATCCAGGTCAATCAACAAACACAGTGGACAATAAAAGCCCAGCAACAAACATACAATGAACGCTGAGATTACCAGGGCCTAAGACCCTGCAGCGGCGCTAAGCTATCCTGCCTAACATTCCATTCACACTGGCTAACAGCACACCGATTCATTCTCAAGCATGTGTCCTTAGTGCAACCAGTAGTAAACTGCTATTCTATTTTCCACTTGACTGAGCCCAGGTTGAGGCATGTAACAAGTACAGATTTCTCATCTCAGGGTCACACGCTTCGAAGAGGAGTATTTGACGGTGTCAAGAAAGAGAGGGAAAGAGAGAGGGAGAGAAAGAGAGAGAGAGAGTGACATATCTCAGGGCGAAATGCTTTTTCAATCTGGTCTTGCCATCTTCTTCACAGAACAGGGAGTTAAGAGAATGGGACGGAGAGTGCCATAAGCGGAGAGAGGGAGAGGGATGCACACAGAGCAAATAACAGAGATAGTGAGTGAGAGACACAAGGGGAAGGAAGGAAGGAGAGGAGGAGAAGGAAGGTGAGCAAAGGGAGAGACACACGAGAGGCAGGATCTCAACAGATTGAGATGTAAAGTGAGATGAAATAGGATGAGCAAAAACGCAAAAAAACGAAGGAAAAAGAGAAAGAGGAGAGATGGAGAGAGAGGACAGAGTGAAAAAGAGAATGCGCTCCAGTCATCCGGTAAGAGGCCACTGTGACACAGATGAGCCAGCGAGAGCCGTCTGATTTCATCGGTCACTCCAGCTATGCCAGGGAGGCTGCAGCCAAACCAAATCACTACGGCTCACATCCGACTCCAGAAACAACCAGACGATGTCCGAACGTATCACGGACACTTGGACACTAAAGCCAACCAAACCAAACCAAACCAAACTGGGCTTCACCAGCAGCTACTGTAACCGCAATCACCCACAAACATTTTTTTTTAGAGCTAGACCTGAGACAACATCATGACAGCCCACAACCAGGTGAAATTTCAGCTCACGAGGATATGCTGAAATGTTGAATATTAACTATACTGCTCATAACTGTGCTTTTGGTATTCAGTGTAACAGATTTAAAATGTCTTTTGACAGTTGGCAGATTTGTAAATGGGGAGGAATTACAAAGAGAATCATAATATAAGACAACACAATTTGTGATTGTGACATCAACTGTAACAACAAAAATACTTCAATTTAGATTCCTCCAAGCCTTCCTTGATTAAAAAATCAACACAAACAATATGACAGCAGGCTTGTTCTGTGAAGCAAATCGGGATACTGCTGTGATCTTGAAGTTCCTCTTATTCAATCAACTTGCTCGAGTTGCCAATCAAGTGTAGGTGGTCACAAGTTCTGTGCAGAGACGCCAACACAACACTGCAAAAAATTAAATCTGACCAAGTGTTATTAATCTTATAATAAGATAAAAAAAAATCTATTTGGTATTGTTTTTAGTAGGAAAAGACACTTACCTACTGTAGCGCCCTCTTGAAAGATCATTTTGATTAATTTAAGAAGACTTTGACTTATTTTAAAGCAACACCAAATAGTTTTTTGTACCTTAAAATAATGTTTCCAAAATCGTTTCAGTGGTTCATCAACTCGTAACAGGGTGAACGGCACTTCTGCTTTCGCTTCGCGGCCCTCTATCGGCTATAACCGCACTATGTAAGTTTGCCAGATCGGGTAGCGGATCTGTAGTTCGATGGAATGAGACATAAGAAACTACAAATTTGACTTGCATCTGATACATCGTACTTTCATAAAATCGTGCAACATATTCTACCTTGTCTGTGGACATCGTTATTTCCAAAGCCGGTGCTGGATAAACAAATAGTGCATGCGACAGAGGAAAAGTTCTTTGGTGTTGCTTTAAGGAGTTTTATCAAGACAAATTTACTTAACACACTGGCAGACAAATTTGCTTGTTTTAGGACAAATTTGCTTAATGCACTGCCAGAAAAATTTGCTTGTTTTCAGGATGAGATGTCTTAAAATAAGTCAAACTTTTCTTAAATTAAAGGAACCGTATGTAAGATTGTGGCCAAAACTGGTACTACAATCACTTTCGAATTACTGTAGAGCGGTGTATCCCCTCCCCCTCCCCTCTGACTGGCAGAGCTGGCAACCCGGATGCCGAAACACTACTGATTTTGTGATTAGTAGATAGAGTAGGTGGAGGGTGGCGCATCAGGCCAAAACACAACATGACAACATCAACATCAGTTGAGGGCTGCAACTTCACTTTTTAAATGACAATATCCTGGCCGGACTACTGTTTTCAGTGATATAAGTATTTGAAATGAACATGATTTCTTAATGTCTAGTGACATATAAGGGCAATTTTATGATTAATTGAAATACATTTCTTACATACGGTTCCTTTAAGTCAAATGATTTCACGAGAAAGCGCTAGGTAAGTCTCTTTATACTGAAAACAATACAAACTAGTTTTTTATCTTGATATAAGATTATTAATCTTGGTTAGATTTTATTAGATAAGCAGTTTTTGCAGTGAAGTGGCCTTTCCAGCCAGCCAATCAGACACTGCCAGTATTCCTCCTACTTGAATCAGGAACCACTGGCAGATTGGCCCAAGATGCAAGCTAAGCCAATGCTCAGAAAGGGCATTCTAGCGAGCTGTCAAGCAGATGTGACGTTACTTTTCTTGCTGTATCCCTTCCTGTGAGGATGTAAGGGGGCACGAGTTAAGGATCCTTAAAATGTCTTCCTCGCCCCTTTTAAGACTCGTCCAGTGTGTCTAGCAAACGGGCTGAACTGTTGACTCAGGGGCTGCCGAGCGGTAAGCTCACACAGTGCACAGCACGCAGCAAGTCTGCCCTGCTCCAGCTGAGTTGTTTTGTTTCAATCAGCGTTATCAACCAGCTGCAGCCTCCCTCGTGCATTAAGGCATCAAAGACACTGCTGAGAAGGACTGCTGGCCTTCAACAACCAGTGGACAGACCCGGGGAAAAATGTTCATTTAGTGTTGAACAGGGGGAGGGAGCAGAGGATGGGGTGGTGGATTGGGGCAGGGTGCGTAGGGATAGGGTGCGACTCAGCAGGAGACTGTTGATTTATATTATTGACAGGCTGATTTAAAGGTCCCTGTGGTCTATAAAAGGGAAATGCTGTGCAAGATGAAAAAGATGGGGGTTGTGGTGTGGGGGAGGTGTTGTAATGTTCTGTGATGTGAGGCGAGGTCCAACTGCACTTACTTCAATGGCGCCTTCATACTCAGAGCTGTCCAACAGAGTCACCTTGAAGGGAGCTGTCTTGGACCGCTTGCCAGTTTTCTGTGGGGACTTTGCCATTTTGCCAGGAGTTGTCCTCTCTGAGGCATCATCCCGGTGGTCGTCGAGAAGTTTGCTATCCTGGTCCTTTTATGACAGCAGGGAACAGTGAGGCGATATACTACAGAGTTATTATCCATTCAAAGAACCACAGCTAATGTGTTATTGCAGAAATAAGCGCAGAACAGTGGCTAATGTCACAAGGAATATTATCTCACTCTTTCTGGATGTGACAGTAAAATGCTAATGATAGGACATTACCATGGTATTCTTTTCAAATATTAGAAACACTAGGAAATAAATAAAATAAAACCGTCATGCTTTTGTATTGCCATGTTCCTCATTTTGGCACTAATATGGTAATTGCTCCCCTATCTTTTTGCACTCTTCTGCAATATTAGCCCTGCATGAGTTCTACTGTGAAAGCAAATGGAGCCTGTTATTCCTGCACCTGCTTCCTAATTCCAGGCCCTAAAATGCTAATTAGAAGTCGTTACTTTTGTTGGATCCATCATCATCATTCCACAGCACGTTTGGCAAATAAAGGATGAAACGAATTAGAAGTGGTCCCAGTGCCTGACCTGTTTGGCCATTTTGCCATCCGAAGCCGAGTCGTGCAGGCCCACCTCTGACTCCGGACGGGTCTCTGTCGTCATGGTAACTTCTCTTTATCCTGAAAAGAGAAAAAGAAGTGTTAAGACATTTTTTCCCCCCAGTTAGATAAGTAGTGATGCCACCATAAAGAAGTGGGTTACTGGGACTCAGCAAGTCAGGCAGAAACAGAGACAGAAACTAATGATACAAATATTCTGGGCTTAACACAGTGACCCAGAGACACACTTACTAAACACCCAGAGCTGCACCTGCAATCTACATGCACTTGCAAGAACAGCACCCTGACATTGCTTCGCCATTAGGTACCTTCCGTGATTTCTCTTTACTGTGTTTTCACTGATTCCAGAAAATAGTTAATGTATCATTTTCTCGCTATCAAGGTGGTATTTCAAGCATGTTTTCAGTTATTCTATTTCTGCCAGGGTGAAGTGTTGAACTTTCACACTTCTAGAGCCACTTGTCTGAAGAGGTGTCACTCTCTCCATTCAGCCATCCCCATTCCAACAGCATGTTTGCTCTTTTCATTTTAATTACACTTGCCAGCCTAAATGCTATCTTGATTTGATTGCATCAAAATGCTATTTGAAATGTACCCATGGAGGACTGGACTGAAACGAGTAATACTATCTCAGTATTCACTGTCTAGGAAAAACTTTGGTCTCAATCCGTGAATTAGTGAAACACAGTGAACACACAGTGAGGTGAAGCACACACTAATCCCGACACAGTGAGCTGCCTGCTACAACAGCAGCGCTCGGGGAGCAGTGAGGGGTTAGGTGCCTTGCTCAATGGCACTTCAGCAGCTTCCTACTGGTAGGGGTTTGAACCAGCAACCCTCCAGTTACAAGTCCGAAGCCCTAACCAGTAGGCCACAGCTGCACCCCTATGTCTTATATCTCATATTATGCAGGTCATTACAACGGATCCTAACCCTGAACCTAGTAGGCTACTTACTACAAGCAAGTTCATTGTATTAAATCAGTACAATAAGCATTTAATATACTATGGGGTGGATTTTAACTGGAGCCAAAGACCATTGAACCATGCACAAAACTACAACTATAGAGTCATGTCAAATAGCCCTTATAAAACCCTTCTCTGACTCTGTCACAGCTTTACGTCTGATCTGCCGGGCTTTAGAGGGGGTATGAAGGAGCACACAGGCAGAGCTAATGCAGAGATGAATAATGCCCAACCGCAGCTAAGGCATTGACTTGATGTCAGGGCTTATTATTTTACAAGTCACTAGATCCATCTCCACTCTGCACTCCAGACGTGTTCATATACACAAAACCCTCATGACAAGAGGAAGCCTTCTCCTGTTGCAGTAACTAAGGAGCTGGGGGCCTGATGAGATTCAAGATGGCAGCCCCCAGTGGACCTTCACCAGCACAGGCTTCTCCATAGGGGGATGTCAGTCACTTTCATTAAGTGCCTCCAGGCCTTCGTGTCGATGGTCGATGTGCAATCCAATCCATTCCTGTCCTACCAGCCCCTCATGCCTTCAGTTCCCTGACCTCCTGGGTCCAGCTGGCCCAAGGGGCCAAATCACATCAACACATCACTTCTGCAGCAGGTGGTGATTACTAAGGACAATGAGATAGGGAAGTAGGGTCCAGAGATTGTTGAGGTGGTGGGCCACCTCTCTGAGGATAAGGGGAGAGAGTAGGAGCTCACAGCACACACAAAGGGTCTGACTTGTCACTATGGGTTAACATGGCCACTTGAATGGCACAGAATAAGAGAATGTTAGCATGGAAGCTCAAATAATATGGAAGGAGATGGAATGGAGCATTCAGGAGATGGAATGGATCATGGATGCTTTAATGGTAGGAGAATGAGAAGATGCTGACATGAATATCTGAATGGTACAGGCGAAGAGTATTTTAATTAACATCTAAATGATAAACGAGAAGAGAATGTACCAGCTGGTCTCTGTTTGCATTATGTTTTGTTTTGTTTTTGTTTATGGACCTGGGTCCGTTTATGTCAAACACTAGCTTCATTTTACTAACATCGCTTGGCAACGTCGCAAAAACAGCAGTTTATTTCCTGGTTTTGGAACAGATTGCATTCTAACTGCATCGGAGTTCTAACGAACCGTACCCACTGATCTATAATGAAAGGACAACCTTAAATATCACCCTCAAGACAAAACATGTAATGATTTCTTATGCAGCATTTCAGATTTTTTCTTCAAAGAATTTCAACAGAAGAATGTCAGTCAGAAGAATGTCTTTTCCCCCTCTTCAGAGAACATGACTAGGTTGCACCCATCATCACCACCCCACCCCTAGAGTCCAGAATTTCTGACTGAGCTGGAAAGCAGTTACTGTCATGGTTTAATATAAACGCCTTCAAAATGTGGACAGGTTGCTCTGCTAGCGCTGGGAAGATTAACATTCTTACGATGAATAAACTGAGCCATCATAGCAGTGCCTGTAAATATTTCACTTCCCTTTTGTTTGCCACTGATAGCTGGGCAAGAGGCATTTACAGTAAAATCCCTTTGCTATCCTTTGGTAAGTCAATATATAGCACCAATTTTAAGCTAATGTACTGAAGTAAATCAGAACAGTGGGGGAGCTAGAAATATAATGCTTTACCGTGCAATTATATTTTCATAATATGCTGCCCAAATATCACACTTTTAAGGTAGGATGAATTTAAAAACATAAGAAAAGCCCACTGATAGGCAGGCTACTTCAATATAAACAGTCTATCTTCTAATCTTCCCATCTTAATTCAAAACTTGCATCAATTCACTAATCATTGTGCCAGTGATGTGTGTTCGGTGTGTTCACTTGTTTTCCCTTTTGCAATGGCTACGAATAAGCCAGAGGAAAAGCTTTCTTGACTCAAATTGTGCTTTGATGTGGCTGTAGCAGACAGAAGGGCCAGCTTCTGTCTGATTGGGTAGTCAAGTCACCTTGTTTGGATTGATTAGATTGGACTCATTTGCCTGGAACTCAGCTCCACAAAGCTTTTCACCACATCTCCCATAAATGAACAGACAGTTCTGTACTGTCCACCATGACAAAGCTGCCAATTGTGAACTTAACGCTCCTCATAGTAAATTAAGTGGTGCCATTTAGAGACATCAGATCAGTTCTCACCAGCTTACTATCCTTCTGAGAGGAGGGGGAATAACATCATATCAGAACAGATGCACAATCTATCTCTCACGAACACATTCAACATTTACTATCTCTTTCTCTCCATATCTCCATCTCAAAGTAGTTATATTTCAACAATGCTCTACTACATTGTGATTGCACCACATATCACAAATTTTAAATCACGTGTAAAAATTCCACACCATGCATATCACTTGAGCTATTTTTTTTTCATCTTGCATTCCTTGTGTCTTCTATTTTTGTCACTGTCTTCTCCCATCTCCTCTCCTCTCTCTCCTTCTCCCTCAAAATCTCTCTCTATCTCTCTCTCTCTCTCTTCACCTCTCTCTCCATCCACCTCTTTATTCTCCCACAGATGTCTGTGCCAGCTGAGCTCGGGCAGCCCAGAGGTGCCCAATCAATTTTCCATCAGCGCCAGAAGAAGCGGGCAAAATTACAGTGTGGGGGTGAATTGTGCCGCCCTCTCTCTCCCTCCTCTCTCTCTCTCTCTCTCTCTCTCTCTCTCTCTCTCTCTGTCTCTACACAGCGGGCACTGACACTTCCTCCGGCGAGAAGGGTGGGGTGGCACGGGGGACAAACTGTGCCAGGGCAAATGAGATGCTACATAAACAGCCGTGTATCTTGGTTTATTAATGGACCACCTCTCACACTCACCAAACCCTCTCCAGCCCTCTGCCCTCTACCCATGATGCCTCAGAGAGGAGGCTTTACCATCGCTAAGAGAAATAGGCAGATGGAAAAAAACAGCCTATTTTGAGGAGGAAGAGGAGAGAGAACATTCAAAGTTGGCCTTCAGAGCAATTGTTATGCTTTGAACGTAACTGCTGTGTTACTAAATTACAGCTGCACTGGTGCTCTACGTGCAAACTTTACAAATTCAATCCTATGTGCTTTAGGGCAGGGTGGTCTAATTATTCTTGCCAAAGAGGGCAGCTTTTCTTTAACGTTTGTATATGAACATGGAAAGCATGATGTGGATGAAAGCTATTATTGTCTCTGCCCACATTTCACAGGCCTGCACACGCAAACACACACAAGTTTTCAGAGTCACACACACACACTGGAACAAAAGAGGGGTGTTGTTAGTGGTTAGACACAGTTTCCTTCTTGTCCACCTGCATATGTGATTTATGGTGCTATTTCAGAGCCTGGATCTGCAGCATAACCAAAAGAATCTCATCTTGCACATACGCATAACCTCACACTGCTATTTCACAATGCATGTTCTCAAGGTCTGCATGGAGTCCCTTGTCAAGGGATCTGTAATGGATTCAGATTAATTGCCAAATTAGCCGCTGCTGTTGTCAGAGAAGCGAGAGAGGAGAAGAAGAGGGCAAAGAAGAGAGAAGAGAATTCATACCCATTCATTTCCTGTCACACACCATTACCCTTTACAGCTGTGCCCCTGGACCGAGTGGAAGACAGAGAGAGAGAGAGAGAGAAGGCACTGAGAGGTCAAACTGCAGAATTACAGCCTGCCTTGAGAAAGCAATTGTACCCAAGGCATGTCCTCCAACATGTACGGCATGCCTTATTGTAGTGCATGATTACGGTATGCCAATAGTTAACGGCACCTTGAAGAAGGATATTATAGAATACTTCAATGTCTTGTCCATTTACTCTCATACCCCGGTTCCCTCCACTCTCAATCTATCCCTCTCTCTCTCTCTCTATCCCTCTTGCTCTCTCATTCTGTGCAGCTCTTCTGATGCCACAGGAAAGGGGGTGGGATCTGAGCACAGAGAATCAGTTGCCATGGAAACAGAACAGAACATTTTCCTCTCTTCCAAACCTTCCAGAGTGATTGAGAGGGAGAGAGAGAGGGAAAAAAATAGAGAAAGAAAGGAGGGAGAGACAGAGTAAACCAAAAGAAGGGTGAAGAGAGAGGAGAAGAGAGAGGGATGACAAGAGGGAGCAAGGAGAGGAGAACACAGAGAGAGTAAACCAGAGAGATAGTGAGAAAATGCAGAACATGGAGTCAGCCATTGGAAATAAAGGGCAGCATGCTCAGTCACTGTATTCCCAGTTTGGGCTCCTATCTGGCCCAGATCTGGCGTAGATCTGGTGCATGTGTGCCAGGTCAGGGCAAAACCTGCTCCACACTAAACTGCTAATTTGGGTTGTGAAAAGCAGACAGGTTGTGGAGTGTATGGACCACTCTCTCTTTCTCTCTTTCACTCTCTCTCTCTCTCTCACACACACACACACACAACACACACACACAGTGCTTGATCCACACAGCCTGTGGCAAATTGTGTACACACTTAGATTTGAGCTCTCTATCTCAATCTCTCCACAGTGCCATCTTTATCTCTCTCATTCCCTCTGAAGCACTCATTCCATCTCTCTCTCTATCTATCTCTCTTTCCCTCTCAGAGTATGGCTCCTTATAGTTCTCTCAAAACACTCTTCCTCTCACCTCCCAATTTCACTTCTCTCTTTCCACTTCTCTCTCTACATCCCTTTATTAGTTTTCAGCTTCTCTTCTGTCCGTCAGATATTTCCCTCACTATCCTCTGCTTGTTTTTTGTTACCCTTCATCCTTCTCTTCCACTCTCCATCCTCGTCTCTATCTTCCTTTAAGCATTCCCCTCTATGTTTGGCCCTCTCTCATTCTCTCTCTTATTCTCTCTCTTCTCCTCTCTCATTATCTCGCTCTCTCTCTCACTCTGTCTCTCTCTCTCATTCTCTCTCCTATCTCTTTCTCTCATTCTCTCTGTCTTTCTCTCTCATTCTCTTGCTCTGTCTCTCTCTCATTCTCTTGCTCTCTCTCTCTCTCATTCTCTCAATTCCTCTCTTTCCCCCCATCAGGCCCAGCTCTGTTCACCTGCTCCATCTCCTTTCATCTCCGTCCTTGCTGTCGGGTCGCTGGCCGTGCCAGAGCCCAGACATCTGCACCAGGGGGAGGCCCAGATCTACACACCTGCGTCCAACACACACACACACACACACACACACACACACACACACACACACACACACCCTGCAGCCGCCTCCACCAAATCCCATCACCGAATCCATCCGGCACAGCAGCCGCCACAAAATAACCCCCCCCCCCCCGGCCTAATTCTGCCCTACAAAGTGCCGGGGATCTGAATGTGGCCAATGCCAATGCAGTCCTTGCCTCCTGGCCAGTATTTAAATGTGCTATTATCCACCTTTTTTGACACAAATAACTTGGAACCACGGCTTTACCAAGCATTGAAGAAGCATTTCTCGTCACACAGCCTGACTGGTAAGGGGTGGCGGCTGGCTGACTTTTTAAAATGGCAAGTCATGGGGTGTGGGCTACACCTGTGGAATTTTGATGTGCAGATACAAAGGAGGCTTCCAGGCTTTTTCACGCTGCAGACATTTACCACCTGAGGCTTTAAATGTGAATCGATACTGAACGCTGTAAATTCAGATTACTTTGTGCCTTTGTTGCAGATTCCTGGATGTAGCTTTTGCAGATTTGTGGATGTCTAGCAGCTCTTACACACAAGACCAGATCTTTGGCTGACCAGACGCTACATAGCGATTCACAAATATTTGTATAGAATAAATAATTCTTGTGGGTTTTTTGATGCAACTGTATGTATGTATGTAATATGGCAGTGGATGACAATCCAGAGAACACTGTAAATGTTGATCGGCCTCTGTTCTCTGACACGTATGGTCTATGTTATCTATGAAGCTATTATCCCAAAGCCCACATCGTATGGCTGATCACTGATCTTGTTAGCTCATTAGTCTGTAATTGAGGACACAGGTCAAATTAATTTCACCTTGATTGGCCAGAGCAACTTCCTAATCCCCTCTGACTTTGAAATAATTTTGTCTTCACAACTGATTAAGAGCTGCCGGACCGAAATGTCATATGGTAGGCTGACTTAAGAGTTGCAGAGACTGGTGACGACAATGCGGCGCTTTCAACGTTCGATTACTTTGACAACATTATTCTCAATACAACCCCGCACACCAGTGGCGCCAGATTGATAATAATGGGGTCTAAGTAATCGAATGTTGAAAGCAAAGTGCGCCGGCACTCATGTCGGCGCCGGTCTCCGCAGCCCTTTAGGATTTATAGTAGCCTCAGCGCTGACATCAGGAGGGGTCCCTTTCTCTTACTGTCTTTCCCATACGCATTTTTTGATAAAGATGTATTGAGGTAATTAGTCAGTATGTGGAAACTAAACAGCACGCCTCATGGTGAAACAATTCAGTTGTCAAAACATAAAACTATACAATTTGTCACAAAATTTAATGTCTGGGGCATTTTACGGCTCTGATCTGGCGAGGATCCAAATAGCACAGATGGGGTAAACACAGAGAAACTGAAACAGATTGAAACAGAAAAAGAGGGGGGAAACAGAGGAGGGAGATAACAAAATAGAAACCTAAAAAACAAAGAGGTTAAAAGGCACTGAGAGATCAAATAGAGGGACTGTAAGATAGACCGAGTAGTACAGGGCAGAAAGGGCAAGGGAGAAAGAGACGGACAGAGAAGCAGGAACCCACGGGGAGCCGCTTAACCCCTGTGGAGAGATAGCAGTGCCCCCGAGAGTTGGGGAGTGGCGGCCCCGCGGGACTGAAGGACCGCGCCGGCCCCTGACACCCTGTCACGGCCACCTGAGCAGAGCCACTCTCCACCACACATCACGAGCCACAGGAGAGAGAGAGAGGACGTGTCTCAAGGACATCAGATGTCAGTAGGGCAAGGCTCCACTAATCGCCCTGTTTCTGTCCCCCTCTCTCTGTCTTTCTATCTGTCTCTCCCTCTTTCTGTCACTTTCTCTCTGTCTCTCCCTCTTTCCTCTTTCAATCACTCTGTCTCAGTGTTGCTGTGTTCTGTAAAAGACTGTTTCTCTCTATTTCCACCCATCCCTCTTCCTATCACTCTGTCAAGCTGTTTTTTTCTCCATCTTGCCTTTCTGTCTTTGTTTTTCTAACATTCTGTGAAACTGTCGGTCAATCTCTCCATCACTCTATCTGTGTTTCTATCATTCTGTCAAACTGTCTCTCTTCCCCTCTCTATCCCCTTCTCTGCTTTTCTGTTGCTCAAACAGTGTCGCTCCCTCTTTCTATCCCTCTATCTGTTCTCTGTTAATTCTATCATACTGTATCTCTCTCGCTCTCTCTCTCTTTCTAAGCCCCTCACTCACTCTCTCTCTTTCTAAGCAGCTCTCTCACTCTCTTTCTTTCTTTCTTTCTGTCTTTTCTTTTCTCTCTGTTTTCCATTACTTTATCTGTTTGTGGTTACTCCACGCGCTGCTGTCTGTCCGATTCCCATGATGCATCACTGATCCATCTCAAACACAAGAGGAGGGGATATGGGGGAGGGACGAGGGTGGTCAGGTTAAAGGAGGTTCAGGTCCTCATGCCGCATCTGTTCACACAACACCCCCTATCATCACCGCTGTCATCATCATACAATCCTCCACACACGTCCTTCAACACCACTTACACACCACACACAATTCAACACACTGTCACACAAAAAAAACAAGACAAAGTGTGACATTCTCTGATTTGTCCCTGACCCTTCCACACACACACACACACACACACACACTCCGCCTACCCAGCATTCCATTCCCGAGCATCAGCCTGCTCAGCCCTGCTCTTCTCTGCTCTGTTCTGCTGTGTTCCTGCTCGCTGGTGCTTCCGCACTGATGGCTTCTGACAGGGAGGGACTGCAGGCGAGACGCCCTGAGGGCTTCGTTACCACGAGGAGAAATGGTTCTCATTCCATCCGAGCGGACACCGGGAGGACAGAGGGGCGGAGAGGAGAGGAGAGGAGAGAAGAAAAGAGAGGAAGAGAGACGAGAGGAGAGTGGAGTCTAGACTCGTCTCATCTCATCTGTTTCTTCCCGTTACCCAGGAGGCCGTGGGGGCCTCCGGTGGAACATTTTCCTCTGGCTGATCACATATGACATATCCGCTGGAACGGTTAAGTGTGATATGCGCACTCACACACAGACTCGGACGTCTCTGCACACACAGACACACACACACACAGACACACACACACACACACACACACACACACACACTCCTCTGCTGGGAAAAGGCTTGAGTTGGCCATGCTGTGTGATGTTCCCAGCGAGTTCTGACACTGCACCACTTAGCAGGGGGATCTCAGAGGACCTTTCAGCACCCCCAACACCCCAACCCCCACTCCCTGTATGGGTTCATGTCTACTGTCAATCAATCCTGTGCACCAGGTCTCAGGGGGTCAGTGGCTAGTAAACCAGACTGACCTCTGGGGCTATTGCCCTGTCTGACAGCCACCCAGCACATTAAAACTGAAGCATCTGTCAAGAACATGCAGCTTGGGAGGGTCGTTCAGGTTTACAGCATTGGAGACCTTTACATAAGGTGTCCCCTTGAGAGACATCACGGAATACAGTCAAGTGAGAGGGCTGGTGTTTGCCATCTGCAGGCCTGATGACTTATGGGAGTGAAAGCAGAGACAAGGATCAGTGATGTTCTTCAGGGCAGGGGATGAATGCAGAGAGACTAAGCCCTTAGGCAGGCACTCAGAGGACTTTCTACACACTGACAAGAGAGGACTCGCCTTACTCATGCATACAAACACACACTCACAATACACACACATCCACGTGCACACACACACACACACACACACACACACACACACACACACACACACGTCTTAAGCATTCAGCAAACATTGGCCAGACAGCTTACTCTCCCTGATCTGGCATTGAACCCTGAGGTATGAATCCCTTTGGGTCCACCATAAACCGTGAGAGTCAAGGATATCATTTATATTCCTTGTTTTTTTTTTTGAGGAGCGCTAATACAGTATATTTTGTGTCTCTATGGACATTGTTAAGAGACAAAAGTAAATATGGTGGAAAAAACATTAAATCTCCCACAATGGGCATGGTGCAAGATTGTTTAATGCAGACCTTCTAAATCCTGGCAATATCCATACAAAGCACTTGTAATTGCAGTCCAACTGCAGTCCAATGTTCCTAATTATCTATCACCACTTACATCCCATCCACCTACAGTATAAGCACATTTCAACAGAAAACCTCATTAATTCCACTAAGAACTGAATTACTTGAGAAAGTGAACAGCATTTACGGAACTTACAGCTGTTCCTCTGGCTTAAAACAGTGAGAGGGAGCATCGTCAAATATGAGAATAGCCACGTCTGATATTCCTAACACAAACACTCCCAATGACACAGTATTACTGTAAGAGTCATTTCAAACTCTCAGCAGGGACATTGCTCTAGCATTCAACCATGGACTTGAAGTTTGTGGTTACACTTAATGGAAGGGTATAGCGGCAGACAATAAAGATTTTTTTTTGTTTTGTTCGCTTCCTTCCTCCTGTACGTTTGCTTCCTGCCTTCGCCTCCATTCAAATTGGCGCAACAACAAAAAAAAGTAGAATAAAAAAAGGCTGTCTTTTCTAATGACTAGCTTGAGCTGGAGTGTGGTGCTGCAGCAGCACTTGACAGACTTGTTTGCAGGCTCTTGTGCTCATGGTGTTTACGAGCAAACCAGCAGCTCCAGCACATCGCTGTCATTGTTTGGGATGACGGTGAAATTCTTGAAGCCGGCACATATGTAATTAACTTCCTCTGAGGCACTCACAGAGCCGTCGATTAGAAGAGACTTCCTCTGCCATTGCTCAGCCAGGAGACAAGACAGGAATATAATTGAAAAGGAAGCAAATACCTATACAGAGGTAAAACATCTTCTCCCATCAATATTAGACCATTAAAACAGTACCAAGAATTCTTATACAATGTAGATCAATAAAAAAAAAAACTTTCTCAAAACTTTCTAGAATGCCACAGACAGTCGGCTACCAGAGAACAGAACAGACAGACAGAGCATCTGGTCTGTTCTGTAAACAAATGTAATGACTGAGGAGGGAATATATCTGAATTGCTATTGTTATGAAATTAAATTTAATTAAATTAAAAAGACACCACAAGATGAAAATAAGGACTGCTAATGGTTCTGAATGAGCTCGAGCAAAAATAATGTCTTAAACAATCACTGAATATTAAAAGACAAACTGCTCCAAATGCACTGAAGCTATGGAACAGTGCCAACAATGAGATCTGGTATCATGCCTGGTTGACAGAATATACAGTATCAACAAGTTGTACCGCCACACCATCACAACCCCTTCACTAGAAGCTTCACCTCAGGCTTGAGACAGCTGTGTAGCTAATTTTAACAAGAGATTTCATATAAACTTCATAAGCATCCTCATAAATCATCTGTAAGCTACATACCTCCATTATGAAATCCATGTCTGCGCAGAGGAAATGAGAGTATAGATATCAGTGCTCGCAAGCCTCCCCTCATGACCCGTTTGGGAGCAGCATCAACAATGGCACCTTTGTGCCCCTCCCCCCCCCCTCCCCCCACACACACACCCTGTTAGTCAAGAGCAGGGATTACTTTACCCCGCTACGTAAAAAAAGAGTTTGTGCTAAGAGAGAGATCCTGGTGAGTCAGTACACATAGTGAATGGAGTGGCACAACCAAGACGACAAGAAGAGATGGCCAAATTGCTAAGGAAAAAAAGATAGAAGAAGAGAAGAAAGGCAAATCTTTGCCCCTCTCTCTCTCTCTCTCTCTCTCTCTCTCTTTCTCTCTCTCTCTCTTTTCTCTTTGAAAAATGCTGGTCTGAGCACAGTGGGGGTCAATCTAATAAGCCACAAAAGCTCTGAAAGTGAGAGCTCTCACAAACGAGGGCCAAAGATAGAGGACTTGGGCAGCAAATGTGTGATAGTTGTCAGCAGTCATGATAAATAGAGGCTGCTGCAAGTATTGTTTGTTGTTTTTGCTGTTGCGATGCTGTGCCGACAGTACAGACTAGTGTGTGAGTGTGAGCCAGCAGGGACGGGGATGCTTTTGAGTCAGTCCCCTGAGAGGCTGTGCTCTGTGCTTTTGTCTTGTTTATCTGTTTATCTGGTTTGTCCCCCCACAAACACACATCCTGATACTCTATCTCTTCCAGAGTCCATGCACACACCTCAGCTCAACAGCCACATCTAATGCACAGTGGTATTTATAACTGCAGCAAAACAGAGATGGCTGTCCCTCCCTCTCCGTTCCCATGAGATGATCCCACTACTAACACTACATGTAAGAGAGAGAGAGAGAGAGAGAAAACAATCACCAAACTGGCCACCGGAATTGATCTCCAAGATAACAACAAGACTCTCTGGCCACATTACTAAACAGCCAGGCTCATTGGTGTGGCAGTCACATACTGAACCATAATGGCTGTCCTCCTTCACAATACGATCTGTTGACTGAGTCCCCATTAAGGTCCTTAAGAGTAGCATCCCCATTCTGCAGGCAGTGATGTGACTGAATGTCAATACAGATGGCCTCCTTCATCTTCTACTTGGCTTTCTGAGGACTACTTTAAAACATCCTCTCTGCACTGGAACTAAATCTACAGTAACAGTGGTTTACAAGTTATATCCTCAAATTCACCTTGAAGACAAGGTGCGAACAACTTGGCTGCGTTCCATACATCAAACAAACACGCATTCCGCAGCGCCGAGCCCCTCTGGCAAACGGAAGGCACCGCAGTCACCTTGTGTGCCCGACTGCTGAGAGGGATATCACATCGCATTTGTCACCTCAGAGTTTCGCACCATGAGAGCTCCGCTTCCGAAGGAGCATAAAACCACTGATTGATTGCCAACAGAGATGTGTCTCTGACCCTGACTCCTCCATGGCAGATACAGGAGGACGGAGGAATCCATAGGAGGTGTGGTGGGCATCTGAATCCTTACGGTATACCCTCCACATCCGCCCCTTCCACTTGAGTGATGGCGTCGTTCAGACGCAGTGTTTATCTCCAGTGGATAGCCACGGATCAGGAGGGAATTGAAGGGTTTTAGGCTGGGATCCCAGCTGCACTGCTGAGCCTTTTATTGTTCAAACACTTGACCACCCAGGGAAGCAGGACCCACAACACAGACACTCCAATGTACTGGCACGGAAGGGCCTTTTTTGATATGTCTCATTACAATTCACACAAACCTGAGGCTGTTAAATCTTTCATCTTAACATAAGCCTCCACCTGTCACAGGGATTAAGAAACAAATCGCACAGGCTTGGGGATATCAGACACCGATATCAGATGTGAGCGTCAGCAGATCTGCCAGTACCTGTGAGTAAACATTGTTTTTCTTCAGACTGTTTTTTGAAAACAGTAGATCTGACAAAAACTCAATAACAATGAGAGAGTTGAGAGTCACTTAGCGAACAGTGTTAATAAGGTTTGCTCCTTTAATGATAGAAATCAGTGAAACTCCAATACAGAGAAATGCTGTACTGAAGACTGACACAAAAGAAGTACAGTGAGGAACTAAGTTGGGCTAAATGAACCAGATCTTAATGGGCCAACATTTCTTCAGGAAATTACGTTATATGGACACTATGATATTAGGAAGCACTTTGCAGTTTCATTAAAGTGGGCCAGTAATGCGATTGGTCAGAAAAAATGTAACTGCACACTGCGAGCCAAATGGCAGGGCCTGCTGTTGGTTAGAAAATGGATTCATAAGGATCCAGGGCAATGATGTGATTTTCATTGCTTTCGTGCCATAGACATGCTAAAAGCTGCTTGCTTAAACCCACCGCCACCACGGCAATTTACGTTCTCACTTGAACCTCTCAGGCAGGCTTTGTCTTATAAACACTAAATGCCTGCTGCAGTGGCACAGTGCAGGTTTGACATCTGCACTTGCCACTTCAGCATCCGAAACATGCCATCTTCTTCTCAGTAAGCACATTTGCACACGCTCAAGCAAACACACACACACACACACATTCTCTCTCATACATATGTGCATAATACAAACACAAACACACACACACACACACACACACACACACACACACAAATACACACAAACTCACAAACACACACACTTACACATTTGCATAATTATCCAATTAGGGTGGCACAGGGATGGGACGCGGGCTCAGTGGATGGCACAGGCAGGAGGGCTGCACTCCAGCGCAAAAAAAAGAAGAGAGAGGAAAGCGGCCATATTGCCTCTACCGCATCCAGCCTCACATGCTCTGCCAGATAACATACTCACACCCGACATGATCTGCCAGGCTGCTAGGCCCTTTACGTCCTCTTGTCGACACTAGGAAAGGCCATTAAGGTGTTTAGGAAGAGGAAGAGGCCGCATCAGCGGCTGTTTGGGGGCACTCATCGGTGATAAAGCAACACAGAGAGGCCAGAGGAGAGCCTCAGGGCAGGCCTGGCTCTAGCGCAAAGGCAAGACATCTGTGATTGTTTGAGTGGATTTATGTGTTATTTGACTGGATCTTCTTTTGTTTATTTTTGCAGGCGTGTGCGTGACTCAGAAAAGCATATTTGTGAGTGTGTGTGTGTGTGTGTGTGTGTGTCTGTGTGCGTGGATGTGGGTGTGCAGTGCATGTGTGTGAGAGAGAGACAGAGAGAGTGAAATAGAACGAGAAAAAGCATATTTGAGTGATTGTGTGCCTTAACATATTTCTGTGTGTGTGTGTGTGTGTGTGTGTGTGTGTGTGTGTGTGTGTGGATGTGGGTGTGCACTGTGCAGTGTATGTAAGAGAGAGAGACAGAGTGAAAAAGAACAAAAGAAAGTACATTTGTGTGATTGTGTGCCTTAACATATTTCTGCGTGTGCTGTGTATGTGTACGTGTGTGTTTTATGAGAGCAGATTTCTTTGTGCGTGTGTGTGTGTGTGTGTTCACAATAAGTGCACCCCGCCATCCATCTCAATGCGCCCAGGCCGGGGTGCTTCCGACACAGCACAGAGGCCCAGCTGCTGCTGCTGGCCTCAGACTGTTTCTGGCAGCCGCCAGCACTGACAGCCTCAGACCAGCTCCCCCTCCACCACCACCACCACCACCACCGCTGCAGCTCAGAGGGCGCCACCATCACCGCCACCGCTGTCATTATACAGCCTGCCCGCAAAATACTGCAGGCTACTGATGGTCTCATTACAGTTACATGAGAGGAGAGAGAGAGGGAGGGAGAGGGGGGATGAGGGAGGTGTGTATTTAAAAATGCAAGTAGATAGAGAGATTGGCAGAGAAAGAGGGGGTTTCAGGAAAATCATATAGAGAAAGAGAAAGAGAAAGAGAGACAGACACAAAACAAGAATAACTTGGACCCTAACTTGGACCCTCCTGTATACCAAGGTCAAAAGCCAAGACTAGGGATCGACCGATATATCGGCCGGCCGATATATCGGGCCGATATTTACGTTTTTTACATGTATCGGCAGATAAGCGGCTGCGTTCGCCGATAGTTTTTTCCCCACATTATTTAGGCGTCCACAGGCAGCTCTGTGTTGCTGGAGACACTGCAATTCGCATGCAGACTGCCCCTCCCCCACAAGCAGAGTGCTAAAAAGCCTGCTCTTCAAGACAACAGTAAACTTTAAACTTTCAAAGCATCTTTTAACTGTTTGACTTAGCTGAAATATTGCCATACACTTTGAAGGTGGAAGCAAGTTTGTGGGTCCAAATGGAAAACGAGAATAATAGATAGATAGGTACTTTATTTAATGCTTAATGCCTCTTCTATAAAACTGCTTGCCATTGTATTTAGGGAGCTGCAAATAGCTAAGTTGTAGGCTATCCGTATGCATGCGGTAGCGGTAGCTGTTACGAACACTGGTCAATCATATGATTAAGTAATGCCGACGTTGTTCCGTGGTATTTGTGGGAGTTTTATTCAGCGACCTATTCACCTGGAGTTTTGGACACGTGTGGTGTGTGCGTCTCCCTCCCCCTCTCCCTTCGAGCTGGGCGGAGTTGCCATCGCAGTGATATCAGAGCTTTAATAATGAGAGACGTGTTATATGTAGTTGACTATTAATTCGTGTTAACATTTACCATGTACCAGACATACCGTGTATGCCTTACTTGTTTAGAGCCGTTTGCTAACCTTATCATTATCAATCCAGTTCAAGGGTGGTTCGTCAGCAACCAAACAGAAGTTTGTCTGTGCGTCTGGTCTGTCTCACTCAGTGGGACACACGCATCACAGCGATATGAGAGTGCTGCACTACCAGAAGGAGAGATTTTAAAACTGAGAGATATGTTTTATACCTTTTGACGTTGATGCTGTTTAGAACAGAAACATCTGACACCACGTTATTTTCTTCTGCTGATATATGTTCTGTGGTTGACAAATCTGGCAACTTTTTTTAGGAAAATATAGACATAGAAAAATTGAAACCATGCAGTCTTAAATTACAAATCAAGCACTTTATTTCAATAGCTACTTTTCAGGCTTATTGTTTTCTTAAATTATTTAAATGTGCTTTAAATGTGTTAAAAGGACATTTTGTGATGACCTGAATTATGTCTTATAATCAGCAAGCAATGCATCATCAAGGCTGTGTTGTAAGATTTTGATGAAAGCATTTTGCACAGTTAACCATATCCAGTGCACCCATCCATTCAATAAATGTTCCTTTTTTAAATTGAGACCTATAACATTTGTTAACATAATTTGTGTAATTATGTGTCATTTGTCTGATGTAAATTGAGGGAGCGAAATAAAAGCAGTATCGGCTCCAAATATCGGCTCAAGAAAATCGGCAGCCTGTATCGGTCATCAGCTAAGGCTGATGGAAAAAAATCGGTATCGGCACTAAAAAATCCATATCGGTCGATCCCTAGCCAAGACATATTTCTCTACCAGATAGACATCAAAGAACCCAAGTTGAAGACATGAGTCGATAAAAAACAAAAAATCTAGCGGCAAGATCAAGAATGCTTGTAGGAGGTCCCTGAGGGTGTGGGTGGAGGTGCAAATCAGTATCCACGTGTCAGACAAAGAATGTGTGTGTGTGTGTGTGTGCGAGAGAGAGAGAGAGAGAGAGAGGGAGAGAAAGAGAGAGGAAGAACTATTGTTTTGTGTGGATATGTATAGATGTGTACATGCACTTGTTGGGTGTACAAGAGGGTAAGTCAGCGAGTGTTTGTGCGTGTATTGTGTGTATTGTCTAAGTGTGTGTGTAAGCGTGTGTGTGTGTGTGTGCATACTAAGAAGCAGTTGGCGTGGTGCCAGCGTGTCAAGGGACACAGGTCAGCGGCGTGCCGCCCTCAGAGCCCTGTGGTGCTGAGGAGAGGTGACAGCGGGTGGTCTGACAGCCCCCTCTGCTACACACACCCAGAGGGAGGCCGACTCAGGACAGACATCCCCAGGTCTGGCCCCGACAAGGCTCAGGGCTGGGCCACATTAGGGCCAGATCCTTCAGAGAATACTAATTTACAGCACGATGGCAACACGACGGCCTGTGCACTGTGACTTTCAGGGGACCTCTGTTCTCATCTGCTGGGTTCTGTTTTCCTTTTGTTTTGTGATGCGCAGGATGAGGCAATCTCACAGCAAGGCAATAATACCATTTCATTCTCTCTCTCTCCCTCTCTCTCTGTGTGTTTGTGTGTGTGTTCATTCCTTTGTTCTGCTGGTCCACTAATTGCTCTATTATCCTCAATCACCAGAGCCATCAAGGCTTTCGGTTTTGATTTTTTTGCGAGCTACAGTGTGTTGAAATTGCTGGTGACTGCAAAAAAATACTTGCTCCACAGAATGAATTAAACGACTGCAGATGTGCCTCTGCATCAAATATCAAGTGTCATGTTAAGCATGATAAAACAAATGGTAGTTGAAATTTTTACTGTGCAAAAAGTGCAAAGAATTGTTCATTAGCCACAGTCTGCATACATTTTTTAAAATCTGAGTTTGTATTTGTAGCTGAAAATATTTATGTTTCTAACATTAAGATACAGTCCTCCAAACTTAAAAAAAAACCTTTTTAAAAAAGTGCAATTGAGTTACCTAGAGCTGAAAAGGCGTGAAGATTAATTGGAAGAATGTTCAAAGCGCAGGAGAATGTTAGGTGTATTTCTTCCTTTTCCTACCTCCTATTTCTCCTCCTCCCTCTGAGTCCACCCAGTAAGGTAGGATTAGGATGCCACAGCAGGCTGAGGGTGTCTCACTCGTGGCTGGTGGTAAGACAGCGAAGCAGCTTCAGTATGCTGTGAGACGTCATTATGACCTCCACCTGGACTTCTTTGCCCTGCTCTGGGTGCCTCCAGGTCATCAGCTCCAGAGGAGCCCTGGTGACCATGTTTCTGGAGTGATCTGACCACATAATCAGCTCTCACAGCTTCCCCGTGAGGACGATGTCTGTTTGTCTTTCTGTTATGCCTTCGATTAAGCCTTGGATTTAGTACTGTCACAGGGGAGGGGTGGACACTACACTCTCAGTTCACAAGGCACGGGGGAGAAAAACACACCACAAGCTCCCACACATCAAAATGACCCATAATCCTCCTCTCTCTCTCACTCTTTGCACCTCTCTCCTTCTCTGTTGCACCCTCTCTTACTGTCTTTCACTGTCTCTCTTTCTCTCAGTTTATTGACATTTTCATTGGATTACTACAGAACACTAGCCTGGGTGCCATTCCAAACTTTACATTACATTACATTACATTACATTACATTACATTACATTACATTTGGCTGACGCATTTTTAGCCAAAGCGACTAACAACATGGTAAACAGTTTAAGTTTAGAGCAATTCTCAACAATATTAGGACAATTTAAAAAACATTAGAGTACAGTAAGAATAAGTGCATCAGTGAGTGCTGTTTTTAACAGTTACGTGTCAGTTTAAGACGGCTGGTGAGTGCTAGGATCAGCAAGACTTGTTGTAAGTGTTGCTATGAGAGGAGATGTCCCGCCCACAACATTTGAGGTCGGGAAGTTCGGTCTGGCATCGCTCCATTGTGGAGCAAGTATGCTCGCCCTAGATCGGGCGGACCAATAAAATCGGGCTTTACGATAATGGACAGGTGAGCAACAGCGCCTGGTCTATCACGTCATCTGAGCACGCTTAGATTAGGCTTATGTTTTAGGGCTGAGACAACGCGTCGACGTCATTGATGACGTCGACGCAAAAAATACGTCGACGCAAAAAATACGTTGACGCAAAATATGCGCGTCGATTCATCAAGCATAACGCTTGCAGCAAAATATTTTTTAATTTTACACCTTCAGCGTTTCCCATACGTTGACTAATCTGTGGCGAGGAAAATCAAAACCGAAACAAAACGAAATCAAAACCGGCCTATTTAAATTAAAGATCAGATAAAATCCTTTCATTGAGCTGCACTTTTTTTTTACGCACGCAGCCTTTCCTTGCCCCGCCCGCTCTCTCTCATAACGAGCCCGCTGCCCCTCCTCTGCATGTGCATTTAACTAAATATTCACGATTTTGGAGGATTGTTGTTGCCAACTGTGGAGGGGGACCTGGACTGGGCGAACCAGTTGAACCACTTCTACAACAGGTTTGACTGCCCTGCTCCAGCTCCAATGGCGGTGGTCTGTCCACCATCCCCCAGCCCCCACCCCCACACCCCCTCAATACCAGTGCAACACTCACCTCCATCATCACAGGCTATCATACCCCCACCATCACTGGATTTTGCACCCCTCCCCCACATGGCGATCACGAACAATGAGGTGACAACGACTTCAGTCAACAGCCATCAGACACACAGATCCCAGATGCACCCCTCCCCCTCCCCTCCCCTTACACCCCTCACCATTACAACAGATCAAGTGACAGCCCAACTAAAGAAATTGCGCAGCAATAAGGGCCCGTCCACACGGAGACGCTTTTTAGGTTAAACGCAGAGGTTTTGCTTCGTCTTGGCCGAGCGTCCAAACGAATCCTGTAAACGCACTGCCCGAAACCGCACCTTTCTGAAACCTGGTCCCAGAGTGGAGAAATCTGAAACCGTAGCCCGTTTGAATTCGTTTAGACAGCGAAACCGCACATCCTGCTTGCGTATCGATGATGTCATTGCCACATCTCAGCTGCCCTGGACTTGCACTTATAGTATTGCCTAGTTTTCATACATGACATTACCTACGATTACACTCCGTAAGATAAATATCACAACTGGTGCTGCGCAGCGCCGATAGCTTATGACTTGGTGGACTGAACACTGTTTTTCCCGGTGTTTTTTTATGCATTCTAGCTACTGTCAGTGACGCGAGACAACTTAAGTTATTATGAAAGTGCGGTGTAAGTTTAGGCTACATTAATTTGTGCGTAGTGCCAGTGTCATTCATTTATTTTACATGTCTTACAACATATATACATGCATTCACAGTCGAGTGAAATCAGATATAAGCATACGAAGACGCTTAGAACTCACGTTAAGCCGATGGTAGCACACTGAATGCGAATGCGCGATTTGGTGCAGGCAAAAGTATTGACTGTTACTAACGAGGATTTTATAGCAATAGTATAAATGTGCAACAGAATAGCCTAGAACTTGGGTAAGCCTTGCGTTTAGTAGCCTAATTGCGGTGAATCTAATGTGAATCACGGACTATCCTACAACCAAAGAAAGTAAAGGTGATTAGTAGGCCTACCTGCATTAGCCAAATAAAGGACGGGACTGCACCCTTCACAAACCGTAAAATAAAGTTTATTAGTTTTACAGTTGACAACAGTTGACAGTTCACCATCAGTCCACACAAACAATTCTGGTTTCCTTGCACTAGCCATTTGTTCGTAGCCTATTCTGTCTGTTTGTAAAGCGCACATTTTGGTGAATTTCTGTAAAGAAACAATGCCACCTATAGGCCTGGGGTATGAAGTAACGTGTTGAGTCGTGTTGAGATGGATCCGTTTGGACGCAAATATTCTTGATGCGGTTTCAGGGAAGACGGAGGAAAAAAAGATCGGTTTCGTACGTGTGGACAGGGCCTAAAGCAGCGGGGCCTGACAGACTGTGTCCAAGGCTACTCAAGGCCTGTGCTGCTGAACTGGGGGAGCCACTGAAGCACATCTTCAATTTGAGCCTACGCCTTGGACAAGTTCCAACACTGTGGAAGACATCATGTCTCACCCCTGTCCCTAAGAAGCCACACCCTAGTGAGCTTAATGACTACAGACCTGTCGCTCTTACATCACATGTGATGAAGACAATGGAGCGATTGGTTTTAGGTATGTTCAGACCCCAGGTACACCATGCACTAGACCCGTTACAGTTTGCATACCAGGAGAAAGTGGGCGTGGACGATGCCATCACTTATCTTCTACACAGGACACATTCCCACCTAGACAAGGGGAAAAGTGCTGTGAGAATCATGTTCTTTGATTTCTCAAGTGCTTTTAACACCATCTAACCCCTCAGATTGGGAGACAAGCTCTTGCAGATGGCTGTGGATTACAGATTACCTGACCGAGCGACCACAGTTCGTCAGACTGAAGAACTGTCTCTCTGACACTGTGATCAGCAGCACCGGAGCGCCACAGGGAACTGTGCTCTCTCCAGTCCTGTTCACCCTGTACACATCTGACTTCTGCTACAACACCGAGTCATGCCACATGCAGAAGTTTTCTGATGATACAGCAATTGTGGGGTGTATCAGGAACGGGCAGGAGGAGGAGTACAGGAGCCTGGTGGAGGACTTTGTGCAATGGTGCAAACTCAATCATCTTCAACTCAACACTTCAAAGACCAAGGAGATGGTGGTGGATTTCCGCAGGTCTAAGCCCACTCTGCTACCAGTCCACATTGATGGGGTCAATGTGGAGGTGGTAAGCACCTACAAGTATCTGGGTTTCCACCTGGACAATAAACTGGACTGGTCAGCCAACACTGATGCACTCTACAAGAAAGGGCAGAGCAGGCTGTACTTCCTGAGGAGGCTGCGGTCCTTCAATGTGTGCAGCAAGTTCCTCAGGATGTTCTACCAGTCTGTTGTTGCCAGCGTTCTCTTCTATGCAGTAGTATGCTGGGGAGGAAGCACAAGGAAGAAGGATGCGGGGCGAATTGACAGGCTGGTAGGGAAAGCTGGCTCTGTAGTGGGATCTGAACTGGAGTGCATCACTTCACTATCTGACAAAAGGACCCTGAACAAACTGATCAACATCTTAGACAATGAGTGTCACCCACTCCAAAGCACTTGTTAAGCAGAAGAGCCTGATCAGCTGGAGACTTCGCTCACTGCCTTACACAACAGACAGACTGAGAAAGTCATTTGTCCCCAGGGCCATTGAACTGTTCAATGCTTCACTTAAGGGAAGAGGAGAGATAGACTTCTCTGCATAGTCTGTCTGCCTCTTCACCCCCTCCATGTTTGGATACTGTCTGTCCACTAGCCACTTTTACCACTGTCTTTCTGCCTCACTGTTTGCGTGCTATATTAGCACATTAGCACATATGCATAACCCCTCCATCCATGCCACAGCCGAACTGTGCCTGAAGAAGATCATAAGATCGAAACGTTGTGTCTTTTTTCTATTAAAAGTTGAGTCGTTCAAAGGCAGTGTGCAAGTCTTTTTCACTTTTTCACAGCCGAACTGTGGCCACACTTATACCTTTTCTTAAAATAGTTAAATATATAGATATATAGACTTTAGTTCTGCATTGTTGCACTGTTGGACTTACTCATTTGCACTATCACCATAACCACTATCACCATTGCACTATCACCATGATACTCATTCACACAGAGCACCTTACCTTACCTTATTATGCACAGAGAATCACAGGCTCAGTCCCTGCCTCAGTCATTGCAAGCGCCTCTGATTGATTAATTACCACTATGTGGATACTGTTTTTAGAATTGATTTAGATTAAGTGTTAGTATAATTTGTATTTTAGAATATTTAGTATATTCTTTATCGTCTACTGTCCTTATTGCTTAGTTGTGTTTTTATATTATATACTTTAATTACTTTTTCTGCTGTTAAAGAATGTGTATGTATTGTCTGTATGCTGCTGAGACCTTGAATTTCCCCTGGGGATCAATAAAGTATCTATCTATCTATCTACATAGAAGCATTGCATAGAACTAGGCTAATTTGCTATTAAATCCGCTAAATTGCTATTAAATCATGACCATGATGCACACATTTGTTCAAAACTGCTGTATTAAAGTTAACTCTGCTAATGTCTTATCACAACATAGTACATTGAGGAGACTAAACTAATTTAAGTTATGCAATCAAACAGTATCTCAAAGCTAACGTTAGAATACTGTTTGGATGTCGAGTTTAGCATGCTTACTTATACAGCTACTTGTCAATTTCGTTACTAATGCAGGGCTCATTTTATTGACTGACACTGAATGTTTGCAAAATCCCGATGTAAATGGAAAAGGGTTTTTCAAGACTCAAAAGTGCTTGTCCCAAGGAGAAGTACGAACCGTTATTTGAACTAACTACGTTATGAATTGCATCCACACATCAGCAGCCTTTTAACTGTGTTAATGTTAATTGCAAGGATTCCCTCACAAACGTCTTAAAGTGTCAGGCACTTAATTCGACCTATACACTACTGAACTTTATTGAATGCTACCTCTGACTAAGAATGCATTACTTTGCACTTGTATAGTCTTTTATTTTGGAATTGTAAGAGCAATAAACATATATTGCAATGTTAAGGAATTCATGTTTTTTCATTCAGATATGTAAATCAACATAAATTGCTATGAGTCAATTAATGGGGAGATAATCGAATCGAAATCGAATCGGACTGAAAAAATGAATCGTTAGATTAATCGATGCATCGAAAAAATAATCGCTAGATTAATCATTTAAAAATAATCGTTTATCCCAGCCCTATTATGTTTGAAACAAAAATGCTGTGGCTAGAAGGATACATGGCTTTTAAGACCCCATATGGAAAATGCATATTATTTAATGAGGTTTTATCACTGAAAACGATTATTTCTGAAAACTTTGGCCAAAGTTGAGATGTGGGAAAACTTGTGGTTTCCCTTTCATCAAGGGAAAACAGCGCTGTTGCATTGCGACATGTTCCCTCGTTCGTTTGACATCTCTGATTGACCACCTGTTCGAGGGATTTGCGACAGCCTTACCCAGCTGTTTAACATGTTTGTAGCATATCAGTGTTCAACAGAATCATTTTAAAATGGAGGGGATATAGGCTATCAGTTTTTTCCTGATAGCCTTCCCTACTACGTATCTCTTAGATTTCGCTAATGAGTGTTGTAGGCTAGGAGTTATTGACGGCTAGCCTAGAAATCTAGACGCACCCTAGCGGCGGCAAATTAATTTGCTCAGCTTGTACGTCTAGTATCGAACCATAGAAATTTCTATTGGCTTAACACCGTGGATGACGGCCAATCACAGCGCTCTATTTCGTTAGAGAGTCTTAAGGCGGGCTTAACAGGATAACGACATCCTGCGACGGTGAACAACAAGGAAGGTGGCTATGGCAAACGAAGAGCGGTTGTTTGAATCGGCGTTGGCGTCAACTTTGGAGGAGTTGGACTTGTGCTTTTCTTTGAAAGTAGATCAACACAATGCACTTAAGTCATTCCTTTCGAAGAAGGATGTATTTGCCGTTTTGCCGACCGGATACGGATATGGTCGTAGCGCTGGCCTATTGCATGCCTAGGCAGTTTGAAAGACAATTCTCTGCCCGCCCCTTGGATTAAGCGAGGTGAATGATTCGATGCCAGGCTAATTGACGGCACTAACTTTTACAAAAGACCAGAAAACAATGTTAAGGCATTTGTGGAGAAGAAGGATGGTTTGTGTGTTTTCTTCCTACACATCACGGTAAGCTATTTCGTTGCTCTAATTGGTTAGGTCTATCCAATTGAGTGCAGAGGCATTCCCCCCCTGTATCGGTTGAAACACGCCCCATAATTATGTCCCAATGGAGCAGTATCAGACTCATATTCTGACTAGAATTGAGTATGACTACGTCAGGCTAACAGAACACACACCTCACTACAAAACACTATCACCACGACCCTTGAGTGCCTTACATATAGTCTTATCAAATAACAGAGCCACAATCCACTTACACTATTCTACAGTACATCCTCTGCCGTTATGCCCACTACCATGACCATTGTAAATGAATGCCTTCTCTTGCTCCTTGGCCAAGGTCAGCAGCTGAGGGTGAGCGATGAGGGGTAATCTGCAGCCTCGCTCCATTACAGTGCAGTCATAAAGACAGGCACATCCTCACAGCTGCTGAAGCACACCACAAATAATAGCACAGGCACTTTCCTCAGTGGCCTGCTGAGCTGCTCTTGCCAAAAGTCCACACACACTATGACAAGCTGAAGGTAGTTGGGAAATGGTCTTCATTTTGTGTTCATACAGACAGACAGACAGACACACACACACACACACACACACAAACTGACATAACAGCTTCCCAGCATACACTCACCTCAGTTCTTTTTATTCATTTTCCATGGAGTTGTCACACACTCAGATACCCAGATGCCCTTCTATCGAGCACACACATACAACAACACCTTACATTTATATAGCGCTTTTCTCGATACTCTCGATACTCAAAGCGCGTTAGAGATTATTATTATTCCTCTCTGTGTGCATCTGTCTGCTGCAATCTCTGCGCAATGAGGCCTCAATCAGATCTCTGCCATCCTCCACAGGGCATCAGTCCTCTCTCCAGACAAGACCGCGGCCACACTCAGAGATGGGGGGTGTCACTGATGGCCCAGGATCTCAGTCCTTCTTGGTTAATGGCCACCGATCATCAGAAAAACAATAACAGGTACCTTTACAGAAGGCAGTCAGTCATTTTGCCCAATGTAAAAGCAAACAGACCATCAAGGAAAAACAAACATGCATGGTGTAATGCAAAAAAAAATTCAGTTGGAATGTGAAATGATATGAATATCAGATGGGCCACAGAAAAAAAATCTAATAAAATATTGTAGTGTAGTTGTGTGTAGCTGTAATGCAGGAGGCTGGGGCTGGTTACTGCTTCTGCCATATTTTGAGAGACAAAATGCTGCCGGTAAGTAAGTACTGCTCCCTCCTCTGCCAAGCGGTCCCCCGTTGGCTGGGGATTTATAAGCAGAAAGGTGGCTTTGGCGAAAGACTGAGGCGACTCCGTGAGGAGACATCTGTGGTGCAATCTGGTGGAGGAGTGGAGTGGTCAGGACACAAGGTCACCACTTATGCCCCTGTGTTTTTCGAGTGTGAAGGACACATACCTCTTCTTCTCTTTGTTTTGGCCTGATATCTCTCTATTTTTCATCCATCCATCTAACTACAGTATTTTCCTGTGCATTAGCCGCATTGTGTATAAGCCGCAGGATTTTATGTTGCAGTGTTTTATGCAAGTTAAAAAAACAAAACCATATTAATACCATATGAACTTCCCCTGTGTATTAACCTCATAACTGAAGAAATTTTGCAAAATCCATGTATAAACCGCGGCTAATAGTTGGGAAATTACAATATGTATCTACATATTTTACAGTTTCCTGTCTATAGCTGCTGGAATCACACACATAATCTCTAGTGTCTCTCTATACTAAAAAGAAACAAAGTGTAAGAGCTGAATTGTGAACACATACATACATACACACACACAAACAATCAAACCAAATCAACCAATATACAATCACACACACAGCCATTCAGACAAATATACACAGACCTTCCAATGACCTTAGTCATGACTTGAATTAAACCTTTGCTCATGATCAATTTCTTTCCAGAGTTTATTTACACAACTAATCAACATTAGCGTTTTAGTCAATAGCTTGTCTGCTTTGAACATACTGATAGCCCTTCAGTACAATAGCAAAGGACAAAGAAATTTGCTTAAAACACACAAACACACACTCCTTTCCATGTCTGTAAATATCTACAGGGACGGAGGCTTTTACTTGACAATGAGTGTGATGAAACAGAACTCCTCACTGCAGTAAGGAAACCTCAAGCGTTCATTTATTCTCCATTATGACCCCCAAACATCCTGCTGTGATTATTTTCCTCTCGTTTGCCTATTTTCACTATACTCTCATACCATAAAATAGGTTTGCACAAATAACCTTACGGTAAGGTTTGCAGAGTGGAAAAGTTAGCTCTCAAGAGAAACCTCTGATGGAGTGAATTCTTTTGAGGGCACCTGAAGTCATCCGTTAAATGGCAAATCTCAGCAGTAAATGACATATTAGAGGAACAAAAGAGCCTTTTTGCTAGCAATGATGAGATGTTCTTGAAGGTCCTAAATCTTTTTAAGAACACACACTGAATAGAAAATTGTCCATTTCCGAGGCCACCGCTGTGCCCCTGGTCTGATGGAAACTGTCTGAGCCTGAGGTAGGCCGGGACTTTTAACTGCTGCACAACTTCAAAGATTTTTATTTTTGCATAAAATTGTAAAGCTAGAGAGAGGGATGACTGCACAGGCCAAGCCAATTCTGAAGATTTATGCTGAGTGTGATTTTTTCCATAGCCCACAGCTGACATGGAGCACTTAGACTCACCATTGGGGTGGGAAATGGGCACATGGAGGAGGGCTAGCAAGCCTTGCGGTGGCTAACCGCTTTTAACAACAGAACATCATGCCTCCATCAAGGCTTGTCCTGTCTGACCCCCTCAAAGAATTCCATAATTCTCTCCTAACTAGGGCTGGGATAAACGATTATTTTTTAAATGATTAATCTAGCGATTATTTTTTCGATGCATCGATTAATCTAACGATTCATTTTTTCAGTCCGATTCGATTTCGATTCGATTATCGATTATCTCCCCATTAATTCACTAATAGCAATTTATGTTTATTTACATATCTGAATGAAAAAACATGAATTATTAACATTGCAATATATGTTTATTGCTCTTAAGATTCCAATATAAAAGACTGAAGTGCAAGTAACTACAAGTGCAAAGTAATGCATTCTTAGTCAGAGGTAGCATTCAATAAAGTTCAGTAGGCTAGTGTATGTCTAATTGAGTGCCTGTCATTTTAAGACGTTCTTGTGGGAATCCTTGCAGTTAACATTAACACAGTTAAAAGGCTGCTGATGTATGGATGCAATTCATAACGGAGTTTGTTCAAATAACAGTTCGTACTTCTCCTTTGGACAAGCACTTTTGAGTCTTGGAAAACACTTTTCCATTTCCATCGGGATTTTGCAAACAGAGTCAATAAAATGAGCCCTGCATGAGTAATACAAGCAGCTGCAAGTAAACATGCTAAACTTGACATCCAAACAGTATTCTAATGTTAGCTTTGAGATAGGGCTACTGCTTGATTGCATACTGTAACTTAACTTCGTTTAGTCTCCTCAATGTACTATGTTGTGATAAGACCTTAGCAGAGTTTACTTTAACTTTAATGCCCACTGTGTTCTATGCAGTGCTTCTATGTGGCAACAACAATCCTTCAACAATCGTGAATATTTTGTTAAATGCACATGCAGAGGAGGAGCAGCGGGCTCGTTACGAGAGAGAGCGGGCGGGGCGAGGAAAGGCTGTGTGAGTAAAAAGTGCAGCTCAATGAAATTATTTTATCTTATCTTTAATTTAAATAGCAGGCCTACAACATAGAACATCAATGTGTGGTGGCCGGTTTTGATTTCGTGGTGCCCAGCCACAGATTAGTCAACGTATGGAAAACACTGAAGGTGTAAAATTAAAAATATTTAGCAGCACACGTTATGCTTGACGAATCGACGCTCAGCCCTACTCCTAACTATGCTTGGCACCTGCATTTTAGAATGGGAGCAAATCATGGAATCCACACATGGTGTTAATGCAATAGAGCAAAATCAGTAACCCTACACATTTAGTAATCAGAGTGCATCTTAGAGCGCCGGAAGGTTCTTCAGCCTGCACCTACAGAAGAGCGTTTGGGACTACTTGACCCTAATTTGCTTCAGCTGTGAACAACTGTTTGAGGGAAAAATAAGCATTTTTAAGGATCTATGTGGAGTGTTTATTTTTACCTGAAAAAAATGGGGATCATGCAAACTTAGCTTCCCCAACTTTCAACAAAGTGCCCTTGGCTCTAAGCCCTAAGGCAGTGGACCACCTATAATAACGCTAATATTTTGTGGACCACCTATAATAACACTGATATTTTGACTTCCTTTGGTCTGATTCAAGTAGACACTGCTTTCCTTTTCATAGTTTATTGATTTAGCTCTGTCTAGTTTAGTAGCTGACATGTGGCCATGCTAATTTGAGCACACTCAATCCTGCACTGGCAGTCAATCTTATTAATTGATTACATTCTTAATTCATCATCTCCATCTGTGCTGAGCTGTCACGGATGTCAAGGCTTGATGAGTGTGGAGACAGCTGTCAAACTGTGACAACACCACTCAAATGAACTATCCTCCCCTATATGGAGGATCATATCCATTTGGGACCAGAACAGAAAGATAGCAGAGTACTAAACATAAAGATTAAAATGTGTGATCTGTGGCCACATAAGGTTTTATGGTCTTTAACAGAGGTAAGCAGTGTTCTACTGTAAACTCACAGGAAGGTCACAGACACATATGACAACTCTAAATGGTAGAGCCATTCTCTGTAAAGGTTTAAAAAAATGCTTAAAATTTTATTCATTCAAATCGCAGATACATATACGGTAAAAGCCTAAATTAGACTTGCACAGGGTGCACCTCCCTAGTATATGGTTTACATTACTGTATTTCAACAAGTAGATTTTATTCCACTGATGGAAGTTATATATTATATGTTAAAGAAGTAATCAATTGTCAGAGGAGTAACCTCATGCCCACGGAGCTGGAAGAGACGCTCTGGGGAAATTATAGTGCTTTACTGTCAATCCCGTCAGTCAAGTGGCTCGCTGAAACACTCGCAGCCTCGCTTCAACACTTCTGCCTTTCCTGCGACAACTCATTAAGGTGGACTGGCTTCGGTTCCCTTGACCCTGCCATCCCATGGACCAGCGCCGGGGTTATCATTCCGCCTTAAGTGCGTCCCCTATGTGGTTTTCACAGTCGGCAGCGAGGAGTGAACTGCTCACATATTTTGCGGTAGCGGTGCCAGCCAGATCTGTGGTGCGATCATGTGCCTCATAAGCTGTGGATCATATGCTTTCCCTCCCCTGACCCTCATGCCCTCACACTTTCCTCTTGTTGTTTCTTCTTGTTTTCTCTCTGCCTTTGTCTCTCCTTCCCTCCCTCTCGCTCTCTGTTACACTCTTATTTTAAATCTCTTTCTGATATCCAAGTTACACTCTCCATCTTTACCATCTCTAAATGTCTTTTATTCTCATGTTACCCTTTTCATTTATTCTATTTTCACAACCTCTTCCTATTTGTCTCTCTATAACTGTGTATTTGTTACAGAAATAAACAAGACAGAAAGAGAGAGAAAGAGAGAGAGAGAATGTATTACCTGTGCTGCTGTCACCGTAAAAGTATAAGTACACTAATTATGTGTTCAGAAAACAGTTCTAAATTCAGAAATGTTCACTCCCTCATGTTCAAACTGGGGCTCACTACTGCTGACATGAGGATTGCACCAGCAGTTCATGCAGAGAAACATGTCTCTTCACAAAGATCCTACAAATATTCCACACACACCGATGGCAATTCTCAAACAGCTCCCACCCACTTACTGCCAGTTCACATCCAAAGCATGTGGCACACACAGAGTTTTCGAACAGTACTGCTTTCTCTGTCTCTTTCCATCTCTCTCTCTATCTCAAGTTCTCAAGCTCTCCTTGACACAAATAAAGCATGCCCACACATATGTATACTGACGTACACATTACACAGACACACACACACACACACACACACACACACACACACAAACAGAGAGAGAGAGAGAGAGAGAGAGAGCGAAAGAGAGAGAAGAGATCAAATCCACTGCAGTATTTATGAGAGTTGGAGTAGAGGCTCCACTCTGACTGCGATTCTCCTCCCACTGAGAATGCCACTGCGGCACCTTCACCATCCATATGCATTCACGTGTGTGTGTGTGTGCGTTTCATATGTAGGCACACGTGTGTGTGTGTGTGTGTGCATCTTTGCATGTGCATTTTTATGAGTGGGCGTGTGTGTGTGTGTGTGTGTGAGAGAGAGAGAGAGAGAGAAAGGGAGAGAGAGAAAGAGAGGGAGGGAGAGAGAAAGAGAGGGAGGGAGAGAGAGAGTGGGAGGTAGCTGCAGCCCAGTGTGCTTGTCCTGTAACAGTAAACCACCCATCTCTCAGCGTCCACCTGAGGCCCCAATCTCTGCTGCCCTCTCCTCTCCAGATCTCTCAGTTTGGGCTGCGCAAGCCTTTGAGCCTCTGGGTCAGTGCCTATCCACTGCCATTTCCCCTTCCTTCCACTTCCTGTCCTCTCCTCTACACTTCTCTTATTTCCTTTCACCGGCCGTCATTTCCATTCTCTCTGTCCTCTCTGCTCTCCTCCATTATCCTTTCCACTCCTGTTGCTTTCTTCCATCCATCTCCACTGCCTTGTCCTCCTCTGTTCTAGTCTCCTCTCTTCCCTGGGCCTGTTCTGACTTTCTCTTTTCTCTCAATTCCTCCCCTCTCCTCTCCTCTCCCCTCCCCTCCTTTTCTCTTCACCATTTCCCCTCTGCTTCTCTTTTATGCTGCCATCACTATTCTTATTCTTCCCTGTTCACTCCTGTTCCCTGTCTCCTCTCACCCACCTCTCCTCTCCACACCTCTCCTCTCCTCACCTTACCCCTCGGCCTCTCTCCTCTCCTCTCTTCTCTCCATCCCCTCGTCCTCTCTCATCTCCTCTTCCAGAATGCGGCACACAGCTGACCTGACTGACCTCTGCATGATAATGCTGCTTTGTGTCACTGCAGCCCATTCATCAGCTGTGAGTGTGTGTGTGTTTGTGTGTGTGTGTGAGAGAGAGAGAGAGAGCGTGCAGATGCTCAAAGGCCCCTACAGGATAAATAAACACATCTCTAGAGAAGGCCACCTTTATGATCCCTATCTCTGTCTCTTTTGAACACACAAACACACACACTCTAAAACACACACACACACACACACACACACACACTCACAAACAAACAATTATTCCTAACAATAGGTACACAATCATACACACGCATAAGCGCACGCGCACACACACACACACACACACTACAGACACAGATCCTCCCTATGCTGTAGACCCTTATCTTCAGCTGATCAGACCCACATACCACTAACTCATATCACCTTGTATCACAACAAACACACACACACACGCACGCGCGCGCACACACACACACACACACACACACACACACACACACACACACACACACACACACACACACACATAAACTACACTGAAAAGTGTGCAGGTTAGCCATCAGATTTTGTCTCTTCCATTTAGTTTACATTGTGAACTGAGGTTACAGCTAATAACATTCCCCATTCCTAACACAGCTTTGGCTTCACTGAACCTCTGCAGTCTCCCGCCTCGCAACACAGTGCATAGCATCACCTCTCCCCAGCCTCACAACCGACTGGAATGCTGTTGTATCTCACTTTGAATCCTTTCCATTTGCTGAGCATGTCCTCTTTGCCAAGTCATTAAAACTTCTGAAGTAAGCGGCAAAAAAATAAATAAACAAACAGACAGACAAATGACTGAGTGCAGCTGGGTATGACAAGTGTCACCGGGAAGGGAAGTGTGCCACGCTCACTCCTGTCAGATCACAGGGCTCAGGGGAGAAAAAAAGACCACAAGCTGCCACACAACAACTACCCATAATCCTCTCACTCTTCTCTCTCTCTACCTCTCTCTTCTCTCTCTCCCTCTCTCTCTCTGTCTCTCAAGGTAGGTAAAGACCTTAGCTCCCGGACCAGAGCAACCAGAGAGGGTGGCAGACGGGTTTTCATGTTTAATCATTTGCTCCTCCTCACAGCTTCATCGCCTTCTGCTGATGGATTGTCATTTTTTATTTTGTCTGTCCACCAAGGGTTTTCTTTTTTTGGAGAGGATATTCAAATCAGACATTAAAGCATCATTTTTGTCTCCCTTGCATTGCTAATCCATCATGAATAATCTATCTTCCTGCATCCTAGGCCAAGGCTGTCTTTCTGAATCATAGGCAACATTTCACAGCCCGCGTCGCCCTAACAAGACAGAAGAGCTTTGTCATGCATTTTAAAAACCTGCAGTAAATGTGACATATATCCCTGACATGAAATATATTTTAGGTGAATTTAAAACAAGTCAAACACTTAAGCACGTAGCAAAGAGAACGCCCATGCCAGTGCTTTATCGGTACATTTTAAGAATGAACCGCACTAATAACTGTTACAGGAACATGAAAAGGAAACAACTTTGACCTTGTGCTATGTTGTGATTGTTAGTATATGGAATGCTATTGAGAGAAAGTAACAATCTGAGATCACTGGAGAATGCGTCAGTCAGCAAAAGTGCTTTGAATGGCTGAATGACAGGTTTTGAGAGGAAGTTGTTTCTTTGAATTGAATTGAATTGAATTGAATTGAATTGAATTGAATTGAATTGAAATGAATTGGCTCCACGCTGCAGTGGCCTTTGACTTGTATTATTATTATTATGTAAATGCTGTCAATTTTTAATAGGCCTTTAACTTTTGCGCCAGTTGGTTTGGTTGGGTTTTTCACGGTTAACAAGATTCCACTTCAGTTAGGCTACCTTTGTCTTAGTTCGAAGTGATTCAACTGCCATGCTGACTGGTCTGGACCTCAGTAACCTCTATGGTGCATACGACCATGGTCCATACCACATTTGGGTCCAAGTGCCCACGGGGACCCAGATTAGAGTCCGACCTGGGTCATTTCCCGATCCCACCCCATCTCTCTCTCTCTCTCTCTATTCTGTCCTGTCTGATTAAAGGCATAAAAGCCCAAAACAAACAAAAAACCCACAGAACAGTACTGGACTGAACATATTACACACTGGCTCGATCTGTTGAATACACTGTGAAGGTGTGAGTGTCTTTCAAATGTTATATCCATCAACAGTGGTTAAAAATCTTTCCAGGTGGTGCTTCCACTGTGCCTGCTGAAACTGCCATGTGCATACAATGACATGCAGACAATGTCATCAGCACCTTGAAAGAGTGCTCGAGGGGGTGGCCGTGATTGCTGTTGACAACCGGAGACATGACTGACAGCTTGTCACTCACAGAACATTCTAGTACGCCCGCAGGAGCAAAATACACTCCATTACACAGGGGGCCTCCAGTGACTTTGAGACAGGCAACAACTCAGGTAGCCCTCCAGAAAAAACAAAAAAAACAAAGACCCATTGTGTATCACAGCAACACACGGCAACACACTGCAATGCTTGCCATGAGGCAACCCGACAATCCGCGGGCAAAGCACAAACACACCTTTCATCCTTCACGCTTCTCTCTCTTATCCCTTCATTCTCTTGTTCCTGCCTTTGGCAGCGTGGTGCGCGCCACGCGTTTCATGGTGTGGCCCGGCTGAAAGGAACTGGGCGGAATGAAAGGCTGTTTCTCCACACGGCCACGTCTGTCTGTGACTGGGAGAGAGAAAAGAGAAAGAGAGGGGGGGGGATCTCTTGGCTGACACAAGCACAAGGCAGGAGCAGTGGCGTTTAAAAATGACCTCGAAAATCCCACTGTCCTCCTCATGCACAGGGGCTAAGCTACCACACACTCACACACACACATACACATGCATGCTTTCATTGGCTGAGGTGCCATCTGAACATTGTCCAGCCAGACGATAAGAACTAGAGCTCAAGAGTACGTTTGTGTGTAAGTGTGTCTGTGGGGTGCATATAGACAGACAAGAGAGGGAGAAGGATACAAGGATGGAGTGAGACTAAAAAGAGAACAAGAAAACAAGACAAGAGAGGCTGAAATACAGAGGAGGATAAACAGGGTGGGCTATTATCCCCACTGCTCTTTCTCATCTGCATTAACAGCCTGGATTTGCATCTGCCTTCCTTAGTCCCTCCAGTGAAGTATGCTGATGACCTTCCGATCACAAAGCTACTGATGGGATTTCTACCTGGAATGACTCAAAGGGCCTTGGATTCTGTGGCTAAATGGGGACAGGAGTTTTCCCTCACAATGAATGAAGCTAAGAGCTAAGGATATGGTTATCAGTGCCAGGAGAGAGGACCGCATTCCGTCTTCTCCATCTCCCAAAGATTTCTGGACAGCACATCAGCAGAGTGTTAAAGTTCAGATTTCATCTGACTTGTCATGGGATTCTCACATGAAGTACATGCTTTTTAAGTCAAGGCCAAAAACCCAATATCCCAGTGTTGACAAAAGAGCGGATCTCCAATGTGATGTTCTACAGCAAATACACCTAACCTTCATTCATTCAGTTCTTTAACATTCCAGCCCCCAGTGTGGGGTGACTTCACAAAGGGTCTGTCTTAGGAGAGAGAGTGCAGAAATGTTGCTGCTCATTGGAATCCCATCTTCCTCTTTTCCGTCATTTAGCGGAAGACCTGATGAAGCCTCTTTCCCTCTCCATTAGCCTGCCACCTATACACTCCATTATTCTCCCTGTCAACAATTCTGGTTGTAATGTTTTAAAAACTATATTTTTATGCTCTTGTACCCTGTCATGTCAAACTTAATAAATTAATCTGAATCATTCTGGATAAAGCAAGAGAGATAAATTGTGAAAGACAGAAAGAAGTATATATATATAGAGAATAACAAGACAGAGAGAGAGAGAGAGAGAGAATAATTAAAACAAAGAAAAGTATCCAGCGACAGCACTGATGATCACAATGTCTCAGCATCAGAGAACGCCAAGGCTAAGAACAGACCGTTGCCAGCGTGTGACTGCTAATGCAAGCTGCTCAAACCATCCTGCTATCTCCCAAACCCTGGCCACCACATCTATGCCAGTAAGACCCCCAACCCTGTCCAGTGTAATCAGCTAACTGAGGGGACCATAACGCCAGATCTGTCAGTGATGGAGCATATGCCATCATAAAGACACCCACCAGCCTGTGTCAGAAGAAAAAATATGGAAATTGATGTAATTACTAGGGCTGTCACTTTAACCCAAGAAAATCCTGTTATATATTCAGAGCACAAATACAGATGATGCAGACAAGTTCAAATTTAAATTTGAATATGCTTGTCAAAAACGCATCGTATTTCAAGGCTCTCAGCGCTTGGCTCTCAACACTGACCATGGCTCATATTACTGGCGAATAAATCGAAGTGTGGAACTTCACCAAACAGAACCCGCAGATCTAATCCAAAGCAGGACCAGGACTGGGCTGAAGCCGCTTCAGGTGGTGTGAGCTGTCAATTTAACTAATTAATTCTCCTTACAGAGTCATGGTTCTCATATATTTACGGTCACTGTTATTATGATGGTTTTACAATTGTTATCATTTTATTAATACAATTTAGTCTATTACTATTATTAGCGTTTTTTTATGTTAGCTATATATCTACTTTAAACTGTTTGTGATATTTTTTGTAATGTTTATTGTCATTATTGTAGGACGCTTTGGATAAAAGCCATGGACTATATAAGCCATAGACTGTATAGAACTATATACTATACTAGTTCTATATATACAGTCTATGATATAAGCCATAACCATAAAAGTGTAACAAGAGGTCACTTGCATGTCATCTTAAAGAAAGCATCTATTGCCAGCAACCTGAGGTCACAATGCGTCCAGCATGACAAATGCACAGAGGTGTCTTATGGGTAAAAACAGGATGTTGCTCATCTCTTGCGGGCCTGTGAAGCCTGGATGCCTCTCTACTGCTTACACTGTGCTATCCATGCCAGCAGTGCATTAGCATTACAGAGTCTGGCTAGGGGCTACTGACTAAATGTCAATCAACCCCACTTAGATCTAATGTGCCTGTTAGTGGGAAACAATAATGCTAGAAACACAGCCCCAGCTGCACCCAATGCGTGCTGGGAAGAGCTGGGCTCGAACGTCCTGAAATGGCCTGCTAATCACTTTATATCCTTTATGATATTTGATTTCATTCCTCTACCATTCAGCCTGTGAACGCCATGACTAATGCGCACCCATCTTTAATGGATCAGAAAAAAGAGCTGCGATGAAGTTAAAACACATCAAGTAAACGCCCTAACATGTTGTCTGGTCATGCCTTGACTGTAAAGATGAGTTATTGCTTACGGTATATTTCACTACCATCTGTGTCTGTGCCTCTTGAGGAAGCTAACCTTGGTTCAGTTACTGAACTGCCAACGGAATCTTCACTGATTTGTTCATATTAATTTTTATTTCACTTTGCATACTCCAAAGAGGTGACCTTGGTCTATAAAACTAATTTTGAGTTGCCATCTTGAGCATTTGTATGAACTTTAAAATAAATCCCAGTCTGAACGCTCCTCAGAGTGTGCTATCTGCCCAGAGGTCAATGACTGAACAGTCATTACAGTGCAATTTAGAGGACGACTTGAGGACTGTTTCTATTCAAGTACCTGTCCAGTCGTAAACAAAGAAGAGACTGATGGTCACTCAGAGAAGTACAGTGATCAATGTCCCCGCTAAGGAATATTCATCATGTAAAATGAATGGTATTAAGCCTGAACAACATTCAGGCTATACTGAATGCACTGTCTTTCTAATTCAGATCCCTCTGATCCATTAGATAGTTTAGTGATGGACACTGTGACGGAGTACCGCCACTACAGTTGAGCATGCGCTCTGACTGCCATACCAACGGGCCTGGCTCTTTGGCGTTGCGGTCAAGCTGCAGGTTTAGTGCCCCGGAGACCTGGGTTCAAGACCGGGTGGGGGTCACTGCTCTCTCCCTTCGCTACATATGGTGTCAGAAGTGGGATGGCTTACCGTGAGGTCATCGGAAGCTTGCCCAGTGTGTGAGCTGTATGAGGGACCCCCAGGATAGGTTGACCCCTGTGTGAGGGACCCCAGAGATGGGTGAAGCATGTGTGTGGGGCACCCTGGGATGGGAGAAGTATGGCTGGTGTTTGCATGAAGGACACCAGTATGTGTGAAGTGCATGGGCAAGCTTCTCGAAGGGGAGGGCAGTGTGACTGAGTACCGTCACTACAGTTGAGTATGCGCTCTGACTGCAATACCAACGGGCCTGGCTCTTTGGCGTTGCAGTCAAGCTGCAAGCTGGAGACCCGGGTACTGCTCTCTCCCTTCGCTACAGACACTATAATAAATATAAAAGATATGTTGGCATCTATAGATGCTGTTAGACAGGCACTGAGTAGTGACCCACCAGCATCTATTATCCTGAATAAGATGCACTCTTGACTGCCCGAACAAAGTCTCACACAAAACCCTACCCAGTGTGGACTCTCTTAGAGTGCTGACTTTTGTTGGTCTGTTTCTTCCTCAGAGTAGTCTATGCTCAGCCCGACGGCCGATCAGCTAGCTGTCACTGTTTCTGGCCGTCCTTCACAGCAAGGAGCCAAATAAACCTCCCTCCCCATCTGAACTGCCACAGCAGCCACCATCAACTGACAACATGCCCGAGACAAGCACTCATTGGGCCGAGCATAAGCTAAAACCGACCCGGTTGCTGTGGAAACGTACAGGCGGACACGAGTAGGCAGGGGATCCAGGACTCCATGGAAAAAATTCCCTCCTGTGCCGCCTTAAGCACTGAGATAAGGCTTTATGCAATTTAATTCAGATGGGGTGGGGGTGGAGGGGGGGAGCACCAGGCCTTTCCAATGAGTGCCACTCGCTATCGAGACCCATTTGGAGACAGCCCAGGCTGAAGGACGATAAGCAGACACACAGCCACTGAGCCGTCTGTTATTTGTGTGCTCCTCCACTAAGGTTTAAAACCTGAGCAGCCTTCTCATTTTAACCTATCACGGGCACAGCATAGACTACTTACTGCACATTTATATCTCCACTTAATGATGAGATGGCACATGTCATGACCTCAGTAAACAGGGGGAGAGCGTATGTGGAAATGCATATTTGCGCTTAACCGTTCAGCGTTCAGCTTTTTTTTTTTTTTCATGTAACTTCGGCTGCTACAGTCCATGCTGTATTCTGGCTAGGCAGAGACTATGGCCGCCGGTGTTGATTCAAACATCTGCATGCCTGCGGGCTATTAGAGTGCACACCTAGGTGGAGTCACACAAAACTCTTTCCAAAAAACCAAACACCCCAATGCCCGACGCGGACGCCATTTTCAAACTGCCATTTCGCGTGGTTCTTGAAAATAAAGCTCTCAGCTGAAATTAAATTCTACTTGTCTCCGTGGCCCTTTCCCAGTCCCGCACTGCTGTGATAAGGTCTCCTTAATTAATCTCCATGCCTGAAAGTGTTTTATAGCCACACACATACACACACACACACACACACACACACACACACACACACACAAAATGTCTGATTCACTCAGTGAGTCGTAGCAAACACAATCCCAAATAATGACAAAAGAACACGGCAGTGTGCCCGCTTCGACTATAAAAACATATCTCCTTTTAATGTTTACTAAATATTCCCTCTGCTGCATAATTAACTGCACACAGTTGCATGGTTGGGAGCAGAGGGAGAGTGGTATAACAAAACTGACCCTGTGGCAAAGCCTCCTTCATCACAGAGTAACAACCACCATAATTACTCAAGGCCAAGGTTCACAATAACGGTGTGAACGGGGAAAGTCAGCGTGGATTCTCTTTTCATGAATAACCCAGGGATGCACTTTTAACACCCATGTCAAAAACAATTACACCAAACTCCAATCAGAGAGAAAAGCATTCCGGGGCTGGTTTGCAGTCGATCAGGACGAGGAGAGACACAGCTTTCGCATCACGTCTTAGAGTAACATGCAATCTGTGAAGAATGCCATAGGACTGCCGCGACCTGAAATATTCATAATGAATATATGCATAATGGAACAAAGGCCTGATGTTAAGATGCCTCTGGAAAAGTGGCACAAGCGCCTCTTGCTCTGCTGAAAAGCGGTTTGGCCTCTGGAAAAGAGGGAATGTTCTGCTAAGCACATCTGAGGGAAATCCAGCGAGAGTCAGCCATCTAAACTATTTTCTATTCTGGATAAACATCACCAATAAGTAGTTTGTTTTGGCAGTTTTGAGAGGAAATTGGAGTTTCTTTCTTTGGTTTCCTGGTCCTAACATTGCACATGATTTTCTGTCACAGGTATTGGTTATCATTTGGTGACATGGGCCAAATGATTATTAGGACTGATATGATGTGAAACTGAAACTGAGAATCTCTGACCTGTATTATTGATGCCAAGGTTTGTCCTGAGACTTCCACTTGTCTTTTCTCAGGTAGTCCTAATCACTGTTATCAAAGCATCAGAAAAATGACAAAGCCATTGTGCCTCCTTCAGCTCAGAGAACAACAGACCTGAATGAATTAATTAATTAATGAATAAATGAAGGAAGGAAGGACTGAAGAAATTATACTGAACTACAGGCAAGAAATTAGGACAAACAGGAGGACCATATCTGTAATGTTTATATACAGTATATTCTTACAGGGAGACTGTCATTTTTGACAGCTTTTTATGGGATTAGTCTCTCTCTGTCTTTCTTCTGTGTCTTTCTCACTGTCTCCTCTTTTCTTTTCTCTCTTCTGCTTCTCTCCCTTTCTCCCTTTCTCTCACTCATCTTTCTGTCTTCTGCTCTCTCTCTCTCTCTCTCTCTCCCTCCTGTCTCCTCACTGGTACCCATTAGTTTCTCTAATTCCCAGGATGAGTGAAGCGAGAGGCTTGGTAGCTCATGGAAACATTATTTCATTCAGTCTTTGACCTTTCATTTTCTTCTCTCGCTTTCCCTGCTCTGGCTTTTTCCCATCACTAGGCCCAGTCCGGCTGGCCTCTGGGAATGTAGCATGCCTGTGGGGCTAGCCTTGGGCAGAAGGGAAGGAAGCGGGAATGCAAAAAAGCACAGAGAAAATGATTAATGATGCTGGAGAGATGACTGTCTAAGGACAATGGAGCTTTGAAGACAGACACACACACCAACACACACATATAGATAGATAGATAGATAGATAGATAGATAGATAGATAGATAGAGAGAGAGAGAGAGGGGGGGAGAGAAACAGAGAGAGAGACAAAGAGAGAGAAACACAGGCTTCTCTCTGACCAGGCAGTGCTTGGACAAAGCTCCAGTTTTGGCTCAACGTGTAAAGCACTATTCAGTTTTGGCTCAACGTGTAAAGCACCATTCATCTCCTTATTAGGATCACTGCTCAGCCAGAGTGTAACTAACTACTAAAGGGGTAAATATATAGAAGATCACATCACACTGTCAATGGCGCACACAAACGCCCATGCAACCGGATACAGAGTCAGTGTGGCAGCAATCAATGCCTTGAAAGAGAGGGGTTAAGCATCCAGAACTGCACGAGAGGGTAGTGTCATGCGTCTTAGTCTGAAGAATCCACAAAAGGCGAGTCAATAGCAGTGATTCCACAAAAGAGCTGCCACCACAAGTCAGATCCACAGCCATTCTTTAAGGTCAGTGAGATTATGTGCTTGAATGATGGGCTCGGAGATAACAGTGATTAGCTGCAAAGGCTAGTGCAGAGATGACAGACCGAGGAAGTCGAGCACTGTAAAGTCACCAGAGGACTCCGCCAAATGACCACCGTTAAAATGGCCTCATTAAGAAATCAATACACTGCTAATGAGCTAGCTCCAGTTATGTTAATGTGACTGCACGCAACGTAATGGAAATGGTGCGTTACTAATATTGTTCCTTCTCAGCCACCATAGACATGTGGCAGAGACTAGCCTAGCATGGGGTGATGGTGTGGATGACGACATGGCGAGAGGCTTATTTTGGAGAGTGTGTTTGCAGCTTGGCATGCAGGTGCCAGTACAGGGAAACGTGCCATTTCTCCACAGCGCAACAAATCAGCGAAATCAACAGGCACACCACACTGACACAACCCTGAAATACTACAAACCTACATTAACACCTGTGAGCTAAAATAAAAAGACTTCACACAGACAAAGCAGCTTGTTAATCTAATGTGATGAAAGCTTTTTGGCCCTGTTTTAATTGAGTTAGGCGGTTCATTAGAGAACCTGCTGCTGAGGTTGATTTGTGAGGAAAAGAAAACTTGAGGGCTTCAGCAAAGATTGTTAAAGAAGCCCTATGCAACAATTTTAGCAAAAATGACCTTAGCCTAATTATGCAGGTTTAGAGTCGTTCTGATGGTTCTACAACACTTTTTGGGTCGTTTGGTGGGTGCTTCGTCTCCCCCTAGTGCTTCTCTGCGGAAAAACCGAATATGCCACTTTCTGGTCCCGGACCGAAGAAATCCGGATGTAACTCGGCGGAAGGACTCAAAAATGTAGTCAGATTGTAGTTTCTAAGAAGACTGCAAAACGGACTCCGACTTGGCTTTGTTGCTGCTGAAATTGTAGGTAGCCTACCCTTGGGTGAACTTCGTTTTTGTAATGTGGTTTGATAGTCTCTTGAATAACGTGTTTGCTCGACCGTTTTATTGTGAGCTCTGTACTGCCCTACAAAGCCAAAAGGCAGTAACTGCATTTTTGGTCGAAAATTAGTTAATGTCATTTTTGGGATATTAAAGACTTCCTTTATCATGTGGATAAATATCTATACTCAATTTGACTGTTTTTTTAAAAAAAATAGAGGGTTGTGTTCACCATAACTCCCAAAACCATACAAGCAACCATGGCAGAGAGCCACAACTGCAGTTACTGTTCTTTGGCTTTGTTCTTCGACGTACAAGTACAGTTACCATACTCTGCCTTTGGTAGCAAATATTGATTATATGTCAGTTACTGCCTTTTGCCTTTGCACGACTCCTTATTTTTAGTACATAATACAAAGGCAGAGTACAGTATCTGACAAATAAGGGTCAAAGGTCAGCTTTGAGCACAAGTTTTTTTTTATATACACACATTTCTTTATCAGGGCAACAATTCACCAGATTTTTATTGCTCTACTTATAATACATTTGTGTAGACAAAACAAAAAACTTTAAAGTCATTTTTCTCAGTTTGACACTCTGGTCAGTTACTGCCTTTTGCCTTTGTAGGGCAGTGTATGTGTTTAGCTTGGTTTCTTGATGGCTAGCTCGCTAGCAGTCACTTGCTACCGAAGCTGCAGGGGGAGCTATTTCATGAAAAATTTGAGCCCAAATCAGGCGAAAACCCAGAAACAGCGAAGGAATAACCAGACTTGCATAGGGCTTCTTTAAGGCGGAGCAACTTCGTCGTAGTTCATGTCTATGGGCGCGAAATGGAGATCGAATCCTGTCTGCATAAAGAGGCGTGTCGATGACGTATTGACGAGCGTAAGTTGCAACCGGCCTACAGCATCGGCATAAATAACCGGCGCACACCTGATATAAGGTTGATTTTCTCCAGACTGGATTGCTCAAAAATGCTAAAATGTACCTGAAATGTTCAGAAGGGTTTGAGGATCATGAAAACGTGCCCTCTCTATAGAACCAAGACCTTAGCATATGTGGTGAAATTCTGAGCTATGCCCATAGACTTCAATGGAGCAGTCGCTGCCTCTGCTCTGCATAAAGGGGGATTTTTCGCCCCTCATGCGATCCGGGTTCCCGGAAGTGGCTCCTGATGAAATATCTTGCTCCGCCTTAACAATCTTTTAGCCTGGCCTTGGCCTGTCTACGTACTTCCGGTCGATTTCTTTTCCCTACAGTACGTCTGGAATAGACCTCTCCAGAATAAGTCCCGCCTCCTAACTTCTGTATCCATCCAACCTTCGGTCGTCAAATGTCTATGGGAAATAACATGGCGTTTTGAAAGATCGTACCTGTCAAACTCTGTAGGTGACAAAGTAGAAAAAGCTGCTGGGCAGATTGGCCTACACACTTCTGCCATCTAGTTTCCACTGGATTTTTTGATTGTCGGTGCCGTTTAAGTACTTAAACGGCACCGACAATCAAAAAATCCAGTGGAATGACGCGATTGTATCAAAAAAGTAGTAGCCCTATAGGAATCCCATTCAAAAGGTCATTTCACCCAAAAACGACAACGCATACAAGCTTAAAAGTGGCGCTTTGGACGTACTTATGCATTTTTATGAAAGTTTGACTTGGGTACATTCACAAAACACTATATGATGCATTTTGGCGAGAGTTACGCAGATGAAACGTGTGATTGTTTGCTGATAAGATGCACCCGTGCTTGTTATGGGCGTGCTGCAGAGAAACTTCTCTGTATGACGAAACGCCGGTTGTTAGTGATTGGTTCAAAGCGGTTCTAAAGAACTCCAATGATTTTAAACCTCAAACTGTGCCCTCCCACCCGGAAATAAACGAACGCCTATGGATCTAGGCCAGACTCTCTGCGAAGTCAGAGAGTCTGGTTTCCAGGCTAACAATCTTTGGCTTCAGTTGCAATTTCTAATGCGGACAAGGCAGAGTAAGATTGAAGCAGTGGAGACAGCTAAAGAAAACCATCTTTTTTTAATTTAGTTTACATTTGCCAGCATTCAGCACTGAGCAAATAGCCTGGAATATCCAGTGAATAGAGTCTGGTAACTCTCAATTCGGGACACGTTTGCAACACTTGTATCGCGACAGGCACTAACTTTGAAATCATAGGTCCAGCCTTACCAATGACATCGATCAGAGATTCTTAATGTTACTTCCTACTTTACAAACTGACAATAAACAGCACCAACAGTCAGGAAACAATGTATGTGGGTCTACCTTTGCTGTAAATATATTTCTATATTTCCAACTGTGTTTTTTGATGTTTGCTAGTGTTGCTGCGTCTGTTTATCACAATAAGTTTCGTTTTCGTCTTCCCCTCTCGTCGGTGATTGGCCTGACATTTTTCTTGTCTGAGGGAAATGGTTATGAACTATGGTGTTCCAGACTAGATCTCCCTGAAAGAAGATCTAGGTTGGCGGGGCCAGACTACTTAGCAAACACACATGGTGGTGAAATAGTTACCATGCACTATACACTTGCTATAGATAATATGCTTTACACACATAAAGAGACATGATAATACCCAGCTTGTTTCTTTAAGCAATGCATGAACAAATATTCTGTGAGTAAGACAGCCGTGATTCTGCAGCTCTTAGTAACATTACCATAAAAAAGGGGTGATGTGTCCTTGCGAAAAGCACATTAGCACAGAGCACATTAGGATGAGACGTAGCTCTATGCTATTAACAGGGGAATGTAAGTATTAGCAAAGGATGTGAACTAAGCACATTTGCATAAAAAAGATCATGAGAAAAAATAGACTCTTTAAATGATGTACTGTAGAGAGAAGAGTTCATGTGCTGTCAAAATGATATTGTGCAACTTGGCCTTCTATTACCAATTCCCTCAATCCACAGGAGATCTCATCATTGGCCAATAGATGAGAACAGAGAAGTGTACTGTACAGAGAAGCTCTGGATAGAACCAGTTGAGCCAGTTTGTACACCGCACAGCAACCCCAAAGGGACGGGGAGTCGCCGCGATTGCATGAACAACAAACATCCTCGACAGACACCGCTGAGCAAAAACAAGCAGAGCTATCTGGTGGGAACCCTGGTGGAGAACAACTTCCAGCGTATGACTCCTCTGCCCTGCCATCCAATTATAGCAAGCCGTCATGTTGTGTCTTGCAGCCGAGTCGTATAACCTGCACACCAAGGAGCATCTGCTGCACCTACCCTGTGGGACTCCTTAGGGTCTCTTAAACAAAAACATGCGATGGCTGTAATCAAATGTCCCTGTTTACACAGGGGCCAATAAGAGATGTGATTCTTTTATCTTTTGACAAGTTAATTAAATCCTGTACGTTCCTCTTTCCTCCTTTCCTCCCTCCTTCATAATTTTCTTCTCCTCTTTTACAGTGTGGTTCTGTGCGCAGAACATGAAATCCCCGCTCTTAACCCTACAGCTCTAGCAAGACCAACTTCAAACACAAGACAACCACAAAGACAAGCTTTCATCCCCCAAGCTTGCACACCTATCCTCATATAAGCCTAAAACCGCTTGGCAGCACACACGCACCCTCCCACCAACAATAAAGCTAGCTTATATACCACTGTAGTACCACCAGCGCAGAACAGCGAGGATATTCCCCAACCTATGAATAGAACCAGGAGAAGGCTGAGAGAAGTGCACTGTCAGCATAGTTAAAGACAATGAAGCGTGAAGCATACTCTAGCGAGCCACACACATGACGCGGTACGGAAGAGTGCCAGGCAGGCCTGCTCCCTTTAGGAAAAAGGCAAGGTTTGTTTAGCAGAGGAGAGAGGGATGGATAGAAGGCGGAGACAAGAAAGAGTTGGAAGAGGAAGAGGAGGAGAGAGGGCGTGTGAAACGATGTGAGATAGTAACTGACTGGTGTGGAGGCGGCCTGATGAGGAGTGGATCCTGTAGGGAGGGATCCTTTCCACATTTAGGAGTGACTTGGGTAGGAATTCCTCCAAAAGTGATGACTCACTGCAGGAGGGTAAACAGAGCAGTGCAGCTCAGATATGCCAGGGCCTCTGTGGCTCGCTCTCCTTCAAGAAGGACAATGTCATGTGGCAAGGCAGACTGGACGGTAGATTTGGCCCAGATCTGGCACCACTACAGCGTACCGGCGCCAGATGCCTGCGCCCAGATCTCACAAATGGAGCGACGCTCTGGACTGCTCGCTCCCCTTTGGGGAAAGATTCTCCAGATTCAGTGTAGTCTCAGTTTACAGGTCTTGCTCAGCCGTGCCCAAGAATAACAAACTGAAACTCATTCTGTTTTTTTGAACATGAAACAGGCGTTTGATAAAGGGAACAACAACCCAAATTAGGGAGTCCATGACACTATGCAACGAATATCTTTCCCCTTCTCTAGCATCACAGTGGTGAAGAGGACATGGGGTCTTGATTTAATAGGGAGATATAAAAACCGTGGAGCTGCTGCCAACAATAATTACCAAGACATTGCCTCAGATTTGCGCTAAAAATAGCTCCCATGGAAAGACTGACCACAGGAGGAGAGCTCCCCGTGGGGAGGAGGTGAGCGGGGAATTAGATGTGGCATGACAGAGGGTGTGAGCGTGGGAGTCATGCTAAGGACTGGCAGGGGCACCAAGAGGATAGTGACGTTTGTCCCCAGGCCCCTTGCGCGGCTGGCAGGCATCCAGTCATTTGTGAGCTCCTCACAAGTCGACCAGCAGTCAGCTGACAAATCTGTGAGGACAGCAGTGAGGCCTCTTCTGTCTTGTAAAAAACGATTTATTATGGATTATGGATACGGGATTTCTTGGCAACGTTTATGGGGTGAGGAAAACATTGTGACATTAAAAGGAGCTTTTGTTGAAGACGCATGTGAGAGGCCAGCGCTCATGACATGGCATGAGTTGTTGAGAAAAAAAAGAAAGCTACAATGTCAAAAACAAGCTACAAGTGTAACTCTGCTACCAACTTCCAGCACACATACTTATTGCTTTAGCAACTCACATGTATGTGTAAAGTGCCATTCACATCAAGAGCAATAACTACAAAACGATACCGGCAAAAACGTTACGATATTAACAATATCTTCGGGGTCACTTTCAGTTATCATTATACTAGTTATCATTCGTGTACAACTCTTGAGCCGCTTGCGACTATCAGCATTTGGTACTTTATCATCATACATATTATCAACAATACTTTATACTTTGGGGCCAAGTATAACCAGATTGTTTTAGAGGCCTGACAGTTCAGTTCAGTTTTATTTCTTTGTCCCAAATGGGCAATTTAATTGCAGACAGGATCACATACCACACAACAATAGACAAATCACACCACAATACAGACAGACATGCACAAAATAATAATTTAGTTGTGATAAATAGGTCTGGTAATGCCTAAAAAGATGAGTCAGTAAAACCAAGATACATTTTAAAGAGCCTTCACACTGGACTGAAACAAGCCCCTCAGTGTTGGTTGGAGTGGCACCTCCTCTTCATCAATACATATTCAATTTAGACCAACAAAGTGGCCACAGAAAAGGGATGATGATAGATGGGATCACTCCATCACACTTTATTAACTTCTGAATTATGCTGCATAAGGGACATCACAATGCCATCAACAATCCTGCCTCTAATGGCTTAAGCCAGTGGTGGGTTTAATAGGAAATGAAATCTGTCTGCTGGTAATACGGGCCTGGAATGAGGTTGGGGACAAGGCTTGTAGTTCGGTCCCAAAAGTTTCGTGGGAAGTAGTCTCCGCCCCAGATCTGGTCCTGATTTGGCTCTGGTCTGGTGCGGATGCGGAACAGATCCGTTTCCCCTATCTGCTGCTGCTGCTGCTGGGGTCTGTACTCGGGGTGGTGGCTGAGCACTGAGCCACACAGCCCTATCCTCCTGTCTGCGACGTGACCCGATTTGCCCCGTCTACACAAACAACACGCTGAGGGAACATTCCACAGGGTGAAAACCAGCGACGACAGCCGCCGCCCCCACTAGCTAGTCCACAACGCCGACCCCCACATGCCACGTACCACACATTCACTCCCATCGCCATCTCTGATCTCGCCCAAAGAAAAATTCAAACTAACATCTCGGCATTCGCTTCAGCCTGGGCTGGGCTGGGCTGCTGTACCCAGCAGCACCATGAATAATATTAGCGAGCGAGTGGCGACATGGCACTCATATGCAGTAAGGATTGGCCCACAGCTGCTGATGCATTTCAAATGAAGTGCCAACACAAGGGATGGAGGTGAGGTGTCAGAGAGGATGCTTGAGTAAACACTCAGAGAGATAGAGAGAATCAAAGAGAGAGAAAAAGAGAGAGAGAGATGGAGAGGGGGTGGAAAGAGGTGAATGGGGAAAAGGACAGGGAAAGGGAGGGATAGAGAGAAGAAGAGAAAGTAGAAGTAGGAAAGGATAGAGAGATACAGAAAGATGGAGAGCAAGAAAGACTTGAAACAAGGAAGAACACTGACTATGGGAGACAGGTTTTCCCTCTTGCGTTGCTCGCTGTTGCACTGATTGATGTCTGCTGATTTGAGTTGCAAATACATGTGAGAATCGCTGGCCTATGCTGTGATTCAGGAAGCACTCACACAGATTCCCGCACAAACAAACACACACCAAACATGCACACAACAGACAAACACATACAGTACATCAACATGCACAACATTTGCCACTGCCACTAGCCAACTGTGCGTTGTTGTTGAATCTCACGTCAGGGAGTGTAATCAGAAATAGTCATTGATCGGCCACCATAGGAATTCCCCTACCTATAGCACCACAAAATGAACACCTATTCATCACATATGTATATCAAACAGGACTACTCAAACAGAAGAATAGTGCTATGTTTTTTTCTCCCGTTGCATCTACTAGAGGAGCGGCACATGTGTGTGATTCACTTAAATTAGTCACATGAAATTCACACCTCGTGTAATTATGTGTAATGTTGTGATGAATGTGAGTCGGTTTAATTAAGTCAACATGACAGTATCAAGCATGTTAGCTGCAATATAAAACGTATGCTACAAACTGGATTCCTGAGAAAACTCCCCCGCATACTGTGCACCCATACATAGACATGTGGACATGTGGACATTCACAGAGACACATAGCGAGGTCACTCATAGTCATAAACACATTACCTAAGGATGCATATGCATATTATGTGTAGGAATTTAGATACATCAATACAAGGTAAACTATCTAAAATATGTACACAAAGCACTCGCACACACTCACACAGGCACATGCACACTGCTGTGGCAGCAAAAACCTTGACCTGAACAGATGTGCCACCTCTGCTTTGAAACAACAG
>NW_027468837.1:24561663-24751663 GCF_046254945.1 Alosa pseudoharengus
TAAATATAAACTGGTCAACTTTAGCAGAGGTGCCATAATTCTCGAGGGTACTGTATGTATTCATATGCAGAATGCGTGGTCACACGTATTATTCTGGTACCCTTGCAGTCACACAGTTAATGCAACCTATTTAGTGTGCCTACAAGAACAGATTAACTATTAAACAAAAATGACATCATCTCAGGTGTGCAGTGTGCTGACTCTGATGCATGCCAACCATGTGACGCATGCAACGCATACAACCACACGCACCCATGTGATACGTCCTCATCTGTCTGTACTGATACAGGGCATGGTGGACCCCTATTCTTATTCTCTCGGGCAACGTCATCCCAACTAGGAGCAACGTAGCCTTTTGGAGTGTCATGAGCTGTAAGCTGTTTGCAGTCAAAACACCGGAGAACAAAACAAGAAAGTTCCCAGGGTTAACCTTCGAGACTAACGTGAAACCTATTCAGAATGGTTTACATAGCAACACTATGCATACCTGACCTCTATGCTTAAGCATATGATTTTCTTCTAAAGGACATGACTATTGCATAATATCTCCACAAGGGAAGTTAAATCTAACCAAGTTTGACATTTGCAGATGTAAAGCAATGATCATTGTTACTTTAAGTGAACATGCTCATTTTTTGAACATAATGAACAGAACAGGTTTATGAACAGTTTGATGTTTTGTTTGTGAGAGCACCCCATGGATTTTTTTTCCTACCAGCCAACTGTGTGGCTACACTACACAGTGAGTGCACCCAAAATATGCCCAGCGATGGCAGATGTGTCAGCTATGGCCAAGAACAGTCTCTCAGCAAAACTACTGTTCATTGTCTCTTTCCTGCTCTGACAAGGTCCAACTGCAGTAATGAGATGTTTGCAAGAACTTTTTTTAGGGATTACTTCATACACCTAGCCCAGGTGTATACTTAAGGCTCCTATTCAGCTCTGTGGCTGTATCCATGAGAAAACAATATGAAACACTATAATAGATAAATAATAAATAAATAAATAACACTTTACAAATGTGATATTTCACAAAATATATCTGTTAAATCCTCAGGATTAAACTAATTAACATGTTAAGTAAAATTGTGTGTCTTTTAAATGGTTTTTGCGAATCTACCCAATCCATTTTCAATGTAAGCAGTACATGCCTGTGAGTTGATGGCTTTGAACCTGTGTCTCAGTGATACTATGACAAGAGGGTTAGATAAAACTGTATTTTGTTTGCTTAATCTTCTGGAGAGTCTCTTATGGGACCCTTATGCCCATCAGAGACTTTTAACCAGAAAGGATAGTTCAGTAAGTACATCCCAAAAGTTAATACTACCCTTACTGTAAACTCAGCTTTCAACATATTGATGATGTAATGTCATTACAGAAGGTTCCACAACAAAGGATCTCATTCCTGATTCTGCCCATCAACCCCCCCCCCCCCCACACACACACACACACACACACACACCAACCCCATCTATCTTTGTTTGTGTGTGTGTGTGTGTGTGTGCGGTGTATGTGTGTTTGCATACCTGACTCACTGAGCTCATCAGTGGCTCTCTGGAGTACCTGAACACACCTGATCTAATAAACATCCATCAGGTGTTTTCCAAACAGGGATGGATAGAAGGTGATCCCTGTTCTGGTGAGGGGGAAGGATTTAGTATAACCCCTTTCTGGCCCATGCTAACCCTGTACAGAGGCGACAGTCTCAAAATGCCCTTGATTACATGTGTGTGTCTTCTCTTTTCGACCTCATTGCAACATGTGTGGCATGTGTCCTGGGACTGCAGCTCCGTGTGTGGACACGCGTTAAAGACCTCCTCGACACGCGGGGACTTGTCCCCTCATTCCAATTTGCGGAATATGCAGAACGATATTGAGGCATAATTAAAGTGTGGTGCACAGGTGGAAGAAAATTACGAGTTGTTTCCTACAAAGGCTTACATCAAGAGGACAGCGGCTGCATCCTCCTCTGCGCTCGTTTGAAAAAAAAGAGAGGAAAAAGAAAGATGTGTGAAGAATGCAGTAATAACACCCAAGCAAGCAGAGGGATCTGAGAAATGGAAGCCCACACAAACTCTGAAAACAGTGAATACATCAACAGCGATGCCGCTTCCCCACTTAATGTCGGGAAAACTGTAATTTTGGTGAACTGGGAGAGTGAGTAATAGTGGGATTAGGGCAGTAAAGTGTCCATGTCCGTGGCCTAGAGCATGACAAGAAACCGAGAGGAGAAGGAAGAAAAAGGAGAAATATGTTCAGTGCTATTTTGCTTCAGGTTTGGCTGCAGAGGAAAAGGAAGCCTTTTATTCAGCTTTCACAGTTTAAGAGTCTACCACACCACACATTACCGTGTGTGTGTGCTCAGAACAGGTTAATTGGTGCTTTAATCACTGGTGTGTTCAACACTTCCGCTGTGTGGTAGGTTTGCCCTACATGTGCAACAAATCTCTGTGAAAACTATGTGAAAAGATGTAAAAAAATCAAAATGATCTGTCATTATGTCAATAAACACACTCTCCTATTCAATCCATTGTTGGGAGGGGAACCTTTATTCATCAAATTATATTATGACTGAAATAGATTTCAATTATTTTGCCATGCAATGTTACACAGTCACACACCCATTTTTTTCTTTGGTTGAGGTTAGTGTGAAATTCTCTTTTGTGTGTGTGTGTGAGAGAGTATGTGTGAGTGGGGGTATAAGCATGACCCACAGCAGGCAGTGGATGAATAGAGTGTGTTTGAGGAGTCGTATCTGTACCATAACGAAAAAAGCCCCAGCATCCGTGTGCATTTATTAATCGCATGTCATTTTGTCATCGCCCTCCCCTGCCAGCAGGGCTTGTCTGAGACAGGAATGCACTGCATCATCCCTGATGGTCTCAGCGAAAGAAGAAATAAAAACATTTAGCGGCTGTTGTGACAGACGCACTGAGGGCGGCCTTGCACCTTGAACACGCCGATGACAGATCAACTCTGCATCGGTTCAATTAAAACAATTGAGCTACCTCCAAATGACGTCCCCGGTGACAAATGCAGCCGAGTCTCTTGGGATGATTTCTTTTCACTCGCGAGAAGCATGTCATGTTCACCTGGCGCGATCTGCCTGAGTTCTTTTTATAGGATTCATGCTGATTTGGTTTTAGATTCTGTATAACAAATGCACCTGGTCTTTGTGGATACGTGTTTCATATTCACTCTAGGCATGCTTGTGTAAATCATCATAAGCCAGTGTAAAAAATCTGTGAAATTGGCAATTATTACATATAATTACCTATTTTTATAAGAATGGGTGTGTATGTAGTTCGGTGTGCACATGGTGTGAGTACATTTTCATGTATGTGTGTGTGTGTGCATGTACGTTTGTGTGTGTGTGTGTGTGTGTATGCACGTGTGTATACTGTACCTGTGTGAGGGTACTGTATCTGTGTGTCCCACAAATGATGGATGGAGGCGAGGGGGTGGGGGGGTCAGCCTAGTTCAAGGCCAAGTGTTTGATTTCAGGGCCACAGGCAGGAGACCAGCCCGAATCACACATGACAGCTCTAGCACGCCGCCAAAGCTTTCAAGACCCGAAAAAGCTTCAAGGGACGTTTTGTTGCCCGGCTGATCTCCCCATCCCAGTACACACCCCTGGGATTTAAGAGCTTGGGAGAAACCTGATCCTTTTCTTCCTCATGCAGTTACATGACCTCTCAGAGTCTGCTTACCTGTTCAGGGAGTCTCAACACTATCCAATCCACTGGAAACAAACAAATAAACATGAAAGCAAACAAGACAATAACATGCCGTCACCATGTCATGATGTCTACATTATGTCAAGTATAAGTATAAGTATATATACTTTTTTGATCCCGTGAGGGAAATTTGGTCTCTGCATTTATCCCAATCCGTGAATTAGTGAAATACACTCAGCACACAGTGAGGTGAAGCACACACACTAATCCCGGCGCAGTGAGCTGCCTCCAACAACAGCGGCGCTCGGGGAGCAGTGAGGGGTTAGGTGCCTTGCTCAAGGGCACTTCAGACGTGCCTACAGGTTGGGGTTCGAACCTGCAACCCTCCGGTCACAAGTAGGCCACAGTTGCCCCAAAACATGTTTACGTTTTAGAAATATCTTTCTTCTTTCAAAATGGCTTACATGACTCATAGGCAAAGCATGAGTTCTTCACATTTGTGCCTCATAGTCTTAGCTTCCTGTCATATCAGTCTCAATGGACAAAGGTATTGCATAACTGAGATTCTGCCACCATGGAAACTATTTGTTCTGACAGAATTTCCATTGGTGGAAAGAACCTCGTTTTCATTCTTGCCAGATGGATTGCCAGAAAACAGCTGACTCGGGTCCTAATATGGCCTAGGTCTGGCCCGTATCTGGTGAACTAGGGCAAGATTGGTGCCAGCATCAGCTACAATGTAGGGTTCCATGATGCAAGACTCAATCAGGTTTCCCATACCCCGAATAGGATTGATAGGAAACCTTGATATTTCCAAGATCTTCCTGCCTCGAAAAAAAGGGGAAAGTCTGATTTGTCAATCCTCGGTTCACTGTAAGGTCACCCTAATAGCACAGTGTGATACAAGTTTTGGAAACTTGGAGATTAATAGTATAATACGATGACTGTGAGGCTTAGTCATCTGAACTGGCAGTGTTTGACTGTGAACTTAAGGCTCCGCGGTGTTCCTTTTTAAGAACAAGTTCGAACAAGTGAGAAGACAGATTTTACAGGGGGGAAAAAAGACCTCGGCTAAACCTTCTTCCCGACGCCATTTTTCATTTTCTTCCCCTCCTCCTTTTTGTTGTTGTTGTGGTCTTGTTCGACAGGGCCTCAGCTGAGCTATGTAGAGGGGCCATTTGTTTTCCTTGTTTCGTTGTGCAACAGCGCTAACTTGGCTACGTGGAACGATAGCACAATGAAAACAAGCATTACGGGAATGATATCACGCTAATGATAGGTGTCCCTTGCATGAGGGAGGGAAACAATCCCAGCAGACGTGACTCTGGTTTGGGTGGCGAACTTGGCTCTGACCTCTGCCTGCTGTCTGTGCTCCTGATGTCCTGACAGCTTTGGCATGGCTCAAAGGAGCAGCCGGGATCAAACCCTCTTTGTGAAGCGACGCAGCAACAATTAGACCATGGCACCCTCTCCTCAGGTTGCAGAGACCTCGCGTAGTCCCTGCCATGCTGTCTGTCTATATGAAAATGCATTGTCTGTGCAGGGCTTTCATGCCCGGTCCTCCCTACACATTGTGGTCTCATAGATGGGACAGCCCTTTCACGGATGTATCAGATATAAAATGTAATAGTCAAAAGGATTGTCTGAATGAAATTTACTCTATCTCATCTACAAAGCATTGATGCCTGGCATGTCTATTATGCTGCTGGCTCTTTACATTCACCATTGAAATGAACATCTTGACATGCAATGCTTGCAGAGGGATCATATGCATACCTATGGCATGATAGGAGTACAGGCTCTGAGCATCTCAGTCATGAATGATATTGAGTCTAAAAGCTCTTGTGGTGGCTGGGATGGACTGTTTGAAGTGTACATTCTTATCACTCTGCTGATGGCTATTTAGAATACTGTAGAAAGACAGTTCACTGGTAACCGTACTGAATAACACAAATATCCCTGGTGTATAACACAGATCTTAAGCTAATATTAAAGGCATGAGGGTGCTCTGCAAATATGAGGAAAATAGAATGTCAGACAGAATATATTTTGTAACAGATTCCGTATCTGGCAGATAGTAATGTTACATTTTACAACATAGTGTGTTCCAACGCTTTACACATTCACTAAAGTTGAGAAGTCTTTTTAAGCATTGAACAGGGTGAAATAGGGTGAAAACATCATCATGTGAGAGCAAAGCAAATACTAATAAATATTAAGAAGTTTTTACTTTTGAGACAAGGTTTGTGAGCAAAAATGTAAAATATAAATAAAATAAATATAAATAAATCGAAATATTATGCAATATATCTTATAGCTATACTCAACATATCACAACTGCTTTAAAATGTGCAACTTAATATGGCAACATCAGCAGAGCCCATGAACAAATACACAGAAAATGTATACATCCAAAAAACTATCACTATCAGTTCTGAATGGTAGAGATTTCTGCACCTGGCATTGCAGTGCAGCCAAGCAAACAAATGTGGCAAGCAAGTTCATATTTCTCAGTCAAAGAAAAATAGGGCCTGTTCCCTCTCAGCTCTATTCCGAGTTGTGCATTTTGCTTTCCCATGGCTACCTCATGTTGCTTGTTGCTGTCCCTCACTATCATTGTTTAGACAGCTTGAGGCTTCTTCAAGAAGGGAAAGTTGATATTTGGATTGAGTCTTTTCACCGTGGTCGTTTGCGAGACCCTCTCTTGCTTTCGCTACTAAGTCCAGGCTTTAATTTAAGCAATGCACTTCCAGTAATGGGCTGAGGGAAGTAAAAACTTCCTCTGTCTCTGAAAGCTGAAGCAAACACACCTTTCTTTTTCATTTGCTGCCTGTAATGTTGACGTATATCTCCCATCAGGGAGATCTGGATGACTGTGTGTGTATGTGTGTGTGAGTGTGTGTGTGTGTGTGTGTGTGTGTGTGTATGTGTGTGTGTATGTGTGCACGTGTGTGTGTGTGTGTGTGTGTTTCTTTATGGTCTAGATTCCAGTACATCTAAAACACTGCCAGTTACTCCCCGATGCATACTTTCCCATCTCTCTCTCTCTCTCTCTCTCTCTCTCTGGTGGAAGCGGAGTGTCTTTCAGTGATGGCTCAGTCTTGCATGTGACACGAGATGAGGCGAGCCCTCATGTAGCCCCTGTGCAGTTCACCGGTGGGTCAGAGGTTTGGGCCGGTGTCATCCCGCGTCTCAGAAAAACACAGCTGCTCGGACACAAGTGATGTCAGATGGGGGGGAGACGCTAATTAAATAACTAATCTCGCAAAGAGCTGACGGATGTGGAATTAAATTATTAGTTAGACAGAGATGTAGAGAAAGCAATGGGGGGGGGGGGTAATAGAGAGAGAGATGGAGAGAGGGATGGAGAGAGGGAAGAGAAGAGACAGTAGTTTGACATGTTTTGAAAATATGTACTCCCGCATGTACCATGTTTGAAGTGAAAGGAGGCTACAGCATGTTATGTACAGGATGTTTGAAGTGACTGACTTCAGGTGTGTCTCAGTGTGCATTTCTTTTTTATCATTAGCTTGTACTCGAACAAGAAAAACAAATCACTTTCTGATGGGCGGTTAGCCTAAAGTACCCTTACTTCAGTTGAAGTCTTTAACATCTGATTAGCTAAAAAAATAAATGTCTACTGATCTGGTCAGTAAAATAGCAAAATAAATGACTGATGATGTCTGCATTCTGAATCATAGCTACAGAAGTTACTCATACAAGGGGCTACCTGAGGACTTAAGGTGTGTGTGTGTGTGTGTGTGTGTGTGTGTGTGTGTGTGTGTGTGTGTGTGTGTGTGTGTGTGTGTGTGTGTGTGTGTGTGTGTGTGTGTTTGTGAGCAAATGTGTGTGTGTGTGCGCACGTTTGTGTATATGTGTGTTTGCATGTGTGTGTCACTGGTGATGGAGGTGGGGGGTATCCATACACACACACTCAGGTGGATGGAACAAGTTTAACGCTGATCTGGAATGCCTGGTGGGGTCCAGTCTATTCCCTATTCAGAAAACAATCACTGCCAGCTAATAAAGGAGGCATTTGTGTGATATGTCAGCGGTTTGTGCAAGGCTTAAAAGAAATGAGATGGTGTGGCAAGATAGCATTCACCACCTCCCCCTGAGGGGAAAGATATACTATTATTATCAGAGGCCATTGTCACAGCGAGCCCTTTGAAATCAAATGTGTGTGTAGCACTGTCAGCTGATACTTGTGCGATCACCACCACCATAAATTGCAGTTCCTCAGGAACACTGATCTCCGGTTTCAGGTGCAGGACTACACTTCACTAAACGTGACTTGAATGTGTGTATGTCTGTGTGTGTGTGTGTGTGTGTGTGTGTGTGTGTATTGGTGTTGGTGTATGCTGGATACAGAGAATGAAAGAGAGAGAAAAGGGAAATAAGAAAGAGAGAGAGAGAGAGAGAGAGAGAGAGAGATTGTTCAAAGTCATCCCTATTTCATGAAGCACAAATAGAAATCTACACTTTTAAGTTCATGACTTACATTTCTTGACAAAGTATTCACTTTCTTGTGTCATAACAATCCAAGTGCATTTCACTGGAATCCTCTACATATTTTAGACAATGTTCAGATTCACCATTCACTCTAAATCACATGGTAGATGTGGCCTAATAGCCAGGGTTCAGCATGGACACAGTTAACCTCTAATTATGTGTGTTTGTAATAGGGAAGGCCCCATTTTATAGTCATCACCTGTAGCTACATAACACCTGTACGGGGAGGACACCTTTGTCACCCTCCCATCAACCCCCCACCCCCCTCCTCTCTCTAAGATACACACACACAGACACTTCACACTCCCACCGCCTATCTCATCACCAAGTAGTAAGACCAGTTCCTACACGAAGGTTTTGTACATCGTGACAACATGGAAACATACTAGTTGTGTTGGTTTAATTTCTCTGTGGTATGTCCTTAAGCTACAGACTTATTAAACCCATTTATCATTCTACCAGCCCCTTCAAACATTTGTCGACGCCGTGGCAGCCTTGGGCTTGCACCAAAGCAACATGTGGTTTTAAGCAATCTGCTTTTGTGGAAACCCCAGTTAAAACGGCCTTTTGTTTGATGCATTGTCTGATAAATTACATTTCAAGTGCATGGCACCATGCAGAGCCATCGAGCAGAACACTCCTCAATGGCGTGCTGGCCCCATTACACCTTTTTCCCCCCTTTCCCACATGCACCGCATGCACACTGAATGCTGAACGGCAGACGTGATCTCCCAGGGCAAAAAATAAATAAAAAATCCCACAATGAGCGTCTCTGCAGCATCTTGGGATTGATTCAGTGGCACGGCACAAACAAGTGTGGATTTACTGTGGCAGCGAGTGGCAGGGCTGTCAGGAGACGGGCTTAATTGTCCCCGACTCTTGTTTTTCATTTCCAGAGGGAAGATGGGTTGATTTTCTATTGAAGCCTTTTGCCCCCTCGTAGATCACACGTGGTGCTTCTGCTGCTTCCCGACCCGAATCATAACTCAACTACTGAAACGTTAACATCTGTAGCTCAATTAAGTGGAAATGAACTAAAGACCTCATCATTCTGCTGATACAATTAAGGTTTTTGGCAGACGAGTGGACATACTTGCAAACTAAGTAATGCTTTCCTTGGGAACTATCTTCCACGTATCCGCGCACTGTTAAGATCCGATGTATGTAACTCAAACACCCTCTCACAATGACCTAAGAGAGTCTGTGCCCAATTTTCATTGTGCCAGAACAACATATCCTCTTGATTGGCAGTCACACGTCTAGCCGTATAGTATAGTATAGACGGCTATTATTCTCTAATACTTTATCATATGTTTTTCACTTCTATTGAGCAGACAGCATTTCAGACGCTTATTAAGAAATCCTCACTGAAGAGTTTATCACCAGGTGAACATGCCACACATCCTAGGGTGGTTGAGTAAAGCCATCTTAACCAAAACATGTTTATAGATTCTATATGAAGACTGGCTCCGCACCACCATTGGACACTTTGACTTAATCTGCTTACGGGAGAGCGGCATTCAAGCCCCTGACAATGAAGCTTAGAGACCAACCAAGGCAGAGTCGCGGCACAATGCTGTCAAGATGCTAAACAGCACGGCCCTGTTGGGTTAGGCCCCCAGGAGAGCCAGGGAGAGCGGCGTGGAGGTGGCCATCATTTTTCAGATGGCCCGGGCCTCGCAGCAGTGATAAAGCTGCCTGTCACATTTTTCTCCCTGGCTACAGCGGAGTCCATTCACTGCAAGTGTCAGTTGCCCACCCCTACTCCACCACCCCCAATACACACACAGACACACACACACACACACACACACACAGAAAAAAGAGCCACACAAGTACCCTTTTCCGGGCCTTGTTTGCATTCAAATGTGATACCCCCCCCCCCCCCAACACACACACACACACAGACAGAGAGAGACAGAGAGAGAGAGAGAGAGAGAGAGAGAGAGAGAGAGAGAGAGAGAGAGAGAGAGAGACACACACAAACCCCACCCTCCAAAAAAAGGTGACTTTACTCAGCAGCTGCCCGGAAAACCGGATTAGGTCACACAGTGACAGAGTGTTTCCCCCTGGGCTCTGCCCCTGTGGAGGCCTGTGGCGCAGGAACCCTGTAGAGAAGCCTGAGAGAAAGAGACAGACAGACAGATAGACAGAGAGAGAGCGAGAGAAAGTGGGAGGGAGAGAAAGAGAGTGAGAGAGTGAGGAAGGCAGAGAGAGTTAGCGAGGGAGAAAGAAAGAGTGTGTGTAAAGGAGAGAAAGAGAGAAAGGTAGAGCAGAGAGACAGAGAGAGAAAGAGAGAGAGAGAGGAGAAGGGTAGGCCTCTTTGGTAAGCTCCTGAGTGTTTGTGACCATACTAAGGGGACTTGCCATCCCTTTCAGAGGCGGTGGCGAGCAGCCAGCCAGGGTGACCTGCTCTTAGCGGAGGTTATTCAACGCTGCGGAATCCATAATGAGGCTCCCCTTACCACCGCTCACCCCCCAACTCCCTCGTTGTAAATGATAGTCCCAGAGAATGCACACATAAAACGTTACATGGCCCATTCAGGGCTTCAGTAGTAGACCAATGAGGCCAAATTATGCCAGTTAAAATAATCTGTCAAGTCATATGAATGTAAAAAGTCCAAACACAGAATTTCAAATGATGTGGAGAGTTTAAAAGGCTGAAAGACAAACAAAGAAACAAATGACAGAAGCACATGGATGGATGTGCATCAGGAAGAGGGTAAAGTTGTCCACTCATTATGATGGACCTGAAGACCTCTTTAATGTGTGATGTTGTCATCACTTTGGCCAGAGACCCAACAGTGTAATGTATGAAGGGCGACGTAGCCTTTTCATTCTCTGGCCAGCTTTGAGGTAATGACTGAGGTAATGTAGGTAACTTAGTGCCTTATTTATAATGGCGACGTTTGCTCAAAGACAATACTTCCGAAAATCAAAAGTAGATTAATTAAAGCTATAGACCTCAGAGGCAAAAAGAATGACCCCCAGATACAGCCATATAATGTTTCAAATCTAAATGTATTCATAAACGTTCATTAACTCAAAGCTTTTATTCAAATAAAAGTCACCTTGGTTCCACGAGGCATGATAGAATGAAAGTGTAAGGTGCAAAGGCACAAAGGCAAACCTACCAGCATGCATGGGGCAATATACTGTTCTGTATGTTGAGAATCAGCCATAAGAACCAGCCATACTGGCATAATCTTACCTCTAGACCTATTTTTTGTCTGGTCCATTTTTCATCCAGTCTTTTATGGTTTGTAATGTCACCCTTTTTTACAAATGGTTGATTTGTTCAGTTTGCAAGATGTAGAGTGTGTCTACTCCCTGGAAGACAATCAGTGATGGCTAAATGAAGAATAAAAAGTTGCTCAGTGGTCAATACCTCATCTCACAAGCAACCTTAATCTCTATAGCACTTTCCCCTTCAATTATGTTTCAAATAAAGAAACACTGATATTGCCCAGGAACAAGAGTGCCACCTACAGGCCCATTACCTCACAGCTTTATGGGCAAGATTAGTGGTGCTCCCTGGCAGGATGACACACACACACACACACACACACACACACACACACACAGACCACTTCTGAAATTCTGAAAAGGTTATATCTGTGTGTGTGGTAGTCTTTGTGATTTAAGTGTTGCCAATAGCACATTTCACCTGAATGACTCTTATGCCAATGACTTGACAATGTCATATTTATTCCACATCAACGCAGCAATTGTGCAAGAATAATCATGTTATTGATCTAGAAGGGTTATTTCTGAGATGCCTTTGAACTTGCATTGTTTCTAGATGCACTGGCAGATTGAAAGCACGCTACTTGGCAAGTCAGCCATGACGTTGCCAGCGTGAGGACATGTTGAGACGTCTTGGAGTATAAGCCAAAGTTTAATACATGCCGCATACGAAGACTGTTGCAGGTGTAAACAGTGTAATTAATGTACCCGAAGTGCCCTGCATCATCTGTGATGACAGAAGCCATCGGCTTCAGAGGACTCACCTCGGCTAATTATTATTTAGCACGCACCAGACAAAACACGCTCAAGGTCACGCAAAGTTAACTCTCAGGTCTGTATGCGGCTGAGGATGTCTCAAATTTGTCATACAAATTAATGCTGAATTACCGATGGATAATGCCATTTCTTTGTAAGAATGGAAACACGCTGGTTTTGCTCCTTTTCACTAGAGAACAATTAGTACAAGTAGGCTACAATTGGTCTGATGTGTCTAATGTGTAGCCTACATGAAAAGGCCAAGAATATCTTGTCTCCAAAATGTTGTTTATTATTATTAATAATCAGACACACCCTAAAACATGCCAATGTTGACAAGCATAAACTACAGTAACCTACCTTAAGTAGGTAGTATAATGCCTAGCCTCAGGATATTAAAAAATTAAAAGGCCACAAAAGTAAACTGTTAATATAAGATTTAGAATGGGTGGGGTGGAGGATACTTTATGCTGGTCATATTCTTACAAATCTTTGCCTCTGCAGCAGAGAGCACTGGTATATGCAACGCATTTGAGCTGGAATAGATTGAGTACTTTGGTTTGGGAAAACAAAGAGCTTTGAAATGTTTCAGTAACCCGTGACGTCTGGTGTTGATATCACTGTGGAGCAGTAAGCGGCTTTCAGAATGTCCAACCATCACCTGCCTCAGCTGTGTATACACCTGTCAACACACACATGCACACACACATATTCACACACACACACACACACACACACACACACACACACACACACACACACACACACACACACCCACGTACACACACACGCACAGACACACACACACATATATGGATTATCTCAGTGTTACTATCTCAGTGTTACTTCACCCAGCAAGTAACTTTGTTCATTGCTTTTTCATCTGTCAAAGACAAAGCTCAAAGACAAAGCTTGTTGTAGAAGTCCAAAAAAGCGGTTAAAAGTCTTGTTAAGACTTCCGTTAGAGATAATTGAACTTTTGGAATCAGCAGCAGATTGTGTTCCTTAGCATGGACAAACACCTCCCCATAAAATCAGCACTCTCAGTTTCAGGTGACTGTACGATCACGCCATGGAAGGGCTCATTGGTGGGGTACACTTGCCCTCTGAAATTTCCAAATGCTTCTGCTGGGTTTACAAGGCTCAAGTGCTGCCACAGCCTAAGGCTATTTCCTGTCAGTTCTATACATTTGTGCACAGACTGTAGTTCATCTAGGTGAAGGTGAATATGATATATGCAAGGTGTCACTGAAAGCATTCTTGGAGTATGAGCTCTGTCAGACCCTGTGGTCATGTGGTCTTAGTTTCAAAATAATAATAAAATACACAACATACATTACTTCAGCACAATGTATGTTACAAATGAAGAGAAGTTTAGGGAATGCTATCTATCACCAGCACTTCATGGGTTACAACACTAGTGCGATTTTTATGTTTCTTCAGAGAAAAGGCACTCGCAAGATTAATATTTTGTTTACTTAACAAAAAAATCTGAAATCAAAGAAAAGAACCACTCTCAAAACTGCACACCATATCAAAAGCGGTCAAAAGCACATTGTTTTCTCTTTGGTTTTCTCTCTGCATGTTCACCTATAAAACATGCCTTTAATGAAGCACAACAGTCAACAGAGAGCCTTACAGCAGTGACATTCTGTTTGCATCCTACAGAGTCACAGGCCCAACGCTGAAAGACTAATGGTGCTCACTTGAACTTCCCGGCAGGTAAAGTTTGTCACTCAACAGCTGAAGTAAAAGCCTGTGCATTGCACATGCCTGGAATCCACATTCTCAGACTCCCAATGAAGGCCCCATGCAGGCTATTTGTGCTCTAACAACTGAAAAAACTTCATGCATTGGCATGGAGACGGTCCAGATGCAATACAGACCTGGTTCCAGCCTGGTACAGACAAAGGGGATGGTTCGGCACAGATCCACTCTCAATCTGGTAACGATGTGTGCCAGCATAGATCTTATCCCAATCCAGAAAAGACAGATATACAGTATGGTCTTTTGGGCCCCCACCGTCGACTTCAAGGCAGCGCTGCCTGGAAGGCACTAGGGTTAGGTGTAGGGGAATGAAAGTTTATATTGGATATTTGGCCATCAGTGCACTGGCCCATTGGTACTGCACACACCCGTGGTGAATTGTTTTGCATCTGTCCTTGAAGACGATGGTGGCAGCGCTGCCTTGAAGTCGATGGTGAGGGCCCAACAGACCATCAAGAGCAAAGATCCAGTACGAATCATGGATCCTGAAAGTCATTGGGCAAGAATACTGTTCACCAACAGAAGCATACTGCTATAATGTGTATGAGTGACAGATTTATGGGAACTATAAAATCCCCAATTGTGGACTGACAATGGAAAACAAGAAAATGTCCTGTTGGTCTGCATGCACATTTTTACACTTTGCCTTTATGTTTACTGGATAAATTCAATCAAACTAGCACAGTGATACACATTGAGGTTACGATTGTGGATCAATCAGATGGAGAAAAACTGCAGAGAGTATATCCAAGATCCTAGAGTTGTTCCACGAGTGTCAATGCCAAGGACACTGGGTTGAGAAAAGGCTTTGTGCCTATCAGGCAGTGTCAATCTGCGCAAAGCCTGGTAATTAAAAAAAAAACTGCTTCACAAGAGGAAACTGCGCTCACCTGGGCCTAATTTTAGAAGGAATTATAACTGTTCTTTCTGCTCCCATCTCTCATCATGCGCCTAAAGGCTTAGACTTTCACACCTTTGACACAGCTACCCTCGGTTTGCCACTCGAAAAAGGAGCTGATGATAATTTTATGTTGTGGTTCCCATCAGTCTCTACATTGAAACCACAAGAAAACCACATCATGGCTTTAAATCTCCTTTTCCCCAGGAAAGTCCCTGATCCTGCACTACCAGAGAGCATGGCATTTTACAGGAGATGTGTCAGTAAACACATGTTGGTTCCCCTAAATGCTGAAATTAGCAGCAGTCAAAGGTCAAAATATAAATACAAATAATGATACAAATAGGTTCTAAAAAAGATTTCGAAATCAAAATAACAGAAACAGACTTCTTGCTGCCTCATTACCCTGAACCTTATATCACATAGAAAATTAACTGTGAATTAGTTTCTTTGTGTCTTTTGTGAAGCAACCCTGCAGAATGAATGAATGTACCACATCTGAAACATGTTCAAAGCCTTTTCATGTCTACATGGATGCATACATGTCATGTCTGAAGGTAGGTCTCATGTAGTTGTTCTTTTTAGAATCAGAACAGAACAGAACTCTTTCATGGCATGCTTAAAGCTTATTAAAACGTTCAACAGAACAACTCATCCTTGCTGTGCTACCTATGCAGTGACAATGAGAGGAACGTGTGAAGTCATGGAAAAGACCACAAATAGATGCCTCATCCATTGTGGTCCTGAAATATGGTAACGCCATATCAGTGAAGTGTCACTGAGTGGAGTCATCATCTGAATGTTAGCTTAATATATAAAAACATTTGTTCAAGTGCAGTGTTTTCCATTCGAGATTAAGAGTGACGCATTTCATGCAATTTCATTTTCCGTAGCCCCCTATGATTAATCATTACCAATCGTGACTGTGTTTCAGGCTCCAAGCAGACAATGGGATGAGAGAATGTTTTCTGGGTGGGATGTGGGTGTGTGTGCTGTGATACTGATATGGAGTGGGTGGGTCCCGGTCAGGATATGGGTCCGATTGGTACCACAGACAGCTGTTATCTGGGATTGGCTTTCTTCTGGCTCAGGGAGCATATGAACATCTGTACTGAGGTGCTTTGGTTGAAAGCACCTGCTGAATGGTTTGATGTTTGTTAGTGAGAGCCCCTGCAAGGAGTTTGAAAAACTCACAGAACATTTCAGGGCATACTGATGATATAGTATCAGTACATCATGGCATCACATTTTTCAAAGTGTTTCAGGGCATCTGGGTTTAACCAATAAAGTGTTTTGCTTTTAATATTGCCTTGGTGGCAAGTCTTGTGGACCCTGACCTATATTACAGAATTAGCCTGTAGAACACTGAACTGAACTGAACTTATGGGAATATTTGGCATTAGTTAGTCCCATTCGAACAATATATTGCTTTATGATTGGAAAAGTGGGAATATATCCTTCCTCAACCCCACTTAGACTCTTCACTGCTAGTAATCACTCCAGCCTCTGAATCACATCTCCGAACAGGCAGATTCAACAAGAAAACAGCAATGTAGCAGTGATGCTTTTGTGAGGCTGAGAGGGACTTGTAACCTTTTTCGTGCTCTAACTGAAATTCAGTATGTCAAAACATACAAAATAATTAAGCAACTAAATATCCAGATAAGGGTATAAATAAAACTGTTCATTATGCTGCAATTATTCCTAACGGCCTAGGCCTAGGGGGACCCCACCCCACTGTTATTTTGTATTTGTAAGCAATTTCAATGTCGGATGTTGGATAATGTACATTTGGTTTAATTTATAAAAGTATGTCATACTGGTAGACAGAGTTTGACCTACTATGCATTCAAAATCTTTAAAGTATGTCAAATTGGTAGTCGCTGTTTGGCCTTCTAAGCTTTCGAAATCCACAGATTCTTCTCACTTTCAGCTGAGCTGGGCTAGGCTGGCTCATTCCTTGAAAAGAAACCACGCACCTAATTATGTCCTCACCGACGTGATCAGTCCAGACAACAGGAAAATTACTGAGCAGTCGCCATCCATCAAGGGGCCAGGTGAGCAGTAGATCATCGCCGGCCCAGACAGCTGTTGCGAGCTGGTCCTCCTACTTCCTTTAGAGAGGCGATGAAAGAACTGTCACTTTCTTGAACCTGCCAGTAGCACGCGGGCCCAGATCCGAGATAACAACCTCGCCTGGGAGATAACCGCTTGATAAGGCAAAAATGTATTCAACTTAAGTGCAAAGCTATGCCGCATGATGGCTATCTGCTGTGTCAGCGCTCATTTGGAGCATGTGAAGTTAATCAGAACTTACATGAAATTGGGTGTCAGTGCGATGGCAACTTTATGGTTTCTCATAAAATAACTATTATGTCTACTGTGTTCTGCAATTCTATTTTTTGTATCGGTCACCTCTGCTGCACCAGAAGTAAAAGAGATTGTTTTAGATGGACTTCAGACAAAAAATAGGTCCAGATTCATGCCTGTATTGGCATTTAAGACAAGGGTTTAAGACAGGTAAACAGGTTGAGCCTCAGCAGGCTGCAGAGTTGCAGTAAGCTGAACAATATGGGTTGAGGTTCTGCAGGCTGCAGACTTGCTGAAAAGCTGAATGAAAGTAAATGGGAGAGCCAAGGCATTTGGGGTAATTAGAGGGTGGAGTGTTGTGATCAGTCAGGGGGTCTGGCTAATATCTGTATTCAGGAAGTTCAACACCTGGTCTGCGCCGATCACTCTCAGCGCGCTGTCCACCCAGACCGGCCCACTCTGCTGTGTCTGTCTCCAGAATATGATCACATCTTCATCCCAGGTCCCCGCCAACCTCCACAGCCCAGCTAAACCCAGTCCCCCCCTCTCCTCTCTCACCCCAACACACGCACAGACCTTCCCCCACTGATCCTGCCTTCATGTGCCTTGGAGCCCTCAACTTTCCATCTTCCTCCAAGGTTATTAATTGGGATAATTTAGCACTGATTATAGATTGTAACTCACAACTAATGATAGGCCAAAACCCCACCCCCCCCCCACAAACCGCCCACTTGCTTTGAAGCGAGATCGCAATCGCCAACAAGATGGATCAGTGTTGGAGCAAGGAGCACATTGATGGAATGTCTCTTTCAGCAGCCCTGGGGACTTGCTACAAGAGAAGATTCTGTTAAACTGATGTTCTTTTTTTATCAGACTCATCTGTCATGCCCAACTAATATACAACTCTGCGTTTCCTGCCTTCGTTACAGCCCAATTTTAAGCTGTAAAAAGTGACCTTTGCACTGCTGTCATTTTTGGGACAGATAAACGATGGACGCAGACAAGATAGCAGTTTCCTACTGAGTAGTAAAACCTGGAGAAGTAGGACACTTTTATTTTCCATTTCCCCACTCCACACTGGATATACTTTTCACAAAATCCAATAACATCTAGTCACCTCATCCTGCATGTTTTGGGGGTCAGTAGTTTCTCAGCAGTTTCCCTGACTATTTTCACAGATTCAGACCGTGCTGAAGCATATCCTTTAGTAACACTGCATGACATGTTATTCAAAGTTACCTGTCCCTGCTAATAGCTTGTAGGAGTTATATGGGAAAATCTGAGCGGGCGTTCTCAGCCTCTGAGGCTGTTCTTGGGGCAGTCCTGTTCTTAAGACAGTCCTGCTCCTAAAACAATGCAGCCTTTATCTTTTCCATAGTGCCGGGGATATCTTGAGTGTCTGTCAACAAATTCCTCCATGCCCCCCACCCCACCTGCCACCCCCTTCCCCCATCCCAAGTCAGACAGCTACAGGTCAGTCTCCCAGGTGAGTGCTTACCTGCCCGTGAACTTTCCATTCCCTTGCCTTGCAGCCAGCAGTGCTCACGCTTATCCGCAAAACAAACGGAGAATTCCAGAAACGTGCCCCAGGGGCGGCCATGCATCCCCAGCACACATATTCCCTAATATGTTTTTACACGAATCTTTTAATCAAGGTGGGCGATTGTTCTTCGGTGGCCTTTCTTTTCATGGCGAGGATTAAGACGTCTACCTCAGGCGTCATGACAGGGTACCATGAAATAACATATCAGCTATTAATGACCCACAGCTGGAGATCTTACAACTATAACTGTGATATGTTGCTTATGACGTTGGAATCTGTTCATGGTAAAGAAAATGGTAGACACTGATAGTGCAGTGATTCATCAAGAGCTTTGTATCTTTGAAAGTAATACAAAACATAAAGGTTTTAGAGTTAATAATAAGTTGATATAATCTATAGGCTAATCCAGGTAGAAACGATAAATCTAGAGTTTCACCTTTTCTGTAAATCACTAGAGATTACATGGATATCTTGCTATGTGTTAATCAGACTAGGTGCTAAGAGAGAGAGAGAGAGAGAGAGAGAGTTGGTGATTAAAGCAGGTTTTACTAGTGAGGACAAGACCCAAGCAGGAATTCCTGAAATCTACTCTACAGGGCTTTTTCTAAACTCACCACCCCACCCCACCCCCCCAGTAAAAACAGGGAGCGGATCCATTCTTGGGGGGTTCCCACCCCACACACAGCCAGTGCAGTGTTAAAGTGGTCATGCTTCCCCCGGGATCTGTCACCAGGCGCTTAGTGTGTCCCTCAGCCGATGACGGGCACTGCCGCGGTGCTTTGTGCTGCTGCCACTGCCGCAGAGAAACGGCACATTTACCAGGCCTCACTCAAGAGGCACTCTCACGGCGAGCCAGGCCACGCTGAGCCATCTTCATTACACAGGGCCACCGCCCCTCCTCAATAAACACCCACTACATCTTCAGCCCCCTCAGCGTTACTATGACCACACGCCATGTGTGCTGTTGTTTAGAGTGTCTAATGTTGGCTACACACACACACACACACATACACACACACTACAGCCTATATATATAGGCTACATATGTATATACACACTTATATGCACTTTTCTGTCTTTCTCAAATACTGTACACACACATATATAAATGTAAGTATTTCAGAATAAATGGCTATACTGCGCCTTGAGGATATTGCATGCTGATCTCCCAATCTCTTTTCAACTTCCGTGGTGAGCACGGACAGCGTAAATCACCTGGGAGAGACAACAGCTTCCTCCTGTAATCCGACGGGAGTTCGGGGCCTATCAGGGCAGACATGTTGCAGCACAGTCTGAAACTCGATGAAGATTCCACCTTAAAGAAGAAAAATGCCTTTTGTAATAACAAACGCTTGGAACTGGCTCAATAGTTCAACGACATTGTTTCTCTCTCACACACTCTCTCTCTCTCTCGCTCGCGAAGACAAGCCCTAACGCTTCATCATTATGAAACTCTGCCCATTGCCCAGTGCCGGGAAATTTATTACCCCAAATCCATTTTGAACCGACACGGCGCATTCCTGTGCTGATTTGTGACTCAGGGCCATAGTGGTGCTGCTGCGGAGTTTTTGAGGAATGCCTCAACCAGCGGGCGGCTGAGAGAGGAGATACCAGCCCTGGTTGTCGGAGGGAAGAAGATCTGGAACGGCCGCAAGCAACTCTGGAGGTCTGGGTTGTGATTGCATTGACATTTGAGGCTGTGTCTTTCAAATGCAGACCTATGGCATTAGCCTCCATTTGTCCTTTCCATTATGTTACTGACATGCAGGAAATTAAATCACTCCCTTTTCTTCAGTTGGTTTTGTTTGACGGTCAGCTTAATTTACCTAAATGTGTAGGTGTTACGTTTGCATCTGGCTTGAAGCTTGCAAGTGGGTCTGAGCCACATCAAAGTCAAAACTGTCCCTCTGTTGCTAAAAAAAGATCTGAATAGCTCAACTCCTCAAAGGAAAAGAATTAGAATAAATCAACATTCAGTCTCCTTAAATTACCTCCCTACTCCATGACTATGACTATTTGACTCAGTGGATCAAGCCTCTTTCATTCCTGTGGAAACAAGTTGGGATCTCATAGTGAGCGTAAGTCACCTACGTTTATTAAGACAAAAGCACAAAAAAAATTCAGATTCATGATTCAGGTAGTGATTATTCCTTCTCTAATTAGTCTTTTACCTCGGAGAGAAACAGGTGTTAGTGGAATGACTGCATGGAATAGAGAGATCCACCGCAAGAGCAGCCTTCATCTTAAGCATGATAAGTACGGGTTATCAGTTAAAGGTCTTACTCAGGTTTAAACGGTTGCTCAGATGTGGTTGAGGTGTTGAGCAGAGGATTGTCCTTGCTGCCATAACAACGAAGTGACGTGACATTACGGCACCACTTTTGGTGCCTTCTCCTCTCTGACAGACTTTAGATAACTTTTCACATCAAAGCAACAGCCATAAGACATGTTGACTATAACACTATCTGTATCCTGGTTTGCCTCAACATACAATTTCAGAAATATCAAATACTGAGTGAATTTACAAATGTTCACACAGTTAGACAACATCATGGTCAAGGTGCAAAACAGGAGACAAACAAGACATCAACACCACTTCACGGTCAGACAGCTCCATTTCAGGAAGCCTCTGACAGACAACAGCAGCTCACAGGAACAAGCTGCTCCAAATGGCACGTATTTTGGCTGTGCACACAAGCAAGCGCTTTGATGGAGGGCAGGGGGAGATGTAGCAGTTTGTCTCGGTTTTGTGGAGCGGCAACAACTCGCACAGGGCTCAGCACTGCGCCCCACACCGCGAGCTGGCCCAACCGTCCGTCATCGGGGCCATTATCCTTTGTTGTAGCCAGACCCGCCTAAGTCAGGTGATGAAAGTCTGGGTTAAAGTGCACTCGCCGATGGGTAGTCCGAGACCCTCTCCGATTTCCTTAATCCCCAAATTAATTCCCCCTTATAGAGCCCTGGTGGGTGAAGGAGCCATTTGTCTTCTGTACAGAGGTGTGAGTTTGGCTCACGCCACAATGACCTTGACAGCGAACAAAGGTGTTATTTTTAAAAGGGGATGTCAGAGCTATAGCATGGAACACTTGGATGAATAGTTAAGAATCTATTATATACATTTTATAATATAACACAATATAATATAATATAATATAATTTAGGTGTAAAGGGCATTATAGTGCCAATACATCAACTCAGTAATTCTGTCATGACGTATGTGCACCCTTGTTCTTCACCCTGTCTTTTCCTGTTGCTTCAAATGGATTTAAGTTACATTTATCCTGCCTTAAGAAAGAATTTGTGTGTTCAAAGTTGACTTTTAGTTTGTGTTTTGAATAGAGAGGGGAAAAAACGGTACTAAAATAAGCCCAGTGCCACTGTGGCCTGAAGGCAAGAATACAGCCCAGGAAGAGTTGACACAAGAGACAGAAACTTGGCACCATGTCATATGGTACTTAGGCCTTGCTTTAAGCATGAACTGTTTTTCCGACTCGCAATTAATCTTGGGTAGCATTGCGCTACCACTATGGCAGTGGAAATCACCACCGAATAAGAAGATGTATACTGTCATTAATGACTGCCTTGTTAGTTTTCCTAGATTGGCAATTGGACAGCATCCAGGTTTTGTATAGCTAAGCTAATGCAATAGCAGATTAGAGCTCAGCTTGCCAACATTCACACCATTTGTTCCAGCTTTTCTCACACATTTAGCTCCAGTTAACTTGCCATTTGACTTGTGAAATGTGTGTGGATGGCAATGTAATCGAATGATCTCGCATTCTCGTCACAAGTGTCACAAACATCTTTTAATGATTCTGATTAGCTTTCATGTCAATGACAATCTGACGCTAACCTGAATGACTTTCAAAAGCTCTAGATGAGATTGCATAAATGACAGTCCTGAGGCACACAGTATGAATAAATGAGACAAAGTATTATTTGGTGTCATAAAATAATCTGATGAGATCAAATTAGACCAATTAAAAAACAGAATGATAGGGCTGATTAGAGGGACTTTGTCATGTGAATTGACAGTACTGCTCATTGCCCAAATGAAAATTCCACAGCGAGATAGCATACCCAGCAGTTACACTTCTCTTACTGTCTATAAGTACTTGTAACACTCCACCAAGCAAATCGTGTCTAGCAATTTAGCAACACAACAAGTTTCTCAACAGACTCTTCACAGACTCATAGCAGCTGATAATGCCTGAACTTGCTCTCTACAGCATAGTCACAGCCAGCGAAAAAGCAAAAACATTCAAGAGAGACTTCATTTTTATGACCCGTCCATGCATTTAGAACTACGCAACTACCCCAACGGGCCACCCAGAAATATCTTTCTGCTAACACAGTTCCCATCTAGGCTGATAAGCAAGGAGCCAAGGTAAATAAGAGCGTACTCCTCCCGCCTGCTCACAAGACGTACAGTGTAAATAGTGCAAGAGTGCTCAAGGCAGTTGGTCAACATTTCTCTGTCTTTTTACAGTACATCTCCCACACTCGACGGAGCCGTCCAGCACTTGTCTCGCTTATCAGTGGGCTGCTTGCATGCTAAGATGTTGTAAGGATACCCCACCACCTCACCATAAGCTCCCCCATCGTTTGTAAAATTGTTATTCCCCCAGTATGCTATCCAACGAACTGTCCTGCTTCGGCATGGTAACTTGTGTTTTGTATGGTGTTTGAATGGTTTTCCAGTCTCTCTCTCAAGCTGTTTCATGATGAGACATAAAAGAAGGATAATTACCACACTGTGGGGTGGGAAGGAAAACTTATTTTCCTTGCCGACAAAAGCAACGGAAAGGTCGTTCCATCATTTCGGGTCTGAGCGCACATCTCTCTCAAACAGAGGAGCCTCTCTCTACTCCTCTCCTATCTGTGAGAAAGATGAGTTATAATCTATAAATCCCCAGGCCCCGGCATCTTTCCTGCAGTGTTGATGGCCGAGATGCAGGATGGATTCTTTGACACCCACTGTTTATTTATTAAACAGAGGAATTGCTGGCATACCTGCCACTCACGTCTGGAGAGGACGGGTGGGGTGGGGTGAGGAGTGGTGTCCTCAGCTCCTCTTCAAGGGGAATTAAAGGAAAATCTGCAGGCCTGTGTTGACAGACAGCCTGGTGAACGGAAGCCCTGTCTGCCTTTGTGTGGTAGTTAGGTGTCATTGTGTTGTCTGGCGATCCATAGACACCCCTAGGGGTTGGTGATATGGACAAAAAATTATATCTCGATATTTTTTGTGATTTTGACGATAACAATAATTAGTCAATATCCTTTAAAAAAACTGTTTTTAAAAGACGAGTTACTTTACAGCTCATTATTTATAAATAGCATCATTAAAATAACCAATAACCTAACCTGTGACTTTTTAACCAAACCAATGCATTGTCACTCTATGACACTTTCCAATTGTGCCCTACTTGTGTGTGTGGCAATGACATGGTCTAGCCAGCTACAGAGGACAGATAGGCCTTACAGTTTCCCATGAGAAAGTCTGAAGCTGAAGTTCCTTTCAAACCTTTACTTAGGTTTCTACATTAGCTTATGGCTTATGTAGGCTACATGAGAAATCCGGTAACACTTTCTATGAAGGTTGTATTTATAACGCCCTATGAATGCATTCATAATGTTTTATAAGGTGTCTATAAAGCATTGTAATGCTCATTATTACCATCTATAGGTATTCACAAGTCATCATAACCAACTTCATGATGCATTATGACAGCTAATTATGAATAATTATATCTAAATCTGAATAATGCATTATAAATATGTCAAGATCTGCCTACTCACTTGTCAGTTTTATGATGCATTATAACTGCTTTGCTTTGCCTTCTACAGTAGTCCTATATATATCTATAACTCTAAGTATATTTAATAAAGTTATAATAATTTATACATCTCCTATAGCACACAATTATAAACAGCTGCAATATCATAAGTGTTATTTGTCAGCTCTAAGTAAAGTGACAAGAATATGACCATATTATTCTACAATGAAATGAGAGTCTGGACAGTAAAGACAAAAGGAATGCATTTAGTTCACTTTGTTTTCATTTGTCATTCCTTTTGTCTTTACTGTCCAGGCTCTCATTTCATTGTGCCTCATATTTGTTTATAATAATCTTATATCTATTTATAACAACACCTCATTTGCTCTACTTTACCTAAAGCTGACAAATAACACCTATGACATTAACATAGGGATTTATAATATTGTGCATATGGGGTAAAGATGCTAGACTCGATACTTAGTTCATTGCACCCTTTAATTACTCAGTGAACTTATATCTGTTAATAATAGGGTCATATTCTTGTCACTTTACTTAGAGCTGACAAATAACACTTATGATATTGCATAGTTGTTTATAATTGTGTGCTATAGGGAGATGTATAAATTATTATAACTTTATTACATATACTTATAGTTATAGATATATATAGGACTACAGTAGAAGTCAAAACTATATGCATCACTATACGCATTTAGCAAAGCAAAGTAGTTATGATGCATCATACAACTGACAAGTGAGTAGGCAGATCTTGACATATTTATAATGCATTATTCAGATTAAAATTAATCATTCATAATTAGCTGTCATAATGCATCATGAAATTGGTTTCTTTGTTTACAACTGACTATTAAAATACTCAAAGGCTACCGTGTAGGAAAAAACGTGACTTTAACTTATCAATGCCACTTGAACGAAGTAGCTGCACAAAATAAACATTAGTGCGTGTGACAACATGGACCACTAGCAATTACATGACTTGCTCTGCTGCAGCCAGGGGCTTCTCTCGCATACACCTCCTGGATTTAGTGAATGTATGGGGGTTCAATGCGGGATTTCGAGTGTTTTCACCCTAAGTAATTTAAATACTCGATAATGTGAATTTGCACATCGTTAAAACAGCAATCACGATATTATCGCAGGCGATATATATCGCCATATCGCCCACCCCTCTAGACACAAACACACTTGCATAACACATGCACACACACACACACACACACACACACACACACACACACACACACACACACACACACACACACACACACACACACACACACAAAAACCCAAAGAAATACAGAGCTACAAACACACATACCCTCTAGTACACAACAAGTATGCCAAACAAGAAATCATTGGTTTGAAGAATCCATGAATAAATCAAATATGGATTCTCATGCCCTTATTAATTTTGTAAAATACATTTCACTCCAGAAAACTAGTAGCATTACGCGTTTGCACATTCTCTGCACAGGGCCTAATGCTCTTGACAGAAGAGGAAAGAAACAGAGAAAGTTGAAAAAAAATAGAAAGAGAGGCGAGAATGCAAGAACAAGAGAGTATATGAAACAGAGAGTGGGAGAGGGAGGAAGAGAGAGAGAGGGCACATGATGATGTAAAGCAGAGGGCTGGTTGGCACTTCTCGTCTTGGTTCACAAGCACACTTTCACCATGGCGACCACCAGCTGAGAGCAGCATGGGCACGTTTACCTCTCCAAGGGGGAACACAACTAAGAATGGCATCATGGTAAAATCCCAAAACTAAGATGGTCTCCAAGTCATCGATCTGATGCATTTTTTTCTTTACCTTGTACTTTCATTTTTAGGACTTTATATGAAAACATAAATTTTTCATATAGGCATTTTGGATCTTAATATTATCTAAAGAGAGGGAGGGAGAGTAAAAACAGAGGGGGGTGGGGGATAATTTCAAGGAAATCATTTAGGGAAAGTTACCGGCATTTTAGGTAATTGGCAGAACATTTGATCTGGCCAGTCTCTGCCATTTCCTTATATACAGCTACTTTACTTTATTAATTTTCTTTCCAAACCATCAAATCAGTCAATCAAACCAATACACGTAAGCAGTGTATTGTAGTTAGTAATAGTAGTAGTAAGTCAGCTGTCAGAAAATCGAAAGAATGAATCAAAAGTTTTAAAGTGCACACTAGTCTGTGCAGGCTAGGTCCCCTGAAAGTCTCCATCCCCCTGGTCCTTTGTCACTGTGGTAGATCGCAGAGAAACAATGCAGCCTTTCAATGGCGGCCAACTCTGTGAATTTGAGGTGAGCAGGCGATAGGTCCTTGTTGCTGTTTTAAATCTCCCTGACCATTAGTGCCCTGTGCCCAATACCGGGTTTCAGGTCAAGAAACCCAATCCACCCCATTAAGCCGGACCACTTCCGAGCTGGTCCATCAGAACAGATTCCGACTCTATACTCCCCCCCCACACACACACACAGAGCTGACGTACCACTTGTAATCACACATTTCACGTTCATCTGAGGTCATACTTTTTTGTTTTGTTTTGTCATTATTCTACCGTGAATATTGTGAATTCGAGTATGCAACTGTAGTTGAACAAATGTGTTATGTATTGCGCAATAGTTATTGAATGAGGTCAGGGCTGTTCAGGTTCAAGACGTGTATTGTCATATTTGCACATTACACTAACAGCACACAGCGCAGTGGTTTGATAAGTCATGACAGCGGATGAGCGATCATCAGTGTCTGTCTAAGTAAATAGAGAGATCAATGCCCAAAGGATTTACGTAAGCAAAATGTTAGTAAGCCAACAAACTGGCACAAATTACCTGCCAAAGGTTTTAGGGTTGAGTAGGTGCAGCCTTCTTAAACAAACTCTTCCACAGAAACTGAAGATGTACTATGAAAGTTTCAGATTGAATAAACTGTGTCCAATTAACAATAATTTTTAAAGATTATTAAAGACAAACTCAACAGGGCTCAACAGGGTGAACGCATTGGTAGGTCGAACGTCAGCAAAATAATTCCTGAATGCATTGATTATTGCTCAATCAAGGTTCTTCCCTGCCCTGTACTACTGGTAGCCTGGAGAGGGGGTGGTCCTCCCCAATTCCATAATGTGAGCCTAACCTACTGTAATTCAATATTCCTGTCTACTATAACTTATCACATTGGAGGTAATGCACTTTGTTTCTTGACACTCATTCTCTAAATCACACTGTGCGCTTTTACGACAAAGCATAATTTGTGAACAATTTGAGTCAGAAAGTTTTGTTAACTTCACACAACATTTTTCATGTCATTGAGAAATGAATGAAATGGATGCTCATCAGGAGGCTCTGCCTTATGTGAATCTGGCATGCAATGACGAGGGCCGGATGGATGGATGGATGGATGGATGGATGGGTGGATGGATGGATGGATGAAGGGTGATGAGCAGAAGGCTCCCCCTGAAAACAGCGTGATGTCGCACCATGGGCAGACGAGCTGAAAATGTTCTCGAGTTTGGTGAGAAAATCGTGTCTCTTGAGCTGTTAAGCATGTTGCTCAAATGAATGGGTCTTGTCAACTTCGGATGCACTCGACAGAGGGAAGTGTCAACACCAAGTTTTCACTTTAAGGGTGTTACTGGATTTATGTAAGGGGTTAATGTTTACATGGAGCACAGTGCATAGATGTCTATATAATCCTTCTAAATGGCCCCTATAGTGCTCCCAGGATTAGGCCATTTTATGTGCTTTTAGTCAAACAGAATCAATCAACACTTGAAGAATTCACTCGATATAATTTTCTGATTCATGACGTGTGTGATACAGTATATACGTGTTCATGTAGATAGCATGAGAATGTTCCTGAATCATGTAAAGTCCCATGTAACATGCTGACAGTTTACCACATCAGTGATCCTTTCAGAGGCTGTTGCATGCACCTTGTGTGTGGTGTGTGTGTGTGTGTGTGTGTGTGTGTGGGGTGGGTGGGTGTGTGTGTACTGTAGGCAATGCGCGTGTGCACACACACACACACACACACACACACACACACACACACACACACACACACACATCTTTCGCCATACCAAAGTCAATCTCTCTCCAATCTTTTAATCATTCTTCTTTAACAGCTACCTGCCTTGAGCTAAACATTTGGGCACACAACTCACTCTCTCTCACACACACACACACACACACACAGTGCAGGAGAGGATCAAACAGAAGTCAATATGCAAGAGCAGGCATAATTGTGCGATTGAGGTTTTCCAGTATGGAGTTTCCCTGTGTTCAGCCGGGCCAAGGCCCCTCTCTCTCTCCCCATGGCTGCAGAGAGCAGGCACGCTAATAGAACTATTAACAGATCAAAGGCGATGGGGGACTTTCACACATGGCTCAACGAGGCCATTTAGAGATGATGCTGTCAGTCAAATGAGTCAATCTGACACTCACTCTCTGTGTCTGGATGTGGGGGTTTTTGTGGTCACGGAAGTTTTCTTCGTGGGGGAAAAAGTTTTCTGCCAGGTGTGTGAGTGTGTGAGTGTGTGTGTGTGGGTGCGTGAGTGTGTGTGTGTGTGTGTGCATGTGTGTGGGAGTGCTACTGACTGAAGCGCTGAAGATGGTTTGGTGATGAATTAATCAATCGATAGTTTTTTCATCAGCGAGAGTAAAGGTATTGAAATGCATGGGGGAATGGCAGCCAAGGAGAGGTGATGCAACACATTTGAAGCAGCTGCGGCTGTTTGATCCATTATGAGCCGGGGTCATGCTGCCAAGAGCCCTACTGAAAAAGCAGCACCGCCAGCCAACTGCCATAAACCTTGATTGAGCGTGTACACAAGCTCTCTTTGAGGATACCATGGAAATACACACAGATGTGCGTGCACGCGCGCACACACGCACACGCGCGCGCACACACACACACACACACACACACACAGATTACACCCACATGCATGCAAGCACACCCAAAACACTCACCAACATCACAAACATGAGCAGGAATACACACACACACACACACACACATATGCATGGGCAATCATATACAGTCAAATACATGCACACACATACATACAGTACATACACACACACACACTCAACTGTATGGATACACACATATGCAGCAGATGCATACATACTGTACAACCACAAGCACAAATTGTCATGCAGTTACATCAACCCTCTTTCTCCATTTCAGATAATGATCAAGGGCATCTAATGTTTATTGTGCCCCAATGCAAGCATGAACCTAGGGAATGCCCATGCTATCACATGTCAAAACAAGGCATGCTATTTACTAGCAGAGATCAATTATATGTGACTCTGACAAGCATCTTCTGCTTTAATCCTTGCCATCTTAAGTTTCCTTTCCCTTATCCTCTTCAAACGCTTTTCTTTTTTGGAGGGGGGGCAAAAACACACTTATTAAGCGCAGGGTATTTCAACCAGCAAAGAGAAATGTTTCATTTTAAATATCATCAGTCAGCAGTCCCATGTAATGGAACACCTCTTGGTCCTCTATCGGAGTTGTTTGTAAATTATTTTGTCTTTTGATGGTCCGGTCCCTCTCTCCTCATCTTCCACCCCCCTCACATGCCACAACTTGAGCAGAGGCTCTTTGCTTCGGGGCATGCATCAGTGACACTGTGCCATCTCTCTCTCTCTCTTTCTTTCTCTTTCTCTCTCTCTTGCACACACACATAGCGAGGGAAAGATTCACAGGAAGGGGAGAGAGAGAGAAAGAGAGCGTTTGTTTTTGCTGCTCACCTGATGAAAACATCTCCATGATGCAGTAGATCTCTCCTCAGGTATGGAGGCCGGACATGCTGAGGGAGTGACAAATTGCAAGAAGCCAAAGACGCGGCCTCCTTTAATCTCTACGTCTCAGACACTCTTCCCTCTAGAACTCAACACAGCTCCCAGCGTCCCCGTTCTCCCTGCACACACACACACACACACACACACACACACAGGGCAGAGTGATCTCCATCCATTCTCACAGGTTTGTTTTAGTGCAAAAACAGCTCAATTGGAATGAATGGGGTAGTGATTAGATTGATCTCTTAGACACTTGGGTTTAATGCCCTGGCTATTACCAGCAGGCTGGCACCTGTAAAAAACCACAACACCTCACATGAACTATCACCATGCTAAGCATTGCTCTTCAGCGGTTGGCATGTCTTAGTTTTGTTTTCATTTCCTCTGCAGCATCCAGTTTGTCTTTTAAATCTATTCATTATTGTACACACTATGTCTTCAATCAGACAGGACTGTGAAGAAAGTAAGTAGTGGAGAGAGACAGGGTGAGACCGGGAAACGAGCCCCCGCGACCACCCGTACCCCAACTCTTCATCCGCCCACGCTACAGCGCCCTTCATAACATTTTAATATCGAAAGTGAAGTGTGGCGTCTGCGCCTTTTGTCTAGTATTGAGGTGTCGCCCGGTGCGTCTCCAAAAAACGTAATACTCAAGTGAAGAAAGGGGAGATCGCACATAGGGGCTGAGTAGTTCCAAAAGTGTATTTTAAAAAGCCGAAAAAACAATTACAGGCCACATAAACAAGGGGTAAACGTTTCGGGTCTTGCCCTTCAACAGTGTTCCTTGTACGCCAACATTAACATTTTAATGTAACACATTTTTATGCTATTATATTATATATAATATAACATAATATATTAAATATAAACATTTTAATAATGTAATATAATTGTAGCGGTTGTACTCACTCCACCTAGCCAAGCAACACCATGGCTTGCCTTCAGACGTTTTACCTGGGAAATATCAGTATCTGATACTGATATTCAATATCTGTTAGAGGAGCATGCAAAGTTAGAAGATGGGGGTTTTCCTTTCAGAAACAGAGCAGTTGCCATACCATACTGTGACACAGTTGGTAAGGATGCTCTCGATGGTGCAGTGGTAGAAGTTCACCAGAATCTAAGGAGACAGATGGACCTTCTTTAGTATCCTCAGGAAGAAGAGATGCCGGTAAGCCTTTTCAATTAGGGTAGAGGTGTTGAGGGTCCAAGAGAAGTCCTTGGAGATGTGGACACCCAGAAACTTGAAGCTGGTGACACACTCAACCTGTCCTGATAGGGATGGGGGTGTGTGTGCGCACCTACACTTTCTGTAGTCCACGATGAGCTCTTTGATCGTCTTGGTGTTGAGAACAGTGTTAGGAACGTTACTTTTATTAGTTATAGTTACTTAATACTTTTCCCAAAAAGTAACTGAGTTAGTTACTGAAATACTCTATGATAAGAGTAACTCGTTAGGGACCGTTCGTTATTTATAAACGGGGTCACCGGAGGGATTTTGAGTGCTTATAACAAAAGTTGCATGACCCTCCCGTGCCTGCAAAAAAATTTCAACGACCCTCCATCAGTCTATTCAATAAAGTCATAACCCTCCCCGGCTAATTGTCGATACCTTCCACCCGCTACAAAGCACAATGAAAACACATCGACGCAAGCTATAGTTCAAAATTCACCATCTGCTTTCTGATCTTACACATCACACTTCACCAAGACGGTGGCCATTTCAGTAGATTTACTCACTAACATTGTTGTGGAAACACAATAAGCATGGAAACTAAATGCACACTTCCTGCAACTGCATTAGCCTACTTGAAATAAGTTACTCCTCTAGTAAGTATTCACATGAATTAAAACAATAAAACATTGAGACCATTCAACAAAGCACACTGGGTAATAACAAATTCAACACATGAACTTGTTGCTATGGACTCGTCTCTAGGCTTCCTCAGTCATTGTAAAGCTGCCGAAGCTGAACATTATCCAAAACTCAATTTCTCAGACGAGCGTCAATTTGGGAGCTTGCTACACTCCTTCCTTCTCAAATGACTTGAAAAAGGCCGTTTGCACAATTTCACAAATAATCACAGGGACCGAAAAATACCTAACATGCCAACTTTTTCCGGGTTTAGGCCTATCATTTTAACTTTTCCCCACTCTTGCCGTTTTAATATTTCCCCGTAGAATATCCCATATTACTGTAATACTCTCATAACATTAGTCCTGCATTCTGGCCTGTCTCTGTGTTGTCCTGTTGTTACCCTTTGCCCTTCCAGTGAAACAGATGTATTCAAATCATCGTTTTGCTTGCTTGAATGCGAACTCAGAGTGATGTTAACCTAGGCCTATTTAAGTTAACGACGTGGTTGTTGCACGATTGAGCTAAGATTAAGCACGATTCGTTGGCGCTTGCAGTGTTCGGCCGTTTAGACTATGTCTACGTGCGCACCTGCCAGGCTAAGAGCCAAATAAATACCCCTGTATATTCACTCCAAGTTGACCTACCATAACTTACCAACCCTACATTGTAGGCCATAAACTGGCTATTTATATGACCAATGTATTTGTTCAACTTTATGAAGCAGAATTACGCACTGCTACTTGGAACGTAACACATTTTTGTTGGCAGGAGAGAGAATGACAGCGATTAACAAATTGCACTTGTTGCTGGTTACCAATAAATAGGGGCCTACTGTATATTTTTTTGCAAACAACAAAAACAGAAAGGATGGAGACAGCAAAGCTAGAGATGGGCAGGAACAAGGTCAATTGGTAGAAATGCTTGTCAAAACGTTAGGAGCTGGATGTGTGGATGAATGAAGCACAAGTATGCTTTATAAGCATGCACACTGTTTAAAGTGAGGCTACATGGTAAACTACAAGTAAACCAAAGTTAAATTTAGCTTTTTAGGGCTGGATGAAGTTGACCAAATGGATATAGGCTGTATAAAGTAGGCTACTTTGCTCCAACCCTTCCAACGTTAATGGGGACGGATGTTGACATTTTCCGTACTTTGCGTGAGAAACCCGGGAAATCTCCCTTATTTTCATTGTTCAATGTTGACAGAGCTATGGAACGAAAGAGAACGTTATATGGCGACAGAAATCAACAATCAAACAAGCCACTTTGATTTTTTGCTGTTTTCATTAATACAAAACATGGGTGACCCCCCCTCCTAGACAAAAAAAAGTTAGGTGACCCTCCCCTCAACAAAGAATAAAGACATGACCCTTTATAAATAACCAACGGTCCCTTACCAGGGAAAGTAACTATTTGCGTTACTGTTACAAAAAAAAAGTTGCTATATGTCAAAAATGTTGGATTTTTTTGAGCAGTTTTGAGTAGCCAGTTGAAATGAGTAGAACAGACAGGTGTTTGTAGGCTACATAACTTTCAATATTTATTAGATAGATAGATAGATAGATACTTTGATCCCCAAGGGGAAATTCAAGATATTGCACATCGACAGACCTATGGTAGACTTCAGCCTGTGTCATAGGTTTTTGTTGTGAGGCAGAAAGATCTAGCTTTTGCTGCTTGGAGGACTTTGCTCCGAGTCCTTCTTTGCTAGTAGATGGCGAGCTATCATCTGTGGTGGAGGTATCGGTGTTTTTGGCCACTAGCTTTAGATGCGTGTGTGAGATGCTTCATTACATTAGAGTTGCTTACAACGGATGTCGACAAAGTCTTCGCTCCTGGACATAATGCACACATTACATGCACGTTCTTGCCTTGATGAATTTGAAGTAGTGCTTATATCCACCTTGAAAAGGCCAACTTTTCGGATTGCTCCTGACCTCTGCTGTTTCGTTGAATCTCTATTTTAGCGGTTGCTTGTGTGTGTACTGGCAAGTGTGTAAAAACACTGGCTCTGATTGGTTATCATGAAACATGACAATCATAATCGCTTACGTCGTTATTAACCCACCTCCTCACTGTGAGCCAGGGTGCATTTGGATTACACAATTTATTCAATCAATGCATAGTAACGCACCGCATGTAACGTCCAGTAACGGTAACGGCGTTGTAACGACGGGAAAAGTAATTAGTTAGATTACCTTGTTAGTGAAAAAACTAGATGTGACCGCCGCCCAGTCCAGCACATTTTTTCCACAAAAATAAATCACGCTGAAAGGCCTATATGATTCTAACTGTCTCACTAAATTGCATTATCCACACTCAATTCTCACTGATATCTGCTAGACAACAAGTACCAAAACATGATTAGTTCATAGATTTCACATGTAAAATGAATTTTATACAACCCCACCTCCATCTTGCCTGTTCATAATTCTGAGAAATTCTTGAATTGTGTGCATGTACATGTTTATGTTATGCGTGTGTGTGTGTGTGTGTGTGTGTGCGTGCTTGTGTGTGTGCCTGCGTATATGTGCCTGTGCATGCAAGCGTACATATGTCTACTGTGTGAGTATGTGTCATACGTATGATTACTGTGAATGTATGTGTGTGTGTGTGTGTGTGTATCTGTTTGTGCACATGTGTGCACATGAAATGGGTTAACATGACCCCTGGAGGCAAACATACGGAAAAAAATGGTCATCCTAGGCCCTACAGTTCTCAAGATATTCACAGAGAACTGTGTCTGCCCTACCCTTCTTTCGGGGGGTCCAGTCCAGCGGGGGGGCTACAGATCAAAACGAAAAATTACGGTTCCATGCTATCCATGTGGGGGTACATGCCCACCAAGTTTTGTGTACCCCGGTCTTTCAGTGTCCCGGGAATCCTTGTTGGTGTACGTCACTAAATGTACACATAAATTATTTTATTGTAAGGCCCCCCATGAACGAAAGTACACAAAACTTGGCATGCATTCGGAGGGTGTCATAATGATCCTACACTTTTAATTTCGTGCAGTTTTGACCTTGTCAGCCAGAGATATTGTGATGAAAACACCTAATTTTTTGCTTTTTCATTTTTAACCAGGTGGCACTATACATAAAATAAGTGGTAATGGGATGGGTTGACATGCCCCCTTAAGACCAACATACATAAAAAAGGTGGACCTCCTAGGCCCTACGGTTATCGAGATATTCACAGAAAACTGTCTCCGGCCACCTACAGGCCAGTTGGTGTAATAGTAACATAAATTAATTTATTGTGTGGCCCCCCATGAACGGAATTCCACGAAACTTGGCGTGCATACAGAGGGTGTCATAATGATCCTACACTTCTAATTTTGTACAGTTTTGACTTTGTTAGGTCACAGATACCTTCAATTACAACACCTCATTTTTACTTTTTTGTGTTTAACTAGGTGGCGCTATACATGAAATGAGTGGTTATGGAATGGGTTGACATGGCCCCTTGAGATCAACATACAAAAAAAAAATGGTCCTCCTAAACCCTACGGTTTTCGAGATATTCACAGAAAACTGTGTCTGCCCTACCCTCCTTTCGGGGGTCCAGTCCAGCGGGGGGGCTACAGATCAAAACGAAAAACGATGGTTCCATGCTATCCATGTGGGGTTACATGCCCACCAAGTTTCGTGTACCCCGGTCTTTCAGTGTCCCGGGAATCATTGACAGAAATTTGGGCATGCGAAAAAGAAAAAAAAAAAAAAAAAAAAATCTGACTAAACCTATATGACCGCCGCTTCGCTGCGCGGCGGTCATAATAACGTCGTTACCTAACGCCGTTCTTTTAAACGGCGTTATTCCAAACACTGGTTGAGAACCAGGTTGTTGTCATGATGCTGTTAAAGGAGAATTCCGGTGTGATATTGACCTAAAGTGTGTTGAAACATGATACCGAGTGTGAACGTATGTCTCATAGCCCATCTCGGCTTGTCCCCTGCACTCCAAAATCTGGCGCTAGTTAGCCGATGCTAACAATGGTGGTGCTCCGGCATCGGCCTAGCCATGCAAATAAATCACTGTTTTACACCATTTACGAGGCTCAATGTATCTCCACACTTCATTGGTAGACGTCCGAGGGCCCTGACATTTAAAACGAGACATTGAGAACTTTGAAAAAGCACTGGTAGTTTACTTACAAGACGATTTATACAGACAGGTCCTTCACAAAGTCCTTCCAGTAGCAGCAACTGGAATCCATGCATTTCCACGGAATTATTTTTGGAATCTGATCCCTTATCATACCTGTTCATTCTTACTCGTCGCTCGACTTATCGTGACTAAATTCAAGATGGCTGCAAACGCTAAACTTCGTGAAGGACCTGTCTGTATAAATCGTCTTGTAAGTAAACTACCAGTGCTTTTTCAAAGTTCTCAATGTCTCGTTTTAAATGTCAGGGCCCTCGGAAGTCTACCAATAAGTATAAAAGTTACAAAGCTGAAAAATACATAGCACTCATGTCCTAAGTAAGACCTACGTAACATAGTTTGAATGAAGTTTCTACGTTAAATGGTTGAAGCTGCATTAAATGCGTTAGAAGAAGAAGAATAAGAAGCCTAGGAAGAACAGTACAGTGCATTTTCATGCACTGTAATAAGAAAAGTTGGAATAACAGTACAGTGCATTTTCATGCACTGTAATAAAAAACAAGCTTATTTTTCCCCATAGACTTAACATGGGCTGATGACATCACAATGGGCTAATTAACATGATTTGCACCTGTATCAACTTCCAGCTGCGCACTACTAGGACCCATCAAAGGGCCAGTTAAACTGATTGCACCTGTATCAACTGCTTTCTGCTTAACTAGGCCAACTCTCTCTGTGTCTCTCCATTCTACAAGGATATAAGGCACATTCCATCCAACTTTCTATCCATTCATCCTCTTCAAACCATTCACTCATCCACCCATTAAACTATCCACCAACATCCATTAAACAATCTGCCTATCAACATCCATTACACTATCTAAATTCAACTTTTAAACTATATACTATATATATATTCTGGGGATAGGCCTAGCCAATGTACGACTTTTGCCTTTTAATATATTTGCTGCATTAGATCAGTCTTTCTAGAACAGGCAAGGGCTTTCTAGCCTCACGTCAGCAGCGCTGCATCACCCATATAGCCTACATTAAAACAACCAGCGGATGGCGGGTGCAGTTTTGAAAATTGGTCAACAAACTTTAGTGCTGATGGATGGCTGATGGATGATAAGTTTTGCTATGCAGTTATGGTTGAAATAATAGCCCATCAGCGCATCTCTAGTGTGTGTGCCTCTCTCGCTCAGAGGGGAGGGAGAAGCTGAGGGTCGATCCAGCATGGATTCTAAACTCTGTGGTGGATAGGATCTACAATTAGGTGTTAATAATATTACCACGCTAGGTCGAAGTACTCCCAAGTGCTATTGCGCCACACATTGTAGTTCTCATGTTTATTCGCTTGGAAAATCGTCACGTTTCATGTTGTGTGCCCTAACATTTTTCATCAACTACTCGTGCAACTGTATTTAAGTAGGTAAAACGTGGAGGTGTTTGAATACTGCTATGTGCCTCTCTCTACGGCCACGGCAGAGCCCGCTAGCATAGCAACATGCTAACACATTCGCGCCGCGCGATAGCGCGTTTGGGTGCACCTACCGACGCGGGAGAGGTACGACTCAACTCGTGAAAGTTACGGTAAGAACATATATCACTACTGATTTTGGGTGGCGTGTTCCTTTAAGCATACAATCTGGCTCTCTTAAGACTACAGATTCTGTTCCTATTTCCTCTGCCCACAACTGTTTCAAAATAAATGTCCTCACTACAATAATTCACTATTAAATAATTTAACTATTTAAACTAGGGCTGTCAAAATAACTGATTAATTTCGATTAATTAATTTGAGAAAAAATAACTGATTAAAAAAAAATAACACAGATTAATCGATTCTGTATGACCTTTGACCCTGAGCCGTTGTAGTCAGTAACCATTAGACTGTAAAATGAACTATGAACTTCCCGAAGCACTTTTGAATTTATTTCCTCAGCATATTAGGTCATATCATAGATTATTATGGCCATTATTAAAATAATAATAAAAGAGTTTTTGAACTTTAATGTCACTAATGCGGATTATTCAATGATTCATTTGAATTTAAATATTTAAAATACTTTCACAGCAAATATCATATATGCGATTAATTTAGATTAATTAATCACAGAGTATGTAATTAATTAGATTAATTTTTTTAATCGATTGACAGCCCTAATTTAAACTACTCAACTATTTAACTGTTTAGACATTTCAACTGTCAGTTGTTATCAACTATGACTCCTGCCAACTGTTTCCAAATAAAAGTTTGTTTTGCATTTTATGTTAATATACAGTATTTTTATATTTTCATGCACTGGTAATTTCCTCGAAATTACATTTTGTAGTTACCAATTATTCATTACACCTGTGTGTAGTATCTACTTTTTTTAGTGTTTTTCACATATAGTATTTTGCAGTATTTTTAAAATACAAAAATACACACCAATAAAGTATTTTGATACAAAATACAGAGCCATTTCCTTCAACCCAATAAAATAAAAATGACAAAATACTATTTTGTATTTGAAATACATATTACATGTTTCAGAAATCTTGACATGTCTAAGTTTTAGGTTGCAAATACAGGTAGTGGGCTCTCTGTTAATTTTAATGAGTAGGCCTAAGCCTAAAGTTACAGCATTTCTATCACAATTGACCAGACTTTCACCTTTGGTCTGCTTTTAACAAAATTCTGGCTATGATTGTTCCTTGTATTGCATCATGAGCTATCACTGTGCCTATATTGCATTCTACTGTTGTTAGCCTTAAGCCTAGCTCAGTCATTATGTTATACCACATCGCCCTCCATTAGAAGTGCAATGAGCTGCATTGAGCATAATAAACTGTATTTAGAATTCCAAATTCATATTTCTAGATATTTTGGTGAAAGTAACTCAAAAGTAATACAATAGTAGTGTAATGCCTTACAATTCAGATACATATTATAATGTAACAAATTACTTTGAAATGACAGTAATGAGTAATACATAATACGATTTTGAAGTAACTTGCCCAACACTGATGACAACTATCACTTTCTATGTATGTCTGTGTTTGTGTGTGTGTGTGTGTGTGTGTGTGTGTGTGTGAAGGGTCAATCAAATTCTATGATTGCCACTGATGTGAATGATCTCACAAATCACACAAACCAAATCAAGTTTTAAAAAATCGCAAAAGTATCGAAATTGAGATTCTTCACTTAGTATTGGTATTGAAACACTAATGTTGGTATTGTGACAACAGGAGTTGGGGATGTGTCCCCACCAAAGCTGAGACCAAACCTACGCCCTTGGTTACACCAGTACGCCAAAAACATAGTAGGTCTAAACCTAATATATTCGTGTTCATTTACGATACAGCAGTGTAAGTTGTTAGGTAGTAAATTATAAACTTTGTTACGTTAATGTCAGCTTCACTTACCTTAAGAAATCAAACTGAGGAGGAGGCAGCCGGTTCTTCTCACGCATCTGGATACAGCAATCTGGCTCATCTGATGATTTGATTGGCCGTTGCATTTAATACATTTTTGTGTAGGCTAGAACTTCTGTGCAGTTTTCCTCAGAAAATTGCTGAGATTTAACACAACATTTGTTGAAATCACCATTACGCAAGAAATGTGTTGATTTTTAACACATTCGTTTTAAGAGTGTAGGATACTTTAAGAAAAGTATAGGCCTAGTAGCCTGACGAGCCAGACCCACATTAAAATGTAGGGTCTGGGCACTCACCGTTCGCAGTGCTCAGTCCGAGGGGCGGGATAATCAGTTGTCTTTCAAATTCCCTCTGCACGCAATAGGACAGCGGCAGCGATATGAGTCCCATGCGTTTCCCACCAGCGGAGCTAGTTGGCTAGTTCAAACGTTTGCCAACTTAATAAAAGCTTAACTCGTGTCTCACTGTTCGCCAACAGCAACATCCATCTTATTTGTTTTCAAGTAGCAGGGAATTCAAGCCAAACCGTTGCATCTCTGCCATCAATCATTATGTTAAGCCCACCTAACGACTCTATACACGATTTCATTGGCCTGATTGAGTTTCGATTTCTGGAGCTCACAAGCCAACGGAGAGTTGCTAAACTAGCCCCTAGGGCGTGTCTAGATTTCTAGGCTATAGGCCTAGTTAAATAATGAAGTAGGGGTAACGAGGTATATCTATATTCACACAAAAAAATATATACAGGCAATGAAAACAAAAACCCACCTCAATTTCAATTGCGGTCGGTTAATGGTTTATTTATCTACAGATCTACCTTGATTCAGATTGCTCTCGGCTGCCAGAAGAGTTACACATTTCAGACAGGTTGCTCACGTCCTATCAAGCTCAGTTTGAGGCTGTGCAGCAGCTGCGCAGTAGCCTACAATACAATAAAATGATATATGGAGTATAACCAGTGATGCCAGTAATGCGTTAGTCTATTTTGACCACTTTTTTCGGTAACGAGTAATCTAACGCGCTACTATTAACAAACCAGTAATCAGATTAAAGTTACTTATCTAAGTCACTGTGCGTTACTATTTTTGTCATTTTCCTTAGTAAAAATATATATATTCTTTGCTTTCTTCTTGTCTCGGGGATTAAGGTCATGTAGGCTATGCTCACGTTTTCAGCATGAGGACTCAAGAACTCAACTAGTTCTTGGTATTGTGACAACAGTCACAATACCAACCACGCAGCGACACAAACGTAAACAACAATGGAGGGAGGAGAGAGATGCACATTTTATCTATACAGTCATTATTTTGAGTTTGTGTCAGCTAAACATGCCAACATTAAGGTACAGTGTACATTCTGTGCTGGCGACAAAGTGCTGTCTAGCTAGACATCCCAAGTCTCCCGAAGTTTTGGGAGTCTCCCACATATTGATAGCGGCTTCCTATCCGCGTGTGCATCTGAGTTTAACGCGCACACAACGGAGAGGGAGAGAGAGATGAGTGGTGCGTGTGTGCCTGAAGCGCATCCAAGACAGAGAGCATCCTGGTCTGTTTTGCTAAATCAACCAATCAGTTTTCAGTGTAGATGGGCTTATATCTCTTTTCTCCCGAACTTAATTAATCAGTTCAGTTAGTGTATCTAGGAACAGGAGCGTCATGGCAGAGTCAGTGCCCCTCAAAAAGGAACATTTAAGACCCATTTCACATCAGACTACACAAAAGTGTACCCAATTGTCTCATAAGAGTAAAACATAATGATATCTTGCACACTGCACTGTTTGTAACAGTGACTTTAGCATTGCTCACGGCGGGTTAAATGATTGCAAAAGACTTGTTGGGGTGAGTTTAACAAATGTAATTTCATTTGCATATTACTCAGGCCTTTACTAGATGGCTAGTTGCCAAGGCTACACGAAAAGGCCAAACTACCAAAATCTACATATTTTACTATAACAATTTCTATCAATAGGCCTTCCTTATTTAGTGTACTGACTAGACATTATTGAACAAACATCTGAATTTCAGTATCTAAGTAGGTTAGGTTGGGATGTCTGCTATACATTGTTGACATTACTGTTAAAATGCACTTCCAGTATTGGCAAAACCGGTTATCATTTTTATGTTGAGGCGGTGGGGGTGTTGTAGGCAGCTGCTGAAAGTAACTAATAAATTAACTTGTAATCTAACTTAGTTACTTTTAAAATCAAGTAATCAGTAAAGTAACTAAGTTACTTTTTAAAGGAGTAATCAGTAATCAGTAATCAGATTACTTGTTCAAGGTAACTGTGGCAACACTGAGTATAACTGAACAAATGAAAAAGATTTTAGACCAATAGTGTCAAAATATTGGCCAATTTGAACTGCCAGCTATGCCCCCAATGGACCGACAGTGGTCCGCCAGCCTCTTGCTATCTGGGTACTGGGTAGATGCTTCTCATACACTGGATATGGATAAAGGGGTTGTGTGTGTGTGTGTGTGTGTGGGGGGGGGGGATACCCCAAAATGTATTGGATTAGGTAAAAATAAATATTTAATTTGCTTCCCCATAACAATAAAAATAAAATGTGAAAACTGAAACCAAAACTAATTCTGCAAACATGTGTGCCATTGTCTGAGTCATAAGCCTTGGCTCGCCTTGCAAAAATGAAATATTTGTGGCAGACTTGCAGCTAGAGGCAAACAAATTTGCTGCAACATTGGCAGAAGCCGCAACTGTTCGCCAGAAACCTGAAATTTCTGTAAGGGTTATGTATATGTGAGCGTATGCATGTGTGTGTGTGTGTGTATTTTTACAATCACCCCTCTTACAACCAGGATGGCAAAGCCTTATTCCCAGATTCATGTTTGGTGAGATATATACGCTATCCAACTTCCACTTCACTATATAAAAAAATATATAATATGGTTTAATATAATATAATATAATATAATATAATATAATATAATATAATATAATATAATGCTGTATATCTCTGTGTATGTAGTGTGTGTTGAAGGGGGTAAGTAGGCCTGCCCCAGGAAGAGGTGAGTGCCACTGGCCTTAAGTGGAGATAAGGGTCTGAATAAGAGTTCTTGCAGTGAGAAGTAGGGGCCATTGATGGGGAGAGATGGAAATCTGGAGGCTCTTGTGCACGTATAAACACATGCAGATACACACACACAGGCACACAGACGTATGTAAGAAAACAATATTCCCTGTGCTATATTCCATGTATGCTATACATGTGAACACATGAGACAAATTTGTGCATGTATTCACCAACACATGCACACAGCAGGATGCACAATATCACACACTCTCATTCACACATGAACATGCAAACACAAACGCCACACATACAACACACACACACACTGAGTCCAGAGTTCTTATCTGTAGTTTCTATGTGCTTCAGCATCTGAGCTCCTCGAGCAGATCCAACTCTGATATCAGCTGCCCCTGGATCCGCCCCTGGCCCCAGCCTGAGCCGGATGCGGGCCGCATCCGCGCCAGCACCAGCAGCTGCCTGTGGAGCGTGCTGCAGAACCCCAGCTCTCCTCGCTGCGATCTCAGTGATTGCACAACAAAAGGGCCCCGGAGGATTTAATGCTAGAGGTGCAGTCTCATGTAGCTAGCTGCATTCCACAGGTCTCCTGATGTGAGACATCTACAAGCCTCGAACAATGAGCTTCAACCATATAGGTGGCATAGATCTGTTATGCTTCTGTGATGCACTAAGCCCAAACACAATGAGGTTGAGGAATTCCAAGCATTGTTTGGGTGCCACGTCCACATACATGTAGGTGCTACAGGATTAGTGATCATACACTGTCATCCTTAGGATCTCTAACTTCAATTAACAAAATGTTTGTACCTAGACTATAAACGTAGGTGCAGTGTTTACATAAAGTAAACAATTTGTGGAGATAATGAAATAAAGATGCCCGGAATCTTGTCCTGCTGATTTCCAGAGAGAGGATGGAACTCCCCAAAAACACTGATATCGGGGCTCCAAAAATAGCCCCTCCGGCAGAGGCCATGCCTGGACTCTGTCCCACATGCTCTGATGCGCCGCCTCTCCTAACAGGTGCCGCTTTTTCCACGGCCTGCTTTGGAACACCACCAACGCAAGCCCTGGGAACAGCCCAATTCACGGAAAATAACAAACCACAGGTCTCCAGGGAGGGCCCAGAGCAAAAGGGGGCCCCCTCTACAACCACCACTCTCCCCCCTCCTGCAACCGCCCCCTCCAACCTCACTGAGTTCCATAGGGATAAACCCAAGCGCAACATCACAGCCCTGTCACTCACTGATGTCATCCGACCAATGAGTAACACAACTACTAGGCCTACTGTGGGCTGCTTAACATGTCTGGGAGTGTAAGTCAAATATGAAAACAATATGCTCAGTTCAAAGCCACGTAGCCCATGGATGATGGGGTCATTGAGGACGACTATCAATTAACACATCAAAGGAATGGCATCAAAATTGTAAGGGAAGCTCCCATAAGAATGATACCGTGTAGTGTTCCGGGGGATGGTAATGTCGATTCATACATGTGTGTTCCGATGAAGTCTTCTATTGTTATATCTGTTAGCATCCTGTCCAGGTGGTCTCTCTGAGGTGGTAAATGATACCATGAAGGAAGAGGCTTCACCGCAAGAACACAATGAGGTTTTTGCTGATGTTTATCTGCCTGACTATCTGGATTTTAAAACCTTAAAGACAAACAAATAAGCCAAAAGTTTCTTTTACTTCTGCTTTAGTGAACCTGTCTCATAGACTGTATAGCACATGCGGTCATTACCCTGTTTGAGTTTGGTACACATGTGAAACATGTGTTTGGCTTACAGACACCTTTACTCAAATCTGTGTTTATCTCGGTTACAGTTTGCAGGCATCTTGCACAGTTTGCAGCCAATTGTCTGATACCCAGCATTTGTGGGCATATTCAGACCCAGTAGCAGTAGAGTGACCTCTAGTGCTTGATGAAAAGAAGTGCATCCAATGATAACCAAGGATCTCCCTATACTTCACAACAAGAAATCTTGCTCTCTGATGGTTTTCTCAGATAATAAATTATTTCAAAATAGCTGAATTGTTGAAGGCCAGGGATGTAGTGGAGGCTAAACGCAAGTAAACACAGTTTATCCAGCTCTGAAATTTAAGAAACAGAGTTTACCCACCTCTTATTAGAGTTTATCCACCTCTCAAAAGAGTTTATTCACTAATTGCAACTTTTACAAAAACCACACATTGTATTATCTACATTCACAATATGTACACTCATCAACACTTAGGGAACCATATTGTTATAAACGTTGGACAATAACCCCTACATAAACACTGAATGCCTACTGTACTACTGAATGCCTTTTTAAAAAATCTGATATCGCATGGCGCAGTCCACCTTACCGTGATCACAGAATTCATAGTTGACCCACCTCTTATTTTACCACTGCACCCCTGTTGAAGGCTGCAAAGAATGCTGAAGTGAATGTGAATGTGCAATCGTCAATAAACTGTATGATGTGAAGTCACCACCAGCCACTGATGTGAACTACAGACCACTGTGTCTGGACAGATTAACAGGAGGTCATGACATGCAGTCCATGTCTCCCCACCCATTCCACATAGATATCCCACTGTGCCCAATACAGGAAAAGGTGGAGGCCGCAGGGACAAGAACATCACAGCCAGTATAGAGTAACTTTTGAAAGGTCTAGATATGGTTTAAATGTCCTGTCTTCCACAAAAACATATCTCTATTGTTCACATGTTAAGTGTTTAGTGGAAGCAAATTGGTTTAAGCTGCAATACCAAAGGAGAGGCAGCTTCCTAAAGCCTGTATCTAGAAGGCCTACAGATGACATATACCATTCACAAAACACCAAACAAACATTCACAGGCTCTCAAAAAGAGATTTCAAGGATCGACATGTAAGACAATTACATTTTAAGACAATCCAAAATAGCGAAAAGGCAGGGTAATCAAGTTGGGCTTCATCAAAGCATGTAGCATAGCGAAGAAAACACACCATTCTCTCTCTCTTTCACATGTTCTCTCTCTCTCTCTCTCACTGATTTATCTCTCTCCCTCTCCCCCTTCTAGCTTATCTACTTCTCTCTCTCTTTTCCCCCCTTCCCCTTCCTTTCTTTCTCTATTATCACTTCCATAGTGGGAATGAAACAGGAGATTAGGACGTGCACCCAGACATCAATCATGTTGACACTTTATGGCTCAAAACATTTTCATTACAGCATGGCGTACATAAACAAGTGTGCAGTGTGCTCTTTGTGTACTTGCCCCCTCATGTTGTGAATCAGACTGCACCTCAAGGGTGATTCACATGATGATTCACACACACACACACACACACACACACACACACACACACACACACACACATACACATACATGCCCCCCACACTTAAGTAGTTTCCAATATTACTGTTTTGAAGGGTCTAATTTGAAGTCATGAACAAACAAAAGAGACGCCTGTAAATCTTCTTTCTTAACAAGTGATTTTTTTCTACTTTTCCAAAGTGGAAAACTGACAGAAAAGGAGGAACACAAAGTAAAGGGTAACAAGCTGTCCTCTCCCACAGGAGGTGTGTCATTGTGCCTATGCCTGTGCATGTAGGCATCCTAACAAAGAAGACAATTAACGACCATCAACACAGCGTGCTATATAATTTTGAGGCTGTAGTCTAAAAGTACAGATGTGACAGCTACACTGACAATCTTTCACAACAACAATAACAACACATGCCATTTATGCAGCTCTTTATCTAGGCACCCAAGATGAAGACAGTGAAGGGGACAGCCATTTTGCGCCACAACATTCACCATACACCAACCTGAGGGGAGAATGAGGGAATCAATCTTTCAATTATATTGGGGGATGGTTAGGTGGCCAGATGCTACGAAGCAACTTCAGGAGTAACCGTTGATCTCCAAACAGCACGTCACTTAAGAAACTATGGCTATAGTGCAGTGTTCTTTTAGAGATCAGCGGTTACTCCCAAATAGCCAGTTACCTTCCCTTTGTAGAACAGCTCTAAGGTAGGGAATTCATCCAGGACAGCGAAGAACCCCCTACTCTTTGTGACGAGTGTCATGAGATCTTTTATGGCCTCAGTGAGTTAGAACCTCAGTTTTACATCTCATCTCAATCTCTCTCTTTACTGGTTCCATTTGCACTTTGCACTTTGCACATCTGCACATCACAGAGGAACCCTTTGGAGATGAACTCCTTCAGAATCATTGATACCCACATGTCACAGCCACAGGCTGTTAGCCTAGAAATCTAGACGCACCCTAGCGGCGGCAAATTAATTTGCTCAGCCTGTACGTCTAGTATCAAACCATAGGTATTTCTATTGGCTGACTCCGTGGACCTCATCCAATCACAGCGCTCTATTTTGTTAGAGAGTCTTAAGGCGGGCTTAACAGGATAACGATAGTCTTGCGACGGTGAACAACAAGGAAGGTGGCTATGGCGAACGAAGAGCGGTTGTTTGAATCGGCGTTGGCGTCAACTTTGGAGGAGTTGGACTTGTGCTTTTCTTTGAAAGTTGAGCAACACAATGCACTTAAGTCATTCCTTTCCGACCGGATACGGATATGGTCATAGCGCTGGCCTATTGCATGCCTATGCAGTTTGAAAGACAATTCTCTGCCCGCCCCTTGGATTAAGCGAGGTGAATGGTTCGGTTCCAGACTATACATTTCAATGATATAGGATGGCCCGCCAGGCTAACAGGCTGTGGCACTACTGGAAGTGGTGGTCTCTGGTGATCTTGGCCCAAGCCACGACTTTATCACCGCCACCACGACACATCTATGGACCCTTTGGTTACTGTTGCTGATGGAAACCTACTGTATGCCCAGAACCTCCGATGAAGGTGCACGGTTGATCTCCAAGGTGCACATCATGCTTTTCATGTTCAATGTAGCGTACACTTACATCTATAGGGTACACTTACACTACAATCCACACTATAGTCTGTGAAGCCAAAGATCATTTTTTTCATGTGAGTGGGCAATAACAATTGTATTCTATCTTATTCTCTAAATTAGGCTGAGTTACTAAATATATAGAACAGATACAGTTGTGCTCATAACTTTACATACCCTGCACATACACATGCTAAAGTTGACTAAAAACAGAAATAAAAGTCATCTTTTGGATATTGATCTTAATGCCTGAATTAACAAAATGAGGAAAAATCCAACCTTTAAGGACACCATATGAATATGTATGAATGAATAATGTATAATAAATAATAAATAAACGTTCTTCCTAAAAAAACAGGGGCCATAAGTATATACCTCTATGTTAAATTTGGTAACACTTTATAATAACTACACACAATTCATAATTTATTAAGCCTTTGTTATTTATTAGTTAATGGTTTGTTCATCATTAGTTATTTATTGTTCATACATAATTTATCATCAGTAAAGCATTTGTTCACACAGTTATAAATGGTTTGTTCATAGTAAATAAGCATATATCTAAAATATGGGTAACACTTTATAATAACTACACACAATTTATCATTTATTAAGCCTTTGTTACTTATTAGTTAATGGTTTGTTCATCAGGAGTTAAATAATGGAAATATTACTTCATCAAAAACATATTTTTGCCTCATTTATTAAGCATCAACAATAATGTATAAACATATTTTAGATATAGGCTTATTTACTATGAACAAACCATTTATAACTGTGTGAACAAATGCTTTACTGATGATACATTATATATGAACAAGAAATTACTAATGATGAACAAACCATTAACTAATAAGTAACAAAGGCTTAACAAATGATGAATTGTGTGTAGTAAAGTGTTACCTTAAATTCCCATAGAGGCAGACAGATTTTTATTTTTAAAGGACAGTTATTTCATGGATCCAGAATACTATGCATCCTGAAGTTCCCTTGGCCTTTGGAATTAAAATAACCCCAAATCACCACATACCCTTTACCATATCTCACGATTGGCATGGGGTACTTTCCATAAGATCATCTCTCAAGACAAATCAAACCAACTATTAGGCTAACAAAACCATGCCAATCTCTAGCATGTGTACAGGGTATATAAACTTATGAGCACAACTGTTTTATAGAACAGATGACATTTTGGACAGATGCCATGAGACAAACTTACAAACTTAATCAGAAAGACATAAATCAGCAGAGCATTTCCACTCGCATTTGCATCATGTCTGAGCGCTGCTGGCCTGGGGCTCCAAATAGCATCGGTCTCCTGCCTCGCACTCTCTTGATCATCTCACGGTGAGAGGATCAAAGGAAGAGCTGCTCTACCTGCCAGCCTCATTGGCTGCTACTTAAGAGTGGACAGCTGAACCCAGTGTCTGTCTGTCCGGCCATCAGCCTGTTCCTACTAACTCTATGTATACACATACAGTGCAACCATTTTCCGCATTTTGTTTTGTTTCAGACTCATCTTAAAATAGATTCAATACATTTTTTCCCTCATTAATCTACACCCAATACTCCAACGCTCCACAAAAAAGCAGGTGGTATTTATAAAAAAAATAAAAGACTGAAATATTTAATTTACATAAGTATTCAGACCCTTTGTTATGACACTTGTAATTGAGCTCTGGTGCATCCTACTTCTATCAATAGTCCTTGAGATGCTTCTACAACTTGATTGGAGTCCACCTGTGCCTAAATTAATTCACTGGACATTATTAGGAAAGGCACACATCTCTTTATATAAGGTCTCACAGTTGATGTCAGAGTGAAAACCAAGCTACAAGACCTGCGAGACAGGGTTGTTTGAAGACACAGAACTGGGGAAGGATACAAGAAAATTTCTGCAGCATTAAGTGCCCAAGAGCACGATAGCCTCCATCATTCTCAAATGGAAAAGTTTGGAACAACCAACAGTCTTTCTAGATCTGCCCGCTCAGCCAAACTAAGTAATCCAGGACGAAGGGCCTTGGTCAGACAGGTAACTGAAAGTAATAGTGGTGAATAATTACTTAATATTAATCTTAGACTGGCAAACTTCAGGAATCAAGGTTATTCTGTTACAAGCAGAGAGGGTACAAAAAATGGTCTATGGTCTATGTAGGCCTAGCCCAGGCCTGGAAGGCCTAGGTTGGCCTGTAGCCAACTTCTCCTCTCTTCCGTTCTACATCTTAGTCTAAGTCCAAGTCTAAATCTGACAAACATTGCAGTTTAGTTACTTTTAAATGCTATAAACAAAGAAGAAAAATGGCGCCAAAACAAGCCCACATGATTGGTTCTCCAGTTGGCATCAGACACACCTACTCACACCCACTTCACACCTATCTGAATAGCATGATGAGAGATATCTTATATATCAGAAATATCACTTATAGAATGTTCCAAACATTCTCACAATCAAATCATTACAACCCTTGGACTGAGACTATCACAATGATACCGAACATGAATACATTTACATTTCATGACACATGGATACATTATATCAAGGTAACATCCTTTGTCCTGTGTACCTGTAGCCCTTGAACCACTACATTAGCATTCCACTGGGGGAGGGGAGGGTGTCTTTGTTTTAAACCAAGAAGGGCCACATGGCAATTAAATTATTATTAATTTTAACCGTAAAATTATTGCTATCAATTCCCCCTTTTCAAGTCTGAATGACTTGAATTTTAACATAAGATTCCATAAACATGAGCATTCTTGAACAATTGTTTTTATTTATTTTTTTATAAAGTCCATACTCAGTCCATAATCAGTCCATAATCAATGTAAGTGTGTGCGTGAGCAAGGATAGCGTGACAAGAAAAAAAAAATGCAGCGTTCAGCATACACCCCTTCTTGTGTTTCTCTTCCGTTGAAGAAGGGTCCTCTTATGAAACTTGAATGTGTCTGCATTGTTTCAGTGTAAGTGTATGCGAGTGCAAAGGGTGTGCATGGCAGGCCGCGTTCGGCGTGCACCCTTGTGTCAGTCCAAATATGTCCACATGTATTGCGGGCAGTGAACAATGTGCCATGAGTGTCTTTGATGATGCGGAAGTGCGAGGCTGCTTTCGGCAACCCCTTTCGTTGGTTTCAGTCAGTCCAGTTTTGTTGCTTCCAGAGTCATGGCAGTTGGTTCTGCCACAGGTTCCGTTGGACCTGTGGTTCCTGAGTCTCGTCCAGTCTCGTCCAATGACATGGCCTAGCACCCACTGCTGCTGCTCTGGGCTGTACCTGAGCCCAGGGCAGAGTTGTCTGGTCCATCAATCTCGTCCAGTGGCATGGCCTGGTCTCCACTGCTGCTGCTCTGGGCTGTACCTGGCGTAGCTGAGCCTGGTTGGTGGAGCCATCCGCCACCTTGAAAGGATCTTCTGAGATGTTTGCTTAGTGGTTTGTCGAAGACAAAGGCATGTCACACCTCCCTTTGTCCCTTCTGGCATGAAAGGAACCTGGAGAGACTGGAGAGTGGTTTCACAACAACTTGGAGAGACATTAGCATGAGTGTAAACAGAGTTGAGCAGTGTCTTGTGAATGCAGTCAACAAAAGTCAACAAAAGTATGCTAATGTATTCAGTTTCTCAATTGGAGACAGTCACACCTATGGGTTAGTGAATGGGTTTGCATCTATTGGCAAAGGCCAATATAAAGAAAATAAATAAACTTTTGGTTAAGTTAAGATGTTTAAAAAGAAAAAGCATTCAAAAATGACCATTTGATCAATAAAACCAGTAAACTTAGAGAAGAAAGTATTTCAAGTCAATACCATCTATCTCCCCCTTTTTATAGTTTCTTAACTATAACAAATTCTGATCCCAATATGAATGAAGGAAAAGAAAATACAAAAATAAAAACAAATAAAAGGTAATTTCAAACATAAAGAACTCAAGTAGTGGGTATGAATCCACTCAGTGGAACATTTGCCCTCATCAAACAAGGCGTAAACATGTAGCAAACATTTCCCATTGTCATACAAGCAAAAATAAAAATCTGTCTTATCATGTTAAATCCCAAAAGGTGTCCCTCAAAAGATAAAATAAATAAAAGAAAGAAAAATGGTTGAAATCAACAATGGTCTGCCATTAGCCCTCCTCATAGGTTCATATCTCTCCCCAGTGAAGCTCCTTTGTGTCCATGGGGGAGAGGCTGGGGGGTTGGTTATAGAATACAGTGATGATAAAAACAAAGGCAGTGAGATAAGATAGCAAAAGGTTTGAAAACGTTTGACCCAAGAAAACAAAGACAACATCATTTCAACATTCAACAGTTCAGATAATCCTGTTTCATAGTTGGGTGAAACTTAAAGGCAAGAAAAGCATAAAATAAAAATTGAAGATTTAAAAGAATTAAAGACAAAATAAATGTTGTTTCTGAAGAAAAAATAGGAATCAGTAGATCAGACTTAAAATAAATTGTATCTTATCAAGTAGGCCTAAAACATCTTAAACAGCAATCCATTTCAGCTGGGAAATAAAAGTTACAGGAAAATAAAAAAATACTTGATACTATGGGACATAAAATAAAGGTATTGATCCTGATAAAATTATAAACTTGCAACAATTCCTCACCCATACATTTCAAAAAAGAAGGACTTGAAACAAAAAATAGAAAGACACATATTATATAAAGAAATAAAAGATAAAAAAATAAATTCACACACACAGGGCCGGCCCACACGCGCATTCATTCATACTGGACACACAAGGACACACACAGCTCCATGGAGCTGGAGGACAACTTAAACGGGCTGCAGGAAGATTTTCCTGCTTAAAAAACAAAAGAAGTTTAGTCAAGCCTTTTCATCATGTACTCATGTTAGCTCATAGACAAAGACATCTAGACGCCCCTAGCGGCAGCTAGTTAGCTCAGGCGTACTTAAAAGAGGCCTAACCATGCTCTCTTGAGCTTATGCTGTTTGAGTTTATGCTGTTTGCACACTTGAAAAAGGTTATTACGACATGAATCCTGGATTCATCATCTATCAGTCTATTAATACTTGAGTGTAGATGTAAAACAAAACAACACATCTACTCAAAAACAAAACAAGACTAGTGTTAGCTTAACACTTTGGATTCTAGCCGCTCATACGCTCTTGGTGATAAAAACAAAAACAGCAGCGCCAAGTTCTGTCTAATATTCTGTTTTGGTAATGAAGGAATGAAATGTTCTGCAAACAAAATGGGCTTAAAGGAACACGCCACCCAAAATCAGTAGTAATATATGTTCTTACCTTAACTTTCACGAGTTGAGTCATACCTCTCCCGCGCCGGTAGGTGCACTCAAACGCTCTGTTGCGCGGCGCGAATGTGTTAGCATGTTACAATGCTAGCGGGCTCTGCCGTGGCCGTAGAGAGAGGAACATAGCAGTAATCAAACACCTCCATTTTTTCCCTACTTAAATACAGTTGCACGAGTAGTTGATAAAAATGTGTACGTCACACAACATGAAACGTGGCGATTTTCCAAGCGAATAAACAGGAGAACTACAATGTGTGGTGCAATAGCACTTAGGAGTACTTCGACCTAGCGTGGTAATATTATTAACACCTAATTGTAGATCCTATCCACCACAGAGTTTAGAATCCATGCTGGATTGACCCTCAGACTCTCCCTCCCCTCTGAGCGAGAGAGAGGCACACACACTAGAGATGCGCTGATGGGCTATTATTTCAACCATAACTGCATAGCAAAACGTATCATCCATCAGCCATCCATCAGCACCAGTTTGTTGACCAATTTTCAAAACTGCACCCGCCCACCATCCGTTGGTTGTTTTAATGTAGGCTATATGGGTGATGCAGCGCTGCTGATGTGAGGCTAGAAAGCCCTTGCCTGTTCTAGAAAGACTGATCTAATGCAGCAAATATATTAAAAGGCTGAAGTCGTACATTGGCTAGGCCTATCCCCAGAATATCAGCAGCAAACTCAGTCTCTGTCGCGCAAAACAGTCTCCAAATAAAACGCACATCGGCCTGTTGCCTATTCTGCCAGCTTGTGACAATATATCGTCCAAAATGCTTGATTGCATTGCATTCTCCACATTTTTAGCTAAATTTTCATGTACCACATCAGCATTTTTGTTCAGTGAATCTTTTGTAAATTACTTTACAATTACAGTCGGGCCCTTGTCAGCAGACTTCGGCTTGCCTCTTGCCACTATTCACTCCTTGTCTTCCGATGTCATTTCTGAGTCATCTACAGATGTTTACACACATTCACCTCCCTAAATAGAACCAACTTGACGTTGACTTCAACCTGTGTTATATCCTAGATGAGACTGCCTGGGTTATTTTGTTTAGATATTAGCCTATATATAAAACACATAATTGTAGCCTACCATTCAATAGGCATTTAAAAGAGAGACAGAGAGTGATATGACTCAGAAATGACATCGGGCGATGGCAGTGCGAGATGTTGAGAACGTAAGAGCTAAAACTTCTACAAACTCCATAACATCCACAGCGGAAAAAGAAGGCAAGAAAAATAGTCGGAAAACTTAGATGTGTAAGGCAAGCAAGCAAGTTTGGCGGTTGTTACTAAAAATGTGAACATGCACGTTGCACTGTTGTGCGGTGGACTTTCAGAATGAATGGAGTCGGAGTTTCTTTAATATCAAGGCGTCATATTTGTCCGATGGCCTGCTATAAAATGAATTGCGATGTCTGTCTGAAAAAGACGCGCTCGTGCAGTCAAAATGAATGGGAGTCTTCAGAACAGGCTTGTCAGTCAACCTGACATATGTGTAAAGTAGCCTATAATGTGAATGACTTGTTATTTTATCAAGGATTTCTTTCTTTTTTGTAATAATAAAGTACAATAGGCATTAATTAGTAGGCCAGGAGCATGCTGAAATTATGTGGCAAATTGCGTGTTTTATTACAATGATAAAATTGTAAAAGGACGTGACCGAAGCTGAGGCAAGCCAGGCAATAGGCCTATAGGCCCGACGGTAATTGTAAAGCAATTTACAAAAGATTCACGGAACAAAAATGCTGATATGGTACATGAAAATTTAGCTAAAAATGTGGAGAATGCAATGCAATCAAGCATTTTGGACGATATGTTGTCACAAGCTGCATGGCAGAATAGGCAACAGGCCGATGTGTGTTTTATTTGGAGACTGTTTTGCGCGACAGAGACTGAGTTTGCTGCTGATATTCTGGGGATAGGCCTAGCCAACGACTTCAGCCTTTTAATATATTTGCTGCATTAGATCAGTCTTTCTAGAACAGGCAAGGGCTTTCTAGCCTCACGTCAGCAGCGCTGCATCACCCATATAGCCTACATTAAAACAACCAACGGATGGTGGGCGGGTGCAGTTTTGAAAATTGGTCAACAAACTTTGGTGCTGATGGATGGCTGATGCAGGGGCGTAGCCAGGATTATTTTATAGGGGGGGCCAGCTGGGTCCAGACTTTTTATTGGGGTGGCACTTGGGAATCAAAACTACAATATGAAAACTACTCAAAAGTTTTGAAGATTAGGATACCCTGTTTTAATAATGGCAATAAATTGTGTAAAGCCAACACTGATACACAGGTCCATTCACAGACAACCTGAACAGTTTGTTGTCCACTCCAACACATTTTCCATAAATAGGCCAATGCTATAAAAAGTACATTATGATAATGCACCTTACTTAATCAGTCATATTCAAATGATGTTAACTCAAAGAACAATAATAAATACTACAAATATGGTATGCAGATATTTAATCTTATACTGATGGCAAAACTATATTTCTTTCTGTTATCCACTCCAAGCACTTGGCTGTAAGTAACATGGCTCTGAATTAAGACGTTAACCCTTAGAACCCTAGACTGTTTTAAGGGCTTTTTCACTACCTTTAGTTAGAAGCATTTATCCTGGTCATTGTAAGTGCCATACACAAACAAGAACAATGAGCCATGAACAAAGTGAAGGGAAAAAGGTGTTTCTTTGTCGAATAAATTGGGATGCAATGTGAGTCTTGAATTGGATGCCATGTAGGAATTTGGATCTCAAAACCGGATTATGAACATGCTATGCCATAGAGAAACACATTATAGCGTTGGATTATGAACATGCTTTGCCACCACAACAACACACAAAAACGTGGGGTAAGTAAGTCGAGCTATATGAAGTTATTATTTTGATGTCACTTCGTCTGTTTTATAACCCAGAAGGATGTACTTGGTATCAAATGATAGCTCTGTGTCTCCTCTTTCATCTGACATGCGTGGCATATCTATCTGTCTGTTTTTATAGCCCAGAAGGATTGATATACTTGGTACCAATTAGGGCTGAACGATTTATTGCATTTGCGATAATATCGGGATATGATGAAACGCGATTTTCAAACCGCAAAGGCTGCGATTACGCTTCATAATATGTGACGTCACCAAAAGCATTTATACTTGCGCTTGCTGATGCGCCACGATTCTTCACACCGACCACTGAAGAAGCAAAAAACGTAAACAAGAGGACCAGCTAACAGTGTCAAGAAAGGTCTGATCAGTAGAGCTACTTTGATTAAAACTAAACCTCTTCATTAACTTTTGCTCGAACCTGCCATGTCCCTGGTTCTAGTTAATAATTCCCCTGTGCTGCTAGTCTGGCTGGTATCTACGTTCACTTGTCCAGCTGATGATTAAAACTCGTGTTTAAACGTGTTTAGGCTGCACAGCAGCAGCCATTCACCTGTGCACTAGGGACTTTGTTTACTGGAGTACAGTAACAGTGGGGGCATTTGCGATATCCAAGGGGGTTGGCTGCGCAAACATTTCATCTCACAGGTAATGAATTGATGCATAATGTTATCCGCAAGTAGTTGACACAGCTAACCACCAAAAATCCAGCTGTTCCAACATTAGCTTACCTGCTAAGCCTCTAGGCTACATACATGCTGCTAACTGCTGCTAACTTTGCTTGTTTAAAGAGTTTTGTCTCTGCGATTGGCTTTGTTGTGATATAAACAAACTAGTTAATTTGCATGCATGCGTATTGCGCTGCGGTGTTGTTGATGCTAACCTTTAGTTAACACCGAGCGGACCGGTCATTTGGCCGCATTTATTTGTGCTGCATCAATCTACAGTAGTTTGTTCCGATTCACGTGCAAGTAGCCAACAGAGGAGAGGAGCGGTTCTGTGTGTGTGTGTGTGTGCGCGCGCGCGGAGAGCACAGGACAAGGAGAAGCCGTGTCAGTGCCACTGCTGCATGTAGACCTAACTGTTAACTAACGAAAGAAGATCATATCTACATGAAATAGAAACAAAATAGAAACGTATAAGAATCATTAAATGTTTACAAAGCTGGAAGTTCAACAAATATAGGTCTACTAATGTGATTAAAATAGTTAAATAAAAAATATTTCATTCATCAATCTTATTCAATGACCTAATGCCATCATAACATAGGCCTGGGCTCCAGGAAAAAACAGTTTATGTTTAACTTATCTAATTTTGTGTTGGTCATACTATAGAGTAATATATTGCTTGTCTTTGTTGAATAAGACAGAAGATAAAGAGCTTAAAAATAATCGCATATCGCATCGCAATCGCAATATTTGTGAGAAAAATCGCAATTAGATTTTTTTCCAAAATCGTTCACCCCTAGTACCAATGGATAGCCCTGTGCCTCCTCTTTCTTCTGATATGCCATATCTATGCGATCACGGGTTCGCGAGTAGCCTAATTCAAACGAGAGTGTGGGTGCGCAGGTGAACTAAATATGATGCAATTTGATTTAATTTCATGATTTTTTGTATTTTCATACTTGATCGCACAGACAAGTGTTTAGTCTCGTTGGAAAGCCCCACTTCTGCTCTGTCACGCAGTTAAGGTTTCATCTCGTTGCAATTACCTGAGCAATGTAGGCTAACAAAGAACTCAGGCAACGCAGCAGCCTGCTCTGCCTGACCAGCTATGGCAAGAACCACACGCAGTCAGCAAATTATGTTTTTATAAAGTAGCCTAGGCTAGACACTATTAGTCTACTTTTATTGGAGCCATCCGGAGATATGTGCCTAATATGCTTGCATTTCACCCGAATATTATCAAAATATTTTTGTAACAGCGTTACCGCGGGCATCCGCTTATTTTTGATCAGCCTCACACGTCAATGTCAGAGCCTACCTAACAAGAACAGCCCAACGCAGCTCACTTTGCTATGATTCGTGTCACATTTTAACATTTTATTAACATTAATGTTCCAAGTCATCATCAACTCACCTGTTGTCACTGAGGTTAAGTAGTAGTCTACTGTCAAGTGTTTTTAACAGATGACTTGAATTGTCCCCTGCTGCTGCTGCACTAGGCCTACTCACGATTTGAACCGTAGGCTACACTTCCTTTCAAAGTACCGTTGAAAACGGCAGCAATCTTTTTTTTTTACTTTTCACTGAACGGAGCTGGGGGGGCCAGCAGGGTGGCCAAGCTTTGACCAGTGGTGGCCGTGGCCCCCCCTGGCCACCACGTAGCTCCGCCCCTGGGCTGATGGATGATAAGTTTTGCTATGCAGTTATGGTTGAAATAATAGCCCATCAGCGCATCTCTAGTGTGTGTGCCTCTCTCTCGCTCAGAGGGGAGGGAGAGTCTGAGGGTCGATCCAGCATGGATTCTAAACTCTGTGGTGGATAGGATCTACAATTAGGTGTTAATAATATTACCACGCTAGGTCGAAGTACGCCCAAGTGCTATTGCGCCACACATTGTAGTTCTCCTGTTTATTCGCTTGGAAAATCGCCACGTTTCATGTTGGAGGTGTTTGATTACTGCTATGTTCCTCTCTCTACGGCCACGGCAGAGCCCGCTAGCATAGCAACATGCTAACACATTCGCGCCGCGCGACAGAGCGTTTGAGTGCACCTACCGGCGCGGGAGAGGTATGACTCAACTCGTGAAAGTTAAGGTAAGAACATATATTACTACTGATTTTGGGTGGCGTGTTCCTTTAAAGGAGAATTCCGGTGTGATTTTGACCTAAAGCGTTTTGAAACATGATACCGAGTGTGAATGTATGTCTCATAGCCCATCTCGGCTTGTCCTCTGCACTCATTACTGTTTTACACCATTTACGAGGCTCAATGTATCTCCACACTTCATTGGTAGACTTCCAAGGGCCCTGACATTTAAAACGAGACATTGAGAACTTTGAAAAAGCACTGGTAGTTTACTTACAAGACGATTTATACAGACAGTATCTTCTCGAAGTTTAGCGTTTGCAGCCATCTTGAATTTAGTCACGATAAGTCGAGCGACGAGTAAGAATGAACAGGTATGATAAGGCAGTGTTTTTCAACCTTTTTTGTGCCACGGCACACTTTTGACACTTAAAATGTCCTACGGCACACTAACATCCTGTGTGAAGAAAAAATAAACATACCATAGCCTAAAACTTCAAGTAATACACAGATATGACCTTATTATGGCTTCTATGCAAGACCTGCTCAATAAAACAAGCGACTAGTAGCGCTACTGATGATTCTGTGAATACTGGATATGGGGCCCCCGTTGTACAATGCCTGCATACCACAAATAGTGCAATCATACAATCAATGAGAGCATGTGGTTATAAATTCTTTGATGCAACAGTTGCGAACATGAATACATTTACATTTCATGACACATGGATACATTATATCAAGGTAACATCCTTTGTCCTGTGTACCTGTAGCCCTTGAACCACTACATTAGCATTCCACTGGGGGAGGGGAGGGTGTCTTTGTTTTAAACCAAGAAGGGCCACATGGCAATTAAATTATTATGACCGCCGCGCAGCGAAGCGGCGGTCATATAGGTTTAGTCAGATTTTATTTATTTATTTATTTATTTATTTATTTATTTTTTTTTCTTTTTTTTTTTTTTCTTTTTCGCATGTCCAAATTTCCGTCAATGAGTCCCGGGACACTGAAAGACCGGGGTAGACGAAACTTGGTGGGCATGTAACCCCATATGGATAGCATGGAACCATCGTTTTTCGTTTTTGATCTGTAGCCCCCCCGCTGGACTGCACCCCCCGAAAGGAGGGTAGGGCAGACACAGTTTTCTGTGAATATCTCGAGAACCGTAAGGTTTAGGAGGACCATTTTTTTTTTGTAAGTTGATCTCAAGGGGCCATGTCAACCCATTCCATAACCACTCATTTCATGTATAGCGCCACCTAGTTAAACACAAAAAAGTAAAAATGAGGTGTTGTAATCGCAGGTATCTGTGACCTAACATAGTCAAAACTGCACGAAAGTGTAGTGTAGGATCATTATGACACCCTCTGAATGCACGCCAAGTTTCGTGGAATTCCGTTCATGGGGGGCCACACAATAAAATAATTTATGTTACTATACACCAACTGGCCTGTAGGTGGCCGGAGACAGTTTTCTGTGAATATCTCGAGAATCGTAGGGCCTAGGACATACATGGGCAACATACGGCCCGCGGGCCACATCCGGCCCGTGGGCTTTCCCTGACCGGCCCGCGTAAGGTCCGTGAAAGAACAATAGTCAAGAGCCTAGCATAGAGATAATGCATGCAAATCAATATCGTTGTTTTTATTTTGAAAGCGACTGCTATTTGTACGCCCATACATTTGTGCGTGGATGCGGCGACGTAAACACCCTCACTGATGTGCTGGTGAATAGAAAAATGCTTCTGCGTCGACACAATGCAGTTGCCTTTACGTCGGCGTAAACCTTTCAAAGTTTTGTGTCTCTTATGTCTGCGTCGCTCACCACCGCAAAGGTTGTTAGAACGAACTCCTACTGCTGCTCGTTGGCGATACGTTCATTTCAAAACGTTACTGGCAGATAGACAGTTTACAATCGGATAACCCCGTAATTGTAACCAAAATATGTCTGAGTTTATTTGCAAAGCTTATGTTAGCGAACTAGTATGATGCTACTACCCACAGGTTGCTTGAAGCAGCCGGCTCAACACACAGAGCGAGTTCACCAATCACAGTTATGTGCATAAAGTTAAAGCAAAAACATAGCCTACATTTTTAAAATAGTTTTCTTTGTGCATGTTGATTAACTAATGACAGCCTACTCTTGTCTGCTCCACATTTTCGTAGTCTAATTCTGCATAGAGTTAATTTAATGATGGTAATGATTTAATGATGAAATATTGCTGAGTGTTGATGAAATGGTGGCACGGCCTATCGGTTGTACTGACTCCTTCACATTTTCATGACCTAGCCTAATTATATAGATATTGTAGTACTTTTTTATATCAGTCTTTGAAAACTGAAAAAAATGTCAATGTCAAAAAATCATTTTGAGGAATGAGGATTAAATACTGGACATAGATTAAATAGGCCTATTGCTGTTTTTCCTTTGTCTCCCTCACATTTTCATCTGTTCTTACGACTAGTAAACAAAACCATATGATTTACTTAATGTTATACAAGAACAGAATAGAATTGAACAGAATTGAGTTCAGACTTGAGTTCGGTATTTTGAGTCCGGCCCTCCTCAACAGTCCCAGTTTGTCATGTGGCCCCTTGGGGAAATTAGTTGCCCACCCCTGGCCTAGGAGGTCCACCTTTTTTTTGTATGTTGATCTCAAGGGGCCATGTCAACCCATCCCATTACCACTTATTTCATGTATAGCGCCACCTAGTTAAAAATGAAAAAGCAAAAATGTAGGTGTTTTCATCACAATATCTCTGGCTGACATGGTCAAAACTGCACGAAATTGAAAGTGTAGGATCATTATGACACCCTCCGAATGCATGCCAAGTTTTGTGTACTTTCGTTCATGGGGGGCCTTACAATAAAATAATTTATGTGTACATTTAGTGACGTACACCAACAAGGATTCCCGGGACACTGAAAGATCGGGGTACACAAAACTTGGTGGGCATGTACCCCCACATGGATAGCATGGAACCGTCATTTTTCGTTTTGATCTGTAGCCCCCCCGCTGGACTGGACCCCCCGAAAGGAGGGTAGGCCAGACACAGTTCTCTGTGAATATCTTGAGAACTGTAGGGCCTAGGATGACCATTTTTTTTCCGTATATTTGCCTCCAGGTTAACCCATGTTAACCCATTTCATGTGCACACATGTGCACAAACAGATACACACGCACACACGCACACACACACATTCACAGTAATCATACGTATGACATATACTCACACAGTAGACATATGTACGCTTCCATGCACAGGCACATACGCAGGCACACACACAAGCACGCACACACACACACACACACACACTCACACACACACACACACACACACCCACACACATAACATAAACATAACACAAACAATCAAGAATTTCTCAGAATTATGAACAGGCAAGATGGAGGTGGGGTTGTATAAAATGAATTTTACATGTGAAATCTATGAACTAATCATGTTTTGGGACTTGTTGTCTAGCAGATACCAGTGAGAATTGAGTGTGGATAATGCAATTTAGTGAGACAGTTAGAATCATATAGGCCTTTCAGCGTGATTTCTTTTTGTGGAAAAAATGTGCTGGACTGGGCGGCGGTCATATTTTGTACCGCTCTGCGGTACATCTAGTTATTAATTTTAACCGTAAAATTATTGCTATCATAACCAAGGACCCAATGGTCACTATGAATGAGAGTTACTTTGAGAGGATGAGAGAAGCGTAAGTCATTCATAGTAACCATTGGGTCCTTGGGTCCATTGGGTCCGGTAGCACTGTATACTATGTTTTTTTGGGGGTTTTTTTGCTGCCGAAAGGACTGCTGCCCACCACAGAAACTGATACACACATGCAAACACAATATCTATGCATGCAACCACACACACACACACACACACACACACACGCACCTCATCAGAGGGCTCCGCTTCGCTCTGCCTTTAAACTTCATTACCCCAGATGAAAGAGCCTAGGTTTCCACCTCTCCCTCCCGGGCCCAGAGCAGGCACGCACGGCACCATGAGTCAGGGCCTTTGTCGGATGCGCTCTTCCCTGGCCCTAAGCTGCTCAGGCCCTTAACAGACCACAGTTTTACACACATGTGCAGGCAGAGGCAGAAGCAGGGCAGTCTCTCTTGAATATGCACCTGTAAAAATACTTGGAAGCCACAGACGGCATTTATAATTGCACTGTGATTTGTGATTGATTTGTGATGCTTCAGGACGTTTACTCGATTGCCTAAATGATTTGCCTTTCAGATATTTATATTTCTAAAATACTGTGACTGTATTCAAATTGACTTAGCCTTCATGTTGTCACTTGCAGTTAGTGCCCTAGCAGTTTTAAAATAGCTTTAAAATTGCGCTGAATATTCTTTATTCTTGTTGTATAATGTTGTATAAATACTACAGAGACACAGTGAAGGGCTTCATAACTAACATGTTTAAGCGGATGAAAATCGTTTTCTCAGCATTCAGACATTTCTTTTGACACTGCCTAAAACACATTATTAATTTTAGATTGTCTCGAAAGCGTAATCTTGTTTTATGTCAGCCTCTTTGCAGTGAACCTCTGGAAATATGCATTCAACCTAAAGCTGGCAGAGAGAAATACTTTTTCTCACTTAGGTAAGGGGATGTCAGAGCTGGAAGAGACAGCAAATAGGGGCTCAATGAGGGCTTGTCAAAGCAGAGAAATATATTATTCAAGACTAAGGAATGTATACAGTGAAGAGGAGGGTTTTTGTTTTGGTATCTGTTCCATTCATCAACGAGAAACCCAAGTTATTGACACAAGAAAATAACAAGGTACATTTCACAGTTAATGATGAACTGATTAAATCTATTTTGATATGCTTTCAGAAAGGGACTTCAAAGCAAATATTAAAGGCAATATCAACCTTGAGTTATTTGCAACATTAGACATGTTTTTGTTCATAAAACCTGAAAGTGCTTTTAAAAGAAAGCCCAACAGCTAGCGGTTCATAGCAGTTCACAGCACAGTATAATGGGTACATCAGCTTCTCTGGCAACAAGGAGGCAACTTCAGATGAGAAGTGGTAAAAAAAGACATCAGCCAAACACGTTTGATGTCTGGAAGTGTCTGAGCTCCTCGAGAGCTTACTGCAGGTCCAGTGCACCAGCAGAATGTTTCAGGTAGGCTGGACAGCATGGATGGCCGATGGAGCCTCTGATGTCCAGCTCAGCGCAAAATCCAAGCAGCTACTCAGGTCACCTCCTACTGTGGACCACCAAGTATGCCCATCTGTGCTTTTTGCAGTTGATTCTTTTACCCAAAGGCCCTAGCGGTGCGGAATAGGACCAGGACACATGCTGGATACTTGGTGCCAACATCACCTATATAAGTGGATATGAATGCTTATATGGTACCCTGACATAAATGATATGGTTATGCACTGATGTTCCAATTTAATGGACACATTTTATATGAGCATTTTATTCATTACATTCTGTTACAGCAGATTGGCTCCTTTTCCTGCCACTTCAGTTGTGCAGTATAGAAATCAAGGATCTTAGGAGTAATATGTGTTTTTCTAATATCAGGTTATAAAGCGTAGACTTATATAGGCATGCCCTGTGAAAGCCCCCCTGGCCCTGGCTCTCGGGGTAAGTCTTATGATTGGAGGTTGTGTGTGGTTGAGTTGGCGCGATGTGAGGGCTTACGCTGCCGACTCCCCACACACAGTTTGGTTGTGCAATGAGGCAGCAATGGCAGGCAGAGGAGGCGAGCCCCTTCAGGTTGTCGGGTCACTGACAGTGTTTTCACAAGGCACCACTCACTGACTCCTGGTTTGAGAGCCACCAGCAACCTACACCGCCCTTCCACCAGCAACACTGACGCACTACCTTCACCCACAGTTTACATATCTGGAGAAAGAGAGCGAGAGAGAGAGAGAAAGAGAGAGAGAGAGACCTTCTGCTCGAACCAAACTTGCATGAAATATCAAACACTATCTAATCTCTAAGCTTTATTTTTTCGCGTGTTTCTGCCTTCATGCTCAGCATCTCTTTCTGAGCTGGAAGCTCTTTCAAAGGCTCCGACAGTGCTGGTATTCATTTGTTAATGCACCAGCATCCTGCCTGATCTACCGACAGAAGTCATATTTCATTACAGGACTGCGTGGGGGCGATTCACACTCAATTGGAACTCCTTTTGGCGCAAAGGGTGACGACCCTCTCCGTGTTAAGTGCTCCCCTGAGACATTAATATCTTATCCTTTTGCAAAAACGACACCCTCCGTGGCCTTTTGAGCACAGACATTTTCCACTACGCCCAGTGCGTGTGAATGGTGCCGGAAGGTTCTGTCTCAGTTGTGAGGACTCCAGGGCACAGTAAGCAGACTTGAGGCCAGCACCAGCATTGCTCCAGCGTCGTTGGGCCCAGTTAAATCAACCACCCAGCATGAGGCAGTAAATCCATTCTCACCTCTCGAGACCCCGCCTCCTCCCACACAGACACCATGGCAATCTTTTGGCCCATCTTCTTCACCGCATGACCTGGGAGCAGTGGCCTGTTTCCTGTTTTACTGGGTCTGTCAGAGAGTCATGAGACACACTTGCTGAACTCTTGCTGAGCAGTTACATACAGCACGGTGTTCTGCAATATCTTAAGGGTGAGCAGGAGGATCTACTTATATACTATACACCAGATACTACAATTTAATGAACACCTGTAGAGATATTGAAGTGCCATTAAACTTAGCTACTCACAGCAGGGTCTACTTTACTAACCAATACAATACAATACATACCGAACTAATATGAATCTGAGGTGGTACTGAACATAGAGAAGTTGTTCTTATTTCCTGTGAGTCAAAGGAGCTACAGTTCGGGTGGATGTGAGGCCCCTGTAAAATGCTCACCTTTGGGCAAATTCCTATCAGTCCAAACCGGCTTCGGCAGGCACACCTCAAACCGAGCGCAGAGAGAGACCAGCCTCCCTCCCCCTGATACAAACTGTCATTAAAAGTCCTCTTGTGCAGTGTTTAATTAACGTGAGGCGGGGAGTTGTGTTGATGAGTGCAGCTTGGCGAAAAGGTGCCTCACTGCCCTGGATTTAACACAAGATGGTACACCATGCAACACAATTTGAGCTCTTTTTTTTTGCCATAGCATGGTGTAAGTACTTTAATACTTTAATTTCATTGCGTGACTTGATCTGCATACATTTTTGTGCCCTGGCATGTAGATTGCAACCAGAGTGCTTATACTGTAATCTCCTTGAACGATACGCAAATTTTGTGATGCCTCAGTACTATTTCCATCCAATTGTCTCCAAAAAAAACAAATCGCTTACAATGAGACGCTACCATGAGACGCTTACCACGAGGTAATTAATTCATCAACAATGAAAGTTAATTAATGTGTCAGATATGAGATATTATCTGTTCCCCGCATAAACAGTACATAGTTTAGTCACCACAATATTCAGTCTGTCAAACTTTCACAAGCCCTGTGAAGATGGCATGCAGTGTTTACACATGAACTTCATGCAGAATTCCAGACATAAATTATTTGCATAAACAGAGATACATTATGACCAGCTGTAGACTTATTTGAAACTGAGAGGCTACAAATTGTGGCTGTGCTTATTAAGAGAGAGTAGCTGACTCAACCAATAGATCCAACTCATCAGATCCACACCCGAGTAATCCCAGACTAAAGCCGGACCCGAAACCAACTGAACCCAGCAAAACAAGACCCAGTCTGGCCTGGGTCTGTGGTGAGGCAGGTTTCACTTTGGTTTGCCCCTAGCCCTGGGTGTGTGCCAACCAGGTTCATGCCATGTCCATTCTCTGGAGTGGACGTCTCTTTGGGATTTCCCAGTGGTTATCCCCTTGTTCAGGGGACACACGTGCTCATAATGCTGCCATCCAGTGAGATCTCTGTCGGCCACTTCCTGACCACTTCCTAAAGCAATCCATCCACTCCAATTATTATGACTTCATGGAACCCAGCCCGCTGATGTAAAATGGTAGATAAAATAATTCAAATGTTTCCACCCTGCCCTTTAAACAAGCACATCATGCACAAACAACTGAAAAAAAACGTTGCCACGCTTAGCAATAAAAATGACAGCCTTTTGAAGAAATCAAATAAATGTCAGCTTGATATGGGCTAATGATTTAATAACATCTTTATTCAAAGGCAACTCAAGGCTCACTTTGACCCAGTATGGGCCTAGATGAGAGTGTGTCTGTAAAGGCCTGGGAGGCGATCTTTTAGAGAGGGTTGGGATAGGGTGTGGGGAGTGATGTTTTTCGAACCCTGTTCACCACGTGAGCTGCAGTGGAAACTGTGAGCATACATTTGACGAGCTGACACACACAGACAGGTTACGCAAGTGTGTGTTGTGCAAGTGAACATTCTTTCACCCAAACGGGCTGATATGCCCATGGGTGGTCTGTAGCGCCACCTACAGCTAGTGCTGCCTTTGCAAAGCCAAACACATGGACATGGAGCTTTGTGAAAAAAAAATATTTCATCAGAATAGTTAGGAGTCTTAGGATTTCATGTATATCTGAATATCTAAGTAACATGATCATCAAATCTGAACTGGAATTATGAACAACTGGTAAAATGGCTTTTAAATCTCTTCATCAGAGAGCTGTTTCCTTTATATTATGCTTCACTATTTGGCAGACATTCATTCTTTACTGCAGTGTGTTGCATGTATCCAGTAGCAACAATGGAATATGGAAAGCTGAGAAGTCTCCATGCCATAACAGATGGCCCACATAGATTTTAAGAATAGGCTCTTGAAACCATACTCAGTGGCATTTACAACCAGTGACAGAATGTCTACGGTGCATTACAGTCAAAGACACTTTTTCAAAATCACTTACTTCTTTAGCGTGTTCTGTGCAAGTCAACATATCATCACAATCAATAGACATTTAACACTGTCATCAACTACGTCTAACCATGAAATATCAGTAGACTACTGTAATATGACTACAATCCTACAGTAACACTACAACCATCTCTAAGTGTATTCTTTACTCTCCAGTGTCAAAAAGGTGAGTTTATTTAGGTGAGTTTAATTATTCATTATTTGCTCATTAGTAACTGAAACCATACCTTCATAATACTCATTACATGTGGTGCAAACTCATATTAGTGGACTGGGGACTGGGTGGGGATTTTTCACAGGTGAAGGAGAAGCCATATCAGGGGTTAAAGTCTTGCTGGGGGTTCATCCAAAATAAGACAGAGTACAAATCCATCATCGTAATGCACGGGCAAATCAGACAGATGCCCCCGCTGGCAGAAATACACAGAGCTGCCAAATGAATGCTCTGTCAGTCAGCGACTGGATTTGGCTGAAAACATTAGGCTGTAGATACACACAACCACACAAGCTCACACAGACAGTCAGATAGACACACACACACACACATACACACACACACACACATACACACACACACACACACACACACACACACACACACACACACACACACACACACACACACACACACACACACACACATGTGACAAACATACACACAATCAAAGCCACAGCCAGTCAGTCTGTTTCTCTTTGTCTCTGTCTCTCACTTGCTCACACACACACAGAGAGACACACACACACACACAGATGCAAACACACACACACACACACACACACACACACACACACACACACACAGATGCACACACACACACACACACACACACACACACACACACACACACACACACACACACAATGTCTTGTCTGATCCTGCCCAGATTACACACAAACACAGTTACAGATGCACATAGGTGCTACAGTATGTGCTCTACACTTCCCTCAGGTGGTGATCACCTGAATAGTTACACCGACACACACACACACACACTATCTCTCTCTCTCTCTCTCTCTCTCTCTCTCAACTCAATTCAATTAGATTGGCATGACCATGTACAGATTCTCCAGATTCTCTTTTGGGTAGATACTTATCATGGTATAGAAGAAAGTGCACCGCATGACTCTATACCTTCCCTATCATGCAGTGACCACATACCCTTAGCTCTTTGGGTAATCATGATGTTTTTTGTTTCTGCCTTTCTCTATGGCTACTTTGGTCACTCAGCCTGCACTTGGTGATGTTCTGACTCTGCTTTGTATGTCTGACAGTGTAGAGATACTGCCAATTTATATTTATATATTTAGATAGATAGATAGATAGATAGATAGATAGATAGATAGATAGATAGATAGATAGATAGATACTTTATTGATCCCCAAGGGGAAATTCAAAGGTCTCAGTAGCATACAGACATCACACACAACATGCACTTACAGCAGAAATGGTAAATATAAGTATAAGTATAAACATATAACAAAACTCCACTGTACAATAGAGACAGTAGAAGATAAGAAAAACTAACAAAACTAAATACTAAATATACTGTATGAATTAAATAAAAAAATCCACAGTGTGCTTGCTTGAGGGTGATCAAGCATGAGACGCTTGCAGTGACAGGGCCGGGACTGGCCTGTAGTTCTGTGTGCATGGTGAGATGCTCAAGAGAGTGAGCGTCATGGGGAAGGTGCAAAAAGTAGTCCAACAGCAAAAAGTAGTCCAACAGTAGTCCTGTAGTTCTGTGTGCATGGTAAGGTGCTCAAGAGAGTGAGTGTCATGGTAAAGGTGCAAAAAGTAGTCCAACAGTAGTCCAACAGTGCAACAGTGCAAGAATAAGGTCTAGAGACCAGCATAAATAATATGGACAAATAGGAGAGTAAAGTATTATGTACACAATAATGTATTTGATATTGATATTGATAATTTATATTAATTTATGTATTATTATATTTATTAATTTATTCCAAATAGGATTGCTTAAATTTGATTGGAGAGAGAGAGAGATGTCCCAGTCTGTGTCACTTGCACCCTTTGACTGGTTAATGTTAGAGTTGATGGTACCAAGCCCTGTGTATTTGGTTCAACAGCCCAAAACAATGAATCCAGATTAGCTCAAATCTTGGCAAAAGGATGAAGGATGATGTCTCAACCGAGAAGTTGGCAATAAAACATTGCATGCACAAAAGACATGACTTTGGACCACATAATTGACTTTCAGCCAGTCCTTTTAAGTATTTGTCTCACAAAATTCTTTTTAAGACTGGACATATATTTGGTGGTCTGAGATGATGTCTTCAACATTAAAGTTGGAAACCTAAAACATATTCCAACAAGAGGTGTAAAAGACATTTTTCTGTAATATGAAAATGCATGGTGACTATTTTATGTTCACTACTTGAACAATATTCTGGATCATTCTGTGCTAAAGTGACAAACAAATCTTGTACAGATTTAGATCCTTAGTTTTATGGTGGGCCTATACATGGGTAAATATTTTAAGGCTTTAAAAGTAGATTTTTGGGGGTAAACTATATCCAAACTACTCTGTGTTTATCATAACGACATGACTTGATCACTAAGAAATGATGAGTCAGCTTTTGAAGTCACCCATAGGCTATCACGAAGGGTTAAGTTGGCTATAGTGCCAGCCAGCTGCCAAGCGTTTGAAGTGGAACATGCTCGCTATCAATCTATAACGGAGCGCCCGGCACTTGTTCGATGATGAAAGACTCCTCGGTCTGACCCAAGTCGCCATCCTCAGGTAATAACTCCGCTTTTATCTTTAAATTCCCCTTTAGGATCAAAGGCGGGCGGGGCGCGCGGTGGCAAGGTGAACCCCGTTTGAGTGGCAGCTCCGTGAGCGCTCATGTGTTGAAGCCCTGCCACCGCAGACCTCGGAGGAAGTTGGCTTTAATTACAAACCCTTGATTTAATCTCTGGTGGATCTCGGGGTAACCGGAGGAGCAGAGGCAATTTTTATGACCCGATGGATGCAATGTGAGTGACACCAACAGGGCAACAGGTAAGATAAATAATAATGAAGGCCTGGATTAAATTCATAATTTTAGAGTTAGGCCTATAACACTGTTACATTCCTCATTGGGTTTTACATTGAGAACTGTCACTCAAACGAATGTCGATTGTAAACTTGAAAAGAAAAGGCCCTTTAGAAAAGCAGGTAGAAGGGCAAATTGTTGCTTAAACATAAGAACTTAAACATAATAAAATCACTGTTTCAGCTGTGTGCAGCTGCAGCAAAGCTGCTGGAGCTCTGGAAATTGTTTCTTCATCATAAGACATTGTGGTTCAGGAATGACAAGATTCTCTATTGACAGATTGTAAGGTGGTTTATTGGAAAACACATACTCTGCATTCTAGGTGTTTAAACTATTGCTTTTTGTTTAGTCTCTCATGCAGAAGAAAAGCTTTGGGCTGAAAAACATTGGTGGTTCTGTGAGTTTAAACAGTGTAAACCAGCCCATGTTCAAGCTCTCTCCAATTGCCCATCTACTTCAACCTACCACAAACCTGCTGCTGACCCACTAATGAGAGCTTTCAACCAGCGCATTGTCACAAGTTTCATTACTTCTCAAATTATTTTTCCAGTCATGTTTGCTCTGTGGGCTGAAGGCCTGTTGAACCGCACAATGTATATATTTAGCTGCACTGATAAAGGAGGAACAGTGTTCTCCTATTTGTGTTTGTGTGTGTGTGTGTGTGGGATGCCACCTGAATGGCAGGAAGGGTATGGAGAGTGAATCAGGAGAGAATTTAAAAGGAAAGAAGGGCACACCTTGTTCCAATCTTTTGGGCAAGAGGCCAATGGGGCACATGCTGGCACAGTCCATGTTTCATTTTGCCATCTGGGTGGGGTGTTTTAAAAGACTCCAGTGTTTGTGCTGATTATTGTTCTGTCTTTGAAGTCTCTATTGTTAGGTGATTCCCATTGTATATGGTGGTCCTTTGAGATGACCATTCTAAATGCATATCTCAAAATACTAAGATGAAATAGTACAATGACACAAAGGAAATACATGATTTATTATTATTGTTTCTATATAGGTAACATTGCGGTCCCTCATATTCACTGCATATGAAGTTTGGAGCTGATTTATCACTATATCACTCGTAGATAGCTACTGGGGGCTATCAGCAATGATGTCCAACACTCACTATACACACTGTTGTCTTTGAACACTGCACACGCCCTGTGCTGATAGGCCAAACAATGGGGTGCTGTGCAGGGTGTGTCTTCTCCAGGGTGCGACCCACACAAGCCACGCACATCCAAACATCCAAGTCACATCCAAACACTGGTGACAGGCAGCAGGGGCGACACAGAGGTGCTGATGTGCAAAGACTCATCAGTTTGGGCTTTTTCAGACAGTTCTCCTGAGGCATGGGAAGCCACGTGTCCCATCAACTCTTTGTCTTGAGTACATGTGTGTGTATGTGCAGGTGTAGTATGAGTGAATGAGTACATGTGTATATATGGGGTGTGTAAGAATGGGAGTAAGCTAAAAGGCCAGGAGGACGTTTAGAGAGTTAATACTTGGGGGACAGACACAGACAGATACAGCACATGACTGGGTCAAAAATCCAAACCAAAAATGTACTCTCTTTTACCAACAGATGGAGATATTTACCAACTGTTCATAAAAAGCACTGGAAACACTAGCATTACGTGAAGCATTACCTACTCCTGGAAAAAATAGAGTTAACTTCCATTAATGTAATAATGGCTGCTTTCATGGAGGTTCTTATAAGCCTCTTTGATCTGAATTACCACCAATTAGGAGTCATCAACTAAAGAGAATCTAATTAGGAGACATTAATTTGAAAAATTGTGAAATTGAAACACAGTGGCACTAACTTAGGGAAACATGATCACAATAAACAACGTGGAAATGAGTCTATGGTCTTTTATTGAGAGAGTGGCTGTCAATTCTTTATTGCTATACACTGGGTGATTTGTCAAAAAGCAATGAAATATGAAACAGTAACATATGCACAGGCATGAGGAGTCTGTGAGTGTAATATGTTTAGAAAATTAATGATTACTGTTTCAGGGCACAAACCAAATGTCCTACACATTGGCAATCTCTGCAGCAGAATATTCGAGTGGATCAGTTTGTTTCTTGATGACTGTCTGATTTACCTTGACCCTGAGAATGAACTACACAGTTACACATTAAAAAATACCAAATACAAGAAAATAAGTAGTTAAACATACAAAAAATAAACTATAAACATGAACATCTTCAGTGCTGGAATTTAGCTCACACATATCCACTCTGTGTGAATGTCAAATGATGACAGGCTATTACATTTGCCTGACAAAGCCCCTACAGCTGTAAGCTTTGAACAATATCATACATCCATTCATCCGTGTGATGCTTCTTAAGTAATCATTATGACAATGTTACCAATTACAATCTTAGGAATAATGTAAAAATTAAGAGTGCAGTATTGACGGCGGTAAGCCCATTGCCGGTTGGAGTCGAGATGAATGTGAAGTACAGGGAAAGGTACTAGTGGGAAAGGGAACTTTAGACATGTAATGCTCTCTGCACCCTTACTTCAGGTATAATGAATAACATGCTGGTGAAATACTGGTCTGGCTAGTAAGACATTAATTAGAAGTGGTGTAACAGTGAGCCAAATGAAAACATCATCTAGCATAAATAAAATGATTTGAATGGAGGAATGTGGTAATAAAGTTACTAGTGGACAGTTAGCAATGCTGGAATTCTAATGTGGGAGACCAATCTGTAAAGTACTTTCAAATCATGATTAAAAAGTGAAAAGAAATAGAGAAAAGTTACATCAAAAAGGTCTTTGGACAGCATCCTGATCTTTTTCTTCATTTTTGTTGGTGGGGTGGGGTGGTGTTGGGATAATGAGGAGGATATAATGAGCGAGGCAGAGAGGGCGCTTTCATCAGATGCAGAGATGTCAGCAGCTTCCACTGCTGAACAATGCACTAAACAAATCACAATAATGAGCCTTAGTCCCGCAGGAATCAGGAGGTTAGCACCATGTGAAAAAACGCTACACACACCAGGTTAAATACACTGTGTGTGTGTGTGTGCGCGCGTGTGTGTGTGTGTGTCTGTGTGTGTCTGTGTGTAGATGTGCTGTATGTGAGCTGTGAGCATAAGTTAATGTGTGTGTGTGTTTCATATAAGGTGTGAGCTTAATGTATGTGTGTGTGTGTGTGTGTGTGTATGTTTTCGTCAAGGCACCTTGGTTGTAATGAGGGTGTTGCTATTGCCCAGGAAAAGTTCATCAGCATTATATAAATGGTGCATCAGCACTAAGGAGATTTGGCCTTGATAAGAACTTTCATACAGGGGAGATGTGTCTGTGTGTATATGTGTTTGTGTGTGGCCCCTCCCGAAAAGAGCATTAGTTGGACAAGAAAAGGGCCAGGAGAGGCCTGTGTGTGTGTGTATGTGTATGTGTGTGTGTGTGTGTGTGTTATCTTCAATTACAGATCAATGGCTACAGTTCATTAAGGTCCACTGGCCACAAAAAACCCTTTTATATGGGCAGGAAGGCTTGTATGGTGAAAAGTGGTATCAATGTGTGTGTGATTATGTGACTGAGTATCTTTGCATGCTTTGTGTCTCTAGGCAGCGTTGGCTGTGATGAAGACAAAGATGCGGGCCAGGAAGGTGGTGTGTGTGTGTGTGTGTGTGTGTCTAGTGTTTATGTCTCAAGGTGGCGTTGGCCGTGATAAACACCTAGATGCGGGCCAGGAAGGTAGTGTGTGTGTGTGTGTGTGTGTGTGTGTGTGTAGCGTGTATAGTGTCTCTAAGCGGTGTTGGCCGTGATGAAGACGTAGATGCGGGCCAGGAAGGTAGTGTGTGTGTGTGTGTGTGTGTGTGTGTGTGTGTGTGTGTGTGTGTGTGTGTGTGTGTAGTGTGTATAGTGTCTCTAGGCGGCGTTGGCCGTGATGAAGACGTAGATGCGGGCCAGGAAGGTGGTGAAGGTGCCCTGCCTCAGCAGCTTCATCTCCACGTCCACCAGGAAGTCGCGCGGCTCGGGCACCTGCCGCTGCAGGTAGACGGCCCCCGTGAAGCTGTTGAGCCGGCGTGTGCTGAAGTAGCCCTCCTCGTTGCCGCGCGTGATGCCGATCATGATGCTGTCACCGGCGTAGGCAGGCGAGGGCCCGATGCGGAAGATCTGCGCCGGGATGACGATGTTGGTCTGGAAGCTCAGCTGGTAGTAAGTGATGCGCAGTGGAGAGCTCTGGCAGTCCTGCACGTTCAGGCAGCTCACACGCTCACAACGACTGAGGAAGAGAGAGAGAGAGAGAGAGGGGGGAGAGAGGGAAAGAGAGGGAGGCAGAGAGAGAGAGAGAGAGAGAGAGAGAGAAGGAACAAAGGACAATCTGGTGGATGAATGCATATCATTACATTTACGTATAATTGTGCTCATTCACAGTGACTCACACGTTGAGCACAATGCAAGTAAATAGTGAAATCATGCAAAGAATACTAAAGACAAAGTGTCATGAGAAAAAAAAAATGTGCCATGGGACAAAAGAGAGTTTTAAATGATTATACTTTCACATACACTCACACATGCGCTCTCTCTCTGTCTCTCTCTCTCTCTCTCTCCCTCTCTCTCATACACCACTGTCCTCTGGTCTATTTGTCCTACTATGGCTTAATATACAAATAAATGATGATCCACTTTTCAGAGTGTAAACATTCTGTGTGTACTTCCTGATTACATATCCCTTAAAATAGAAATGGCCTATAAAAGGAACAGGCCACACTGGATTCACCTACCTCAATACAAGAGTGAAAGAGAGGGGAAAAGCAGCGAACAAATAGCATAACAAAACTACAGGCCGAGAATATCACAGAGATATTAATTAATATGTGATTAATTATTATTAATCATATATTTATAAATAAATATATGATTAATATCACTATTATTTGTTTCATTTCTTTTTAGTGAGTTCTTTAGCTGTGCAATTAGTGACTGTGCAATCTTTTTAGTGAGTTCTTTAGCTGTGCAATTCTGTAATGTTCTGAAAACAAATATTTTTGTCTTACTCTGTGTCCTATTCAATGTAGCAGCACCCATACTATACTAATACAAATGTACAGGACTATAAAGGAAACAATACATTTCTGCACACTGACATACTATTATCTTGCCGGATAAAAATATCTCCAGCATACATTGACCTTGCAGAGCAAAACCCAACCAAGCCCAACTTATCCATGCCTTTGTGTTTATCTCCAGAGAGAAAAGCCAGATGTACTTTACTTTGAAGAGTGCATCTCCTCTACGGAGTGCCGTGATTACTGCAGCGACAGCCAGCCACCAACGGACAGGGCTGTCAGGGATAATGACCTTTATTGACAATCTCTTCCACTGCCTCAATGGAAGCACAGAGCCTTTGTCAGACCTGCCAGATTAGAGACAAAACTGCAACTCCCAGATGCACTAAAACCGTAAGCGATGATCTTCTGTGATAAGGTCGGGATTGGTCACCCAGAGGACTGCCTGCTGCCCATGAGAGAGGGGGGGGGGGATGTGGCGGGGAGAAGGGAGAAGGGAGAGGAGAGGAGAGGAGAGCTGCGGGGTGTGATGGTGTTTGGATTTGGTCTCAGGTGTACTGGACCCTGCCTAAGCCCCTGCCGAGCATAGTCCAATGATAAGGGCTCTCCAGGGTGCTGCTACTGCCTGTGGGAAATGTATGTGTGTGTGAGTGTGTGTGTGGTGGGGGGTGGGGATGGGGGGGTGCAGAGACAGAGAGGCAGAGGGAGAGAGAGAAAGTCTGTGTAGTGTGTGTAATATAGACAAGAAGAAGTTAGTGAGAGAGAGAGAGAGAGAGAGAGAGAGAGAGAGAGAGTCTCTGTGTGGGTGTATGCTAATGTGTGGCGTGTGAGCGCGTCCTTGTGTGTGCACATAATATGTCTCTGTGATGTGTACACCACACCTACAACTAGCATGGGGTGGCAACAAGTATATGTGTAGGGCAGCCACCCCATGCTAGCTGCATGTGTAGTGTACACATCTGTGTCTACCCAATTGATCCGCTGAAACCGGTGCCCCAGACGTGCTGGATTAAGCCCGCGCCAAATGAGTCCTGTGCAGACCCCATGTACCCCTCAGCTCGATGGAGGCCATCCCCCATTAGAGCCCAGCGCCATCGAGCACCACGGATTCACACACACACACATACACACACACACACACACACACACACACACACACACGTGCGCATGTACCACAATGACCCCCATCTCTCCATGTTAACAAGCGCTCTGTACCACTGGCTCACACAACCGCTTAATTCCCCCATTACACGTGCCCATGCACCGCTGGGTCCTCTAGCCCTCCATGTACCCCACCTCTCCATTCTCACACTCTTCCCTGGCCCCAACCCAAAGCAGGTGTCTGCATGCGTACTTACTTAACACAGGGCATGTGTGTGTCTTACGCATCTAACACTTGTTTGTTTGTGTGTGTGTGTGTGTGTGTGTGTGTGTGTGTGTGTGTGTGTGTGTGTGTGTGTGTGTGTGTGTGTTGGTGTGTGTGTGTGTGTGTGTGGGGGGGGGGGGGTGAAGTTTGGTGTGGTGTGCAAATACGTACGTGTCGGACACCTTCCTGTAGTTGGAGGGGCAGGCGAAGGACAGACACCGAAAGCCTCCCTGGATGTTGAAGCAGCTCTCCGACAAGGAGCAGTTATGGGATCCAATGGCACACTCATCAATGTCTGAGGAAACAGGCACAACCTCTGAGTTAGGACCATACGGCAGTGCACACCTCCAAAGGATCACAGTGAGCACCCTGACAAGAGCACCTCAGCAACAAGACACCACTCCAGGGCCTCAGTGACTCAACAATGACAATTATGCTCCTGGAGGAAGTCCGTAGTCAAGCTTTGAAGTGATTGCTCATTCAGCGCTCCGTAAGTGGGAAAATTGTCACACTCTGCGATTTTTTCCCCCATATGAATTGCCATCGCAAAAAAACCTAAAGTAAGCATGAAAAGCTATGTGCAGCTTTTGGCAGTGGTGGAGAGGCTAGAGCAAAGGGGGTGCACTGAAAATGTTGGTCACCAGCTGCTAAGGCTTTTTCGACAACAGCTTTTTCACTCCTTTCAGAGTTCCCAGAAAAGCCATTTAAAGAGGACTACTTGAATAAACCCAGATCCCCTAAATGTTTCGGCTGCAGCGGCGAGCCAAAATAACAATTTTTTTATTTCTAACTGTAACATTTCAGGAGCACTCACACGATTCCAGGGATGAAAACACACAGAGCACGGGAGGGATGGAAGTAGCCCTCTTTTTCACCCCCCAGACGACTAATGTCTCTCAAATCACGCTGTTCTAAATCAGAGCCACCGAGGTTCGTGTTGTCAGGGACAACACCAATCAGTCGGCGAGCGCGAGGAGCGAGAGCAGGGTCGTGCCTTATCCAGCCAGGAGTCAATAGAGCAGCGGGCGCGGCCGCCCGCATTACTTATGCATCTCATCTTATAGATGCGCGGCCCGTTCCAGCTCGCCGCCTCCAATCCCCGCTCTAATTCATTCATCACTTGCAAATTTTAACCTTTTGGGAATCGGCAGGAAGGCAGGCAGGCAGGCAGTTAGGCTCTGGCCTGGCTCAACACTTCAGGGGCTGGGTAGTGAAAGAGCGAGGCAACACCTCTACTGGAGCATGTTAGTTAAGTGCCAGGACAGTAAATGAGGACGGAAGGGATCTATCCAATACGTGCGATTGAGAGTTGATTTTTTTTTGTGTGTGTGCGGTTAGCAGTTAGCTCAATTAGTTCCCACCCTGAAGCTCTGTGAAATGTAATTTTAAAGAACCGTTGCGATCCATATTGATGTACGTAGCTAAAATGTACACCCTGAAGGGTAAAATTAGTCTGTTTTAAAATGAATCCCTATCATTTATTATAAGTTGCTTCTCCTTATATTTTATATTCTCACTTGCAACATCAAGGGACAAGGACTGTTTACAGATGTGTGTATGTATGCATCCAAGACTAATAGTGTGTGAGCTCACATATGTGTGTGGTCGTGTGTGCAGTTAATGTGTGCATGTGTTTGTGTGTGTGTGTGTGTGTGTGTGCATGTGTGTGCATGTGTACATGCCTGTGTGTGTTTACATACCTCTGCAAGTGCGGCCGTTAGGCGACATGGTGTAGCCGCTGGGTGGGCAGGCACACTGGTAGCTACCAGGGACATTCACACACTGGAAGGCACACAGGTGGCCAATGCTTTGCGAGCACTCATCAATATCTGAAAGCCAACGCACACACACACACACACACTTGTCATTTCAAGGATTCCATCAATACACTCCACTAGAATCTCTTCAAAAAAGGAACTGTGACCATGCATTCTTATGTGTATCTGCTTATTTATACATTTACATGTATGTATGTGTGTGTGCGTGTGTAGGTGTGTGTGTGTGTGTGTATGTGTGAGGTCAGTATCTTCGCCCTGCTATGAGTTTATATTATGATTGTGTGTATGTGTGTGTGTGTGCGTATGTGCATGTGCATGTGTGTTTGTGTGTGTATATGTGTGTGTGTGTGTGTGTGTGTGTGTGTGTGTGTGTGTGTGTGTGTGTGTGTGTGTTCGCGCCTCTTTCTCTCTCTCTCTCATTTTGGGTGGCCCTGTGAAAGCAAGTGACATAAGATATCTCTTGGCTCTTTCACTAAGGAGACAGCCTTAAAAAAAAAATCAATCCCTCTTGACCAGAAGCCTGATGCCACTGCTCCGAAGCCTCACTCAGGGAAACATTGTCTCATGCTTCAATCAATACTTTCAGTACATCACCTCTTTTGTGAAATTAACTTTTAGTCCTGCTTAGAAATCATTAAAGCAGTCGTATCAGACAAATACATTTGCCATAGAGAATCAATGCAATCCTGGAGAGGGGAAAGAAACAGTCCCAGAGATTAATAATAGATATTAACAATCTGTTCCTAGACATTCTTCAAATGGTTTCAATATCACTGTATGTTGGGTTTGTTGTGGATTCTTCATTGTATATTCTAGCCTTGTTCTTTGGCAGAATGTGTTGTGTAGACCAACAGACTCATTTAATTCTGTTGACTGATTCTACTGTGAAACTCCTGAAGCCCACTGGGAAGAATTTTCCAAAAGGGCAGAGCAATTAATTCTGTGATTGTGATTAGAGCCACTGACTACTGTTGCATCGACCTATTTCAATTTCATTACAGTATATGAAATCCAAGACAAATAACTAATTGTGAAGTGAAAATAACCAAGTTAACAAACAAACCAACTGCCTTTTTCATTTCCTTTACTGAAGAGTCAGAGATAGAACTTAAGCATCTGTGTATGAGTTCCGGAACCTTGTGCTGCAGTCAGTGTGGGTTCAGGTGAGCAGTCCTACCCTCACAGGTGTGTCCGTCTTCCTTCAGGTAGAAGCCCTGTCGGCAGTAGCACTGGTAGGAGCCATAGATGTTGGCGCATTCTTGGCTGCACGGATTGGTGTCACACTCATTCACATCTGAGCAAAAGCACAAGAACAATGCTGATACCATTACAGAGAAACTCAAGATAAAGGGCTCCACAAGTTAAGAGACACATACAGTTGTGTCAAACATGTGTACAGTAACATTACAGCTCGTGTACACATGTTGTGACGCAACTTTATGCCTCTCTTTTATAACTACATATTGATGACACTACATGCCATCTCCCCATGACATGTTTATGACATTCAATATTATTCCAGTCAAATGCCAGATATTAAGACCTGTGTGCAAAGCCCATTTTTCTGAGTAATTGTTTTGGTCCTCCCTGCCAATGTCAGTGGCTCACGCAGCCAAATGAGCTGTCTTCACCTCCACTGGCTCCCTCTGCACTGGTGTCTATGTTTACACCAATATTCAGAAGAACTGAGGCCCTGGTCACCTCCCTACACTACATCTCTGGCACTACTTCCCACTCTAGACCTTGAAACAACCCGCTCCTCATCACACTTCGATAAATTACTACACCACCGTAATATGAGAGAGGAGAGGCATTAAAAATACAGCCCAAACATCCTTGATAAAGTTCCTTAAATAACGTGCTTGACAGCGTTGGGGGACAGAGTGAAGCACGGTAAAGGGCATCGTGTCTCTCTGAGGCACGGGCGCTGGCGGAGACCAGCCTCTGTGGACGCGCTGTCTGGCGGCTGACAGCCCGCACCTGCGAGCCTCGTTATTAGGCTGCATCAGAGCCATGAGGAGCCGCCACTGGGACTCCACACAGCTTATCCAGTTAGAACTAGTAACGCCAGCTTGTGGCAGTACCTCAAGAAAAGACTCAATGACAGGCAGAAAGCAGCAGTTCTACAAACATGTCTGTTTTAAGTCATATGTGGTTATTACATATGTGAAATAGTGTAACACACATCATCATCCATTATTTTATAGGCCTACTTTATTGACTAAATTCTATTTATACAGCATCAAGTATGTGGCTAAGATAGGAAGCTACATTCACACCCAGAGACAGCTCTTAGAAGCAGGACAAGCATGAAGTTGTGGCCTATTTCGGGAGCTCAAGTGTGTTCTTAGATTGTCCTCAGTTGACTGCAAGGGAATAAACAAGTAGTCTACCAATGAACAACAGAAAAAAATATAGCTTTTTGATCATACTTCACTGAGCCAACTGCTTAGGAACTGCTACAAACACTATTAAGTTCTTCTTCAAAATAAACATTTCCAACATTCTTGTTTGGAAATGAAGGTTCCTTTTAATTTTCTATTTAATTACCTCATTTTATTTAATTACCTCCTCTATGGCTGTTGGAGTAAAGCCTCAGACATCTGACAGACAAAACTGCTTCTCAAGAGCACAAACAACAGGAAGCAACAAAACTTAAGTTCATTCTGAAGGGAGTGTGTGTGTATGTGCGTGCACATATGTGTGTGTGTGTGTGTGTGTGTGTGTGTTGTCTCCTGCTGTACCTTCGCAGTTCTTGCCGTCGAAGGCCAGGGAGAAGCCGGCCGTGCAGGAGCACTGGTAGGAGCCTGGCGTGTTCTCGCACGTCTGGGCACACAGGCGGCCCGGGTAGCGCCAGCACTCATTCACATCTGCACACACAGGAGAAGCACGGACAGTCAGGGGCCACACAGACTCATACTTGGCAGTCGTGGCTGCTGTTACATATGTGTTGATGTTTACATCTGATTGCTACATTTCCACCTGTAAGACATTTTGTTCTGTTTATATTATGACAATACTAGGCAAGTGTGAATATAATGATAATAGTTTTCCAATGAAGAGAGAGAGAGAGAGAGAGAGAGAGAGAGGGGGGGAGAGGGTTTGAGGCAGAATTTTCTACTGAAACTGCACCACACTGAAAAATACCCTCTCAGTAGGAGTCCTGCCACTTACAGCAAAGTACATGCCACTGTGTTCTTTTGCAAATCAATAACCCACTGTGATGCATTTTTCAGAATAGATATGGAGAAAGCATTGGGCCTTGACCTGGGCAAGACGATGCGATGGTTCAAAAGGAGTCAGACAAAGCCCCAGGATCATAGCCCATCATGGCAGCACTGCATTGGTATGCCGGAACATCAGAGTGAAGAGCACAAGTAGACAAAAGCAATTGTGTTGGCCTCATTGGCATGCATGAAGCTGGGTCTGCCTCTCCTCCCTAGTCTTCCTACTCCACGCACCGACTCCATTCGGCCAATAGAGCTAATTAAACCACATTCATTCCCAGTTTAGAGTGACTGTTTGTGTGGCATACATCAAGGCAGTTTTATTATTATTACTGTTTCACTGTATTAATATCATTGATCTAAGTTTGACTATTTTGGCTTGATTTTTGGCTTTGAAGATTTTCTGTACTGCTGATGCATGAGATCCATCCAGTGAGAATGGTAATTGATCTTATTTCTTACAAAATCTCAGGTAGAATATGAATGAGTTCTCTTTTGAGAATAGAATAGAGAATGCCAGGATGTATGTATGTAAGGGCCAGATCTCTCTCCGAGTCATCTGCTACTTGAGTATCCACTTTACTAAATGAAGACATTAGTTCTCTCTAAACACACTGAAGTGCCCATGAGTTATTCATTTAGCTAGCTTCATTACACCGAACCCAGCCTGCCTAACAATGCAAACACAATGACAACAAAGTACATGAGCTGGAACTGAGCCAGGGGGCTCTTTTCCTGTTAGCGCTAGCCGCTTGCCGGCGTTAGCTCCTCCAGCACTAGCTGCCGCGTGCACACACACACACACGCACACACTCACCCACACAGGTCTGGCGGATGGCGTCGTACTGGTAGCCCGTCTGGCAGTTGCAGCGGTAGCTGCCAGGGACATTCTGACATATCTGCCCCTCTCCACAGCGGTGGATGCCCGTCTGACATTCATCAATGTCTGGAAACAGAAGAAAGGAAAGAACAATCTTTGCCTGGCAGGAGATCAACCACAGGGCCTCCCCCTTGCTTGGAGCATACCAGCTAAGACAGAGGTCTCTCTGGAGAGTATGGGCACTGTGTAAACGTGGGTTGTGCAGTAATTAGATGGCATATCAGTCTGTTTTGACATAAGCTCCATCCACTCCTAATAACAAGCTAGCTTAATTAGCAGGTTGGCACTGCAGTGCGGAGACTATGGAGTACATTTATCTTGTACCACAACACTACAGCTTAATCTCAGGCTTAAGAACTTACTCATTAGTAAAATGAGTGTTGTCAAGGTTCCTCAGATAGTAACTGACTCTCTAGTGTCTGCATCTAACTTCCCTTAAAGAATCTGTTGGATCCTTGCCAATTAACCTTCTTACAACCAACACCCACGGCCATCTCCACCCCTAGCAAACAATACCCCAGCCCCAAAAAACACATTGGAGAACCACTATGAGTAAATAACAAGCACACACTGTTCATACCCCACAATAAATATCATCCTTTATTAACTCTATAACTACCACAAAAACCTTAAAACAAGAAGACAACCCCGTTAAAATTCAAACAAAACTCCCTGTGCTAGTGTCTGATGGTTGAGACAAGTAGTAAGAGCCTAAGATGAGGAGAGGAGGGGAGGGGAGGAGAGGAGAGGGTTGTGGAGGGGAGGTGTGTGTGTGTGTGTGTGTGTGTGTGTGTTGGGGGGGGAGCGCTGGCCTGCTCCGGCCCTCTTTGGTACTCTCCGCTCTCTCACCAATGCACCTGGCTCCATCTGGACTGGCGTGGTAGCCCGGGCTGCACATGATCACCTTCCGCTGGCAGGTGTACGAGCCCACCGTGTTGATGCAGTTGAAGCCCGAGCTGCAGGGCTCCGCCAGACTGCTGCACTCGTCAATGTCTGGATGAGTCAGGTGGAGAAGGGGGGAGAGGAGAGGGCAGGGAAGCGGCAGAGGTAGAGGCAGTTTTAGGGAGGGAGAGAGGCAGAAACAAGGAGAGATGAAGACAAAGATGGGCGAGAATTGCGCCAGCCCAAATCCTCAGTTCAGATTACATTCATCATTTCTATTCATTGAAATTGTATGCACAGTGGTCATTTGTTTGGACGGATTAGCATAGTATTCCGTATGTGCCCATGATCTACAGTTCTATCTAATTCCACTAGGGGGCACTAGCGAGCCCTCGCTCCGTGGGCAGCCCATGTCTCACCGATGCAGTTGCCATGCGTGTCCTGAGTGAACCCTGTGTAACAGCGCTGCTGCTTGGGAACGCAGCTGAACGATCCCTCGGTGTTCCTGCACTCCATCGTCGCTCCACAGTTGTGAGTCCTGGTCACACACTCATCGATGTCTGTGAGAACAAAGGTAAGGGGAGGGGTAGCACAAAGCAGGAAATTAGCCTTCTGCCTCCATTTGTAACAGGAAGACCACTTCTATAAGGAGGTCTTTATGATGTGTCCTTGTTTTGTAAAAAACTCTACAGCAGGTATACTATTGTCAGTGTACATTTTGTCTGTGAGCACAAGGGTATTTATTTAGCATGGTTCATGGCTAAATATAAAAATGGATATCTATCTATCTATCTATCTATCTATCTATCTCTATCTCTCTTAAAGTAATTGGGCAGAGAAAGGCTGCTCCGTTACTTGTGTGAATACCGTCTTTTGGCCTGTAGGGGGCACTGTGGTTTAATATCAGAGTGACGAGTAATGAGCTCGTCCTCACAGCTGTTCTGACTAAGCCAAAACTTTGTCTTTTTTCCTCCTCGGTGCACTGATTATCCGACTCTTACACAGCAACTTATTTCAAATGTTGTCATTGGTTTTGTAAAGTAGTTTGACCACGGTGTGATAGTCGTGGAAAAACGCACCAATGCCCGACAGGCCCTGCGAGGATGTGTGATATCTTAATTAGAGAGTGTTTTTCTCAGCCCAGCCATCATCAGAGAAGCAGGTCTCCAGAAAGTACTCTCTCCTTTTAAGCATGTAATTAGTTTACTCTATCGTTAGCTGGTCAGCTACAGATTACCTTAATGATCGTCTGCTCTTATTAGTCTTTCGCGCTTGCCAAGGTCTGCCGTTGTGAATCATAAATCTTAGGGAGGTAATTTAAGTGTGCCCCCCCCCCCCCCTTTCTGCATTTCTTCAACTCTCATACAGACTGAGCCTCTCCCTGCATCTGCAGGGTCACTCCTCAGTCACGAGGCGGGTGACTGGACATCTGTCGGCTTGTAGAGTGGAAGAGCAAGAGATCGAGAGAGACAGAGACGTGTGCGTCTGGTGTGGACTGTGCTGCGAGGCACTCATTTTGCATCTGGCCGCTGTGGCCATTCCTTCCTGACCTCGGCCGCCAAGTTTAAAGTCCAGATTGATGAAATGCCCTGGCTCCTCAACCTCACCTCAGCAGCCCGAGACGAGAGGAAAGAGGGTTAGAGAGAGGGATGAAAAGATGGGGGGAGTGAGAGAATGACAAGAAGGAGAAGTGCCTGGAGTTGCACCCTTGGGGTCATGGGCCCACAGCGGCATAGCGCTGGCGCTGAGAAATCTGTTCATAATTGTTGACGGAGTGACCTTGATGGCTGCCTCTCAAGATAGCGAGCTGGCACACAGCCACACCCTAGCTGAGCGCCTCTTTTGAAAAGGCTCTGTGTCCATGCTTGACAGGATGGATTTTATCGGGGAGGGTTTTTACTGTGCTGTGCTGGTTACACATTTCAGCTCAGCAAAAGTGAAGGCCTTGTGAGAGTTGTGGCTTACTCAGTAGAACTTTGAAAACTTCTGTCGAGCCTTTATGTGCATGACTCATACTAAACACAAAGGTTTTGATGCCTCTGCGCTTTTGTGGTCATCTGATCAATATCCAACCAGGCGACTGCAGTGAAGAAGCACAGTGGCCAAATGTCTCCGAATCCAAAGCACTGACTTTAGCTGTGTGTTAATCTTGGGTGAAATTGACACGCTCATCTATATCAGATCGATATCAGCTGCAGATGAAAGCTCAAAATAATAATGAATAATAAACCCTGCACTTTCTCTGAGACATGATGGAAATGGAAGAGTGCCCAGAAAGTTGTGATTTTAACCACTCTGCGAGGCGGGCCGATTGGGTTTGGAGGCACACTGAATGCTGAACAGTCCGCTGGCGGAGAAGTGAGGGAGGAGTCTTAAGGATGGAGGGTAGGAGCAAGAGCAGTGTGAGTAAGCACATGACATCATACTGTATGTGCCTGGATGATATAACGCAAATCATAATGTTGTTTGAGCAATGGCTTTGCTCAGATTATCGAAGGACTAAAATGTGGTTTAACCCACAAATACTGAATACTTGTAGCCTGGAAAATCCAGACCCTGGTAATCTAGAAAGATTAAGGGGTCTGGCCAAGAACAATGTAATGGCCCAACTCGAGGGGCGGCAACAAGCATGCATTTGAAAATCTCAGTGCACGCAATTGGATAACACTAGACCATGTTTACTCTGAATAATTTCGGACTTCGACAAAATCGGATAACACTATCCAATGTGTACTGTCCTCCAACGTTGCAGGGCTGTCTTCATCAGTTTAGCTGGTTCCCCAGAATGCAAGGGGAAAAAGTAACGTGCATCATTGCTCATTGCCAGAGTGTCTCGCAGAGACAATTCCATTGTGCTCTCGCGAGAACTCTGGATTTCCAGGGTAGAATACTTGGTTGATTAAATGTAAATGTGCTAAGACAACCAACCAACAGTAAAAGCTGTTAAATGAGGTTTAACAGATGAATGAGCATAGATGACCAAATGGTGCTAAATGTGGTTTAACCCATTAACGTGCTTACGTGATGAAAACTAGACATATTTAATGTGGTTCAACCAATGGATGATCTAAAGCATTGAATGTGATAGAACAGATGAACGGACTTAGACTTTGATTATACTCAAAACTGGATATGTTGCATGTGGTTTCACTAATGAATGTGCTTAGATGATGAAAAGTAAATGTATTAAGTGTGGTTCAATCAATGGATGATCAAATGCATTGAGTGTGGTGTAACAGATGGATGGACTTGGAAACTGATAAAAACTGGATATGTTACATGTGGTTTCACCAATGAATGTGCTTAGACAATAGGTGATAAATCGATGGTTACGTATATAACCGCGGTTCTATGCCTCTGGCGGTCAGGAGAAATGAAATAGAACTGGTTTTATCCAAAGGATGTTCTTGGATAATCAAATGTTAAATGTTCTTAAATGAGTTTTAACCACGGAATGACGAAATGTGAATGTGGTAATAGTGGCTTAACCAACCTTCACAGACTCCATTCCTTGGCTGGTACCCTGATGAACATGAGATGTGCCTCTCGCACACGAAGGCTCCCAGTGTGTTCACACACCGCTCAGTGGGTTTGCAGGTGTGTGTGTTGGTGATGCATTCATCCACATCTAGAGTGTAAAAAGACAAGTAGAGGAGAGAGAGAGCGCTTGGAATCTGGGTACATATACACGGATTGGAGGTGCGTGCCCAGAACTACTTCTATACTGAGTTACAAAGGGTTTTTCACACACAGACACACACACACACACACACACACCTTTCCTCTGACAGTGTGGTCAAGCAAACTGCCACAATGAAAAAGTGATGAGCTGAAAAGGCAAATGGACGGAAGCATGATTACAACACAAAGCCAAGAGCTCATTCGCCAACACAGAAGTGTTAGAACATTGTTGGAAGCAATTGAAGAGAGACTGTGTGTTTGAGCTGAACATTGTGTGGATCACAGGCTAGTTTACACTACACTACTCAGTCCAACGCCAAGATCATCGGTCATTATGAGGACCTTCAACCAAAAAGAAAAAGATAGAAAAGGAAAATCACGGATGTAATAGATTATTCAAAGCTGGCGAGAATTCAGTTCAGTTCAGCTTGCTTTCCCTGACAGTGTCTGCTTCACAAGCCAAAAATGAACAAAACTAAACAAAAACAAATGAACAAGAGAAAAAAAAAATGGACAAGATGGGAGACTGGAGATGTCACATGCATGCCAGCAAAAATAATTGTGGGGCCTGTTGCGAACGTTGTTGGCTCTATCTACACAGAAAAAGAGAGAGAACTGTGCTAAAGAGCATGAAGTCCTTATCAGCAGAATGCAAAACAACTGGTAAACAGCGCGGGGGGAAAACATTGATTTACAACACACACACACCACCACCACCACCAGCTTGTCTGCCAAGTAGATGAGTCAGGGAGGCGCGGAGCAGCAGATGACAGCATTGTTGTGCTGTGGAGATCAGCCGCGCCGGGGCTGCAACCTCCCCTATCGTGTCATCATCGAGTGACGAGGGACTGATGGGTCACTGCAGGAGGTAGGGGAGTTTGTGTGTGTGTGTGTCTGTGTGTGTATGTCTGTGTGTGTATGTGTGTGTGACTGTGTGTGTGACTGTGTGTGTGTGTGTGTGTATGTGTGTGTGTCTGTGTGTGTGTATGTGTGTCTGTGTGTGTGTCTGTGTGTGTGTGTCTGTGTGTGTGTGTGTGTGTGGGTACGTGTGTGAGGGGTCTGTTGGGCTCAGTGTGAGTGTGTACAAATCACGTCCTATGGCATGTGGCCAGTGCTGAAGATCATCCTCTGGATGTGGAGCAAAAAAAAGTCCGTCTGGACCTCCTTAACACAAATCTGCATGGTGGGGTGGCTTGTCTCCTGCCTCCAAATAATGAAAAACACCCCACGATTCCTCAGAAAAATACCTCATCTCCCCCATCCCCACCCCACACGCATGACACAGGAGTCAGGAAGATGGAGGGGGGTGCTTTTTGGAGACCTCCAGCCTGTGCCTCCAGGGTCTCATTCCTATCTTCAGGCTCTTCTTCTTCTGCTCCTCATCCTCCTCCCTTCCCTGGCTGTCGTCCAGATCCCATCCCCCTCCCTCTGCTCTGCTGCTGGAGATGGTACCACGGAGACTTGGATTTAACTATGTGCATCGTAATGTCCTCCCAGCTCAAGCAGATGTCTGCAAAGGGGGGGGGGGGGGCTGAAGACAGAGATTTAAGACAGAGGAGGGATGTGGTGTGTGTGTGTGTGTGTGTGTGTGTGTGTCTGTGTATGTGTGTGTGTGTGTATGTATTGGGGGGACAATGTTTCTTCTGAGGACAAAACTTTTCTCTGTAGACTTTGTGTTGCATGGAGAAAAACACAACCTTGAGAGAGGTCGGTCTATTAACTACACTATGTCCTCACCCAAAAAGGCTTAAAAATGCAAAAAATAAATACCACAAAAACGCAGCTCCTGCCAAAATAGGAAGCACATTCTCAGAGACTGGCATTTCTTTTTAAAAATTCTCAAATGTCCATCTGAGTGGAGTCCTTTGTGAGTGCTCAATTTGGAGACACAAGGGCATCTGCTCTCTGCATTGCAGTTGGTGCACATGTGTGTATGTGTGTTTACATGCCTGTGAAATATATTTTGTCTCTGTATGTGTACATACATGTGTGTGAGTATGTGAGTATGGGAAGGTGGATATATGTGAGAGTGTGTGTGTGTGTATGTGTGTGTGTGCGAGAGAGAGAGAGAGAGAGTTATAGGAGCATGTGAGAATGTGTCTCTGTATGTGTGTGTGTGGATATGTGTGTCTGTGTGTCATAGAGCATTTCTCTTGAATGAGTCCTCTCCTTAGATTCTTCATGCCAGTTCTTGACAGACGTGTGTATTTTCCCTGACAGCGTGTTGCCGTGGTGAAGGTTGCCTAGTTGCAGAGGCTTTGGGTATGTACATCATTTCCAAGACTCTCACCCCCATTGCACACACACCATATTGGCCAGATGACACACATACACAAATACACACACTCATGGGCATAGACACATGCACTCATATACACAAACATGACCACACAGACCACACACACACCCACAGATAGAGAGAGAGAGAAAGCATGTGTGTGTGAGAGAGAGAAAGAGAGAGAGAGAGCATGTGTGTGTGTGAGAGAGGGGGGGGGTGACAGAGGGAAGTTGAGCATTTTAAATATTCAAGCAAAATGTAGCCAAACAAAGCAAGGGGAAGTTGACTTGGCAGCTTCTCACAATAGGGAGGCAGAAATGCCTGTGTGTGAGAAAAAGGGCTCTGGATGAAGACACACACACACACACACACACACTCGCAAATAAACAAACACACACAAACACAGAAAGAAACACAGAGAAAGGGACACACACACACACATCTCTATTCATAAATATATCACAATCCTTAGCTGAGGACAGCAAATATATCTGACAACATCTTCCCTTCACTGGGGATGTCTCATTCTGACAAGAGTCTCTTTTGCAAGGATGCCTTGTGCTCCAGACGGTCATAAATTTAAGCAGGGTTAAGAAGTTTTGAGGCCAACACAATGCAATAAAAAAGCATAATAAAGAACAGAGCACGCCGTCTCAAGGCACACCTCGTCCTATCACAATGCATCAATTTTAGCCCAATACCTCACCAACTCTCACTGCAATGCCATTAAGCAGAAATGACATTTCTCAAGAGGGAAGCCAACAAAATACCAATGGCCTTTAGAGATAGTGTTAGGACAATAAAGTAGCAAACACCAACACAGATAAATATAAAATAACAAACATCCTGAGAACACAGGATGGTGATCCAAGGCATGTGAATAAGCCCATGGCTAAACTCAGTGCAGGATTGCAGATGTGCAGGTTAAGTGTGATATGGAGGCCATAAGATCCTCCTCAGGAGGCATGTGTGTCAAAGGGCATGCAGATAGTCCACATGATATATACATCAATGGGCGTCCGCAGTGGTGATCGTTGGGAAGAGAAGCAGCGGTGTGGCAGTGCTAGCAGCGGCGGCGGCGGCAGCAGCAGCTCCTTGACTGACAAGTAAGCTGTGGGGATTACAGACGGGCAGCCAGTCGGTCGCCTTTTCCTCTCTCCCCTCTCCCTCCTCCTCTCCTGGCAGCTCCAGGGCGGCCGTCCCCGAATGACTCACGGTGCCCAGCGGTGGAAGGTGGCAGCAGCATGGTTTGTGTAAGAGACGTGCCTCTGGTTTGCCAAGCCTTATGCTCTCCTCACTGATGCCATTTTGTGCCTGGAGATTCTGATGTTATATACAGAAATATCTACAGTACATCAAGCTAGATTAAAGCTAAACTAAACTAAGCTAGTCAAGCTCCAGTAATGATCTGTGAATACTACAGTAAGTGGGTATTGGGCAGTGTTGTCATGGCGTTACAGTACGAAAGTAGTACAGTTCCTCAGGACTGAGTGAAAACAGTAAAAGTTAATGACGGCTCATTGAGTCATACAACTGGACAGACCACAGAGTGATACGTGTGTGTGTACAGTGTGCATGTGTGTACGTGGGTGGGTGCTGTAGGTTTAGCAGGCCAGTTCCCTTTCTCGATCATTACTGACTTTGAGATTTGAGCGTTTTTATTCGATGTGACATGAAGTCCCTCATCTAACCGCTACTGCATGATTATGCTGTTAATGTGTGTTTGGGAATATCTCAAAACAAACCCATCCAGCTACTAAAGGGATTTTATTTTCAGAACTGGAAGTCAGAACACAGATCCAAGCCAGAGACAGATCCCTACTAGGGACAATAACACTTTTAGTAGGTCTGCCTTTGACTGCTTTACATGCTAACCTCATTCATATGGGTAGGGGGAGGTATGAGATTTCTTTGCTCACTTGACCTCAAATAAGACTTGGTGAAGCGTAACAATAAGGGGGCTCTCAATTGCGTTTGTGTGTGAAAAATGTGTGTACTGTACAGTATGTGTGCGTTTGTGTGTGTGTGTGTGTGTGCGTTTGTGTGTGTGTGTGTATGTGTGTGTGTGTGTGTCTGTGTGTGTGTGTGTGTGTGTGCTTTGACCTACACATACGACTGTGTCTGTGTGCTTCAAAGGCTTGGCAAACCAGTCTCTTCCCTTTGGGTATTTTGTGATGGATTTGTAACAAGGTCACAATGCTGCTATGGGCCGGTGGCTCCTCTCTTACCCACACACTGTCTATTGACATTGTGAATGAAGCCCTGGTCACACATCTCGTTGAGGCGGATGCAGCGGTAGGAGCCCTCCGAGTTCACACAAAAGTCCCCACGGGAGCAATTGTGTGTTCCTTCCCTGCATTCATTCACGTCTATACAGGTAGACACGAGCCAGAGTTGTGAGGTAGGTACACACACTCAAACACACATCGACACATTCCGCTCTCTCTCTCTTTCTCTCTCTCTCTCTCTCTCTCTCTCATACACACACACACACACACACACACACACACACACACACACACCACACAATTTAATGCTGTACCCTTTACCCAACACAATATATTGCCATATGGCAGACCTGCAGTGGCTTTCCAATAGCTGTAATTGAAATACAGTGACACATCAAACACAAACATTAGCAGGATGGCAGATTATCAGTACAGCATACAGTGTGTATTTGTACTTGAAAGAGATGATTTCAGCGGCTATTTGGCTGCTGGTAAACGTCTTTGCCATCATATTAACAGTTTTAGTGCATCATGTATCTTTTTAGTGTCGTTGTTAGGCATAATTTCTACCATGTGAATACAGCCTATAAAACTGAAGCTTGCCAGCACTTCAGTGCTGTTGTCCACTATGTAGCGCACAAGATAATGGATCAGCTGACAGAGCGATACCAGCTTCCTTGTGCATTCCAGTCAATTCCCTCAGCCATTATTCATAAATATCAACAACAAAATCATGTAGGAATGGATGGTCCATAATGGAACATTGTTCTGGGGAGTAAAAGTCTTGTTTTTGGCCGTCTCCCATGTAGTATGACTAAATGATTAGGATCTTCAGGGAAAAAAGAGCTGTTTTCTTTGTTTCAGGACAAAAATCAAAGTTTCCCCTCCCCTGCTGTAACATATGGGAACACTTTTGGAGAGTGAGAGAGAGGAGTGTGTGTGTGTGTGTGTGTGTGTGTGTGTGAGAGAGAGAGAGAGAAGGGAGGGAGAGTCCTACTTCAATTTACTCGATCTGATGGGGTCATGGTGGTGCTGTCTCAGCGAAACGTGTGCATGGTATCCTGGCCCGTTATGATTGCACTAAAGCTGTCCTCACGTGGATAACAGTCCACTCACCGTTCCCAAACACAGACCTCATTCATCACATGACAACAGGGCGCCCCGGCTGCCTCAGTGATGCAGAATCTATTTTACTTCCTCCGCCTGCACGTCACTCAATAACAACGTGCTGGCTCGGTAACGGGGTGGGAAGTGTGTGTGTGTGTGTGTGTGTGTGTGTGTGTGAGAGAGAGAGAGAGAGAGAGAGAGAGAGAAAGAGAGTGTGTGCATGTGTGTTTGTGTGTGTGTGTGTGTGTTTGTGGGGTGGGGGGTGGTGCACAGAGCCAGCAGTCTTAAAAGTCACCTTTGGCTTTTCATGTTGAGACAAAAACAGTTTATTTCCTCTGCAGGAGTTCTCCATTTCGGTCTTCAATCACACAATTACTGTGTGCCCCTAATGGCTCTGGGATGAGAACTTGGGGGGAGCTCCGAGAGCGGATGGGTTAGCAGAGGGGCCATGCAATCATGACTCACCGTTTCATTTAACAAACCGCTGTACCATAAATCGCACGGTGGCAGCAGCACACGGAAATAACCACACAACCACTCGGGCAGTACACAGCCAAACCCCGCAGACCCCCGGATCTGCTTGCTGCCCAGGACTGAGGCCACCAAATTTATTAGCTCTCTCTCCATCACCAATTTGGCGCCTGTGTTTTCCTCATGTTATAGAAAAAAGAAGGCGAAAGTGCAGCTGGCGAATGTTTGATCAGGCTGAGGAACAGTGACTAAGTTTAGAAGGTTTTTTTTCGCTGCTTGTTATTGCAGCCATGGTTTTTGAAGACGGAGCAATTGGCTACGCTTGGGCTGGTCTGCAGTCAGCGGGCTCTGCTGGTTAAGACATGGCAGGTTATGAAGTCTAAATGCTATTACATCTACACGCTGGTGCGCGAGCGACTGTGTCCAATTATAACACTGTCAGTCTGAATATGAATCTTGTCGAGCAAATCGTTGTCATGGGTCAAGTGTGTGTATCTTTGTGTGTGTGTCTGTGTGTGTGTGTCTGTGTATGTGTGTGTGTGTGTGTGTGTGTGTGTGTGTGTGTGTGTGTGTGTGTGTGTGTGTGTATCTGTGTGTGTGTGTGTGTGTCTGTGTGCGTGGCTGTGTTTGTTTGTGAGTATATGTATAGGATAATGCATGTGTGCATGTTGTGTATGCTCAAGTACTTTTGTATGTGAATATGAGTGAGAAAATGTTTGTGTCAGAGTATGGTATGTGTGTGCGCATGTGTGTCTGTGTGTTAGTGTTAGTGTGTGTGCGTGTGTGTGTGTGTGTGAGAGAGAGAGAGAGAGAGAGAGAGAGAGGAGAGAGGGAGAGAGAGGGAGAGAGAGATGTGATGTGTGGTGATGTGAGCCTACTTTTTGTGTGGCATGTCAGAAGGTTATTTGCTTTCGCCATGCTTGGCTGAATGACAGGGATTCACAAGGCTAACCCAAATGTTTCACCGCGGTGGGATGACCGGCTGCACAGATACCTACCTTCACACGAGTGCCCGTCAGCCATCAGAGAGAATCCTGGGAAACAAGAGCATTTGGCACGACCCCCGGCTATGGAGCACCGCTGTGCACACGGGCCATTGCCTAGAGAGAGAGAGAGAGAGAGAGAGAGAGAGAGAGAGAGAGAGAGAGGGAGGTAAGGAGAGTCATTGTTATGACCTGTGTTATGAACCATGTGAGTTTAGAGTCTGAGACTAACAAAAACAGACATCCTCTTCAGACTTTCTCTTTCCTGAATAAATATCTTCAGTGCCTTCAATACCAGCTCAGTGGGAGTGCCATTTGAGTGTCCCAATTTGGAATTTTACAAAATTACAATGGTATTATACTATGAGGACACAGCAAGGAGTCTGCATTGAGGTTAATTTGAATGAACACAAATGCAAACTTCAAGCTGAGCAATGGCAACGCAACAGAGGAGATCTAAAAGGCATCGGTACCGAAAACACGGCATGTGGGTTTCCAAAGGGCAGCAGTCTTAGACCTGCTCTCCAGTCCAACTGTTGAGCAAGTCATAAAAGACAGATGCCTCATTGGAAATCATTGCTTCCACTGTCCATTTACAATGGTCCTGCGGACACCAGGTGGGACTTGTAACCTTACTGGACAGACACCAAGGATTCCGAGGAGAGCTGATCTCATTGAGCCAGACATACATTACAGTATACATTTGGGAACCAGCATGGGAGAATCTGGTATAAAAGTAGGTGAGAAAGACTAGCACAGTTATTGCATTTGAAACATTCTAGCCAATTCAAGAGCGTGTGAACATGGAACTCAAGCAGATTGCAAAGGTGTTTTGAGATCACATTTTGACAAAATGTGGTCCGGATTTAGCAGGGCAGCTAGCCTTGTTACTGTTGGCTCTTGACGGCTTTTAACTCTCTAAATTCAAAAATCTAAACCAGTTGTCTCTGGAACTGATATTCAATCTCATCTTGAAGTCATGAAGTTAAAATGACATCATGCAGGTTATTTTTCAGCTCTCGTTTCTGCTCATTTGTAAATCACTTTGAATTGCCAATGTGCATGATCTGTGTTATATAAACATGCATATGCCTTGCCTTGCCTATGCTTTATAGGACAAGCAATGCTGAAACGTATTTTGATTTTATATGATCATCTGACAGAGATACTTGTCTTTTGTAGTCATTCTCTAAGTTAATGCAGCTTTGCACAAAGAAGCAGCAACCCAGATGTAGGAATACCTTTTACGGTATTTTAGCATGGTTTTGCAAGCATAGCTCTTTGCAAGGCAAGTTTGTTGTCTGCTAATTAGCTTGCAGGTTTCAGTGAAAACCCAGTGATGTCTTTACATCTGACTCCTTTGCGACTAGAGAGCAGATGACGTTCTGTCCACAGACTGCCTCTCTGTCTGAGCCTACTGTCAGAGAGGGACAGAGACTAGAGACTAGAGACTGCACAGCCTCAGTGTTGCCCTGCAAATCTCACTCTGGTGAGGAGGAGGCAGACGCTCGCCAGTGATGAGTTGTCCAGGCGCATCCGGGCCCAGCCTGGCCCCTGATGGAACAGATGAACTTAACCCTCCAGAGGTCCTCCTCGCTGCCTCACTGCCTAATATCAAACACTCCTCAGAACCAGCCATCACTCTTTCAAGATGTCCCACTCCGCACCGCCAAGGCACGTTAGCTTGGCCAATATAGCATTTCCAATTCAAATCGCTCATCTAGCAAACAGATTAGAGGTAAACAGCGAGAGATAAGCTGCATCGCAGAGATGACGTTTTTTTGTCCCCATTAGGACTGAAGGGTGTCTAGCAGCAGAAAATGATGGACATAAAGTACCTGACTTTAGCGGAACAAATCCCTGGCTATACTGTAATATACACAGTAATCAGTAGGTTCCGTGGTAGAGCTTACCCACTCATTCTTTTAACACAGGTGGGTGGAGGGCGACGCAGAGGTTCTGCTAAGCCTCCAAAAAAGGTCTGTACGTATGGTAATTCCAGCCTGAATGTCAACAGACAAAAGTAATGTCCCGCCATCTTTTGCCAGCGGCGAACTCCATCTTAGAAAAAATGAGGGATATATCTGCCAAAATGAAGGAGACGGAGACGGATTCCTCTCAGGGGCAGTAAATGAGAAGTCGATCTAGGCGCGGAATTTTCTGGGGTTTTACCCACAATGAAGATGGGAATGTCTTGTGGGTTAGGGTGTGGATGGCTGTGGTAGGATTTTGTGTGTGTGTGTGTGTGTGTGTGTGTGGGGTGTATAGTATGTGTTGTGTGTTGCTTGGAGGCTGACACCCTTGGATTGAGGTTGGAGAAATTCACTGCAATTACTGTGGTTTGGTGAGGTAACCTAATAGTGGCTCATCTGAATTACCTGCACATGGGTTGTGGAGGACAGGGATCTGGGTGGTGGTGGTGGTGGCGGCTGTTGTGGTGGTGGAGGCGGTAGAGGTCGCCAGTCTAGAGGTTGCTTGTGTGACGGGCCGCTCTTCCTCCCGAACTCTATTGTCCTCCTCCGAGTCCTCTGTGAACCAATCAGATCCACAATCAGATGAGATTAAAGTGCGCCAAGAAGTCAAGCGCTTCACAGTCACAGATAGCGGATATCTCTGATGTCTATCGGCAGAGCATGAGACTGAACTTCCCCACTCAGACTGAGATAAGATGCCTACAGTTGCTCTGAAGTGAACATTTGACTGTGGCTTTTCAGTGCATCGGTTATGCTGTGAATTTCACATGTGCTCCAGGAATGACATTACGGTCTGTTTCAACTGGAACAAAAAGAGTTTGTCTCAATTACCCCACACACTTGGTAGCTCTACTGTATACTGTATATACATCTCAGCCACTACGCAGAGTAGACCCAATTTCTATTTAAAAAAAAAAAAAACAAGCAATAAAAAAAAACGAGAGATTAGTCTAAATCATGACAGCATTTACAGATCCACACAGGCAGTGCGTTCTTCAACACCCCTTTCTCAAACCAGAGGACTCTAAATCACTGAATGTAAATCCAGACGGCCAAGTGCCTTTTTTCAGAGTGCCTCTCTCTCCCCTGGGATTCGGCTGATAAATTACAGAATTATGGCTCCCTCATCCCGGACTGCTCCATCTAAACTGGTGCCACATCGCCGAAAGAATGGGACAAAGAACGCCAAAACTAGAATTATGCCCGGGCAACAGGACAGAATCAATGTGGACTTATCTACCAAAGCGTTTCTCTATCAGACCCCTGTCAAGAGCTAATCCAATTGTTTGAGTACCATAATGAGGGGGAGGTCAACCAGGTCATCAGAACCAGTTCCACACAGGACGCAATTCCACGTGTTTAGTTTGGACAGAGATTACGAGAATCTAGCAAACACAAGGCAAGATAACATGGGCTATATATTCTCTCTATGAGAAAAAGAACAAAAAAAAGTCTCCTCTCCTGTTTCATTATGGAAACAAACACACATACACACAAACAGACAGACAGACACACAAACACAAACACACACACAATAAAGAATTCTATTCAGAGGAAAATACAACCCCTCAGTAACGTTCTCCATATGCATGCACAACCACACAACCTCCATACATCTCTTTTTCCTTCTGGAAAGAGGATTTGGACTACCAACAATGATTTGTTCATGACAATGATCTACTTGGACAGGAAATCAGCTTGCCTAAACACACACCAATCTCTCATTCACATCGGCTCATCCTGTCCAGAAAATACATAACAGTATGGGGAGTATGGTATGAGCCAGATGAGGTCCTGTGAGGCTTAGCTGTTGTGCTTACAGTTTGAATGGATATATCAAATTCTAGTTCTTCTTATGCAGACTGATGTTTACTGAAAGGTAAGTTCACTATATTTCAACATGTGGATATTGGAAGTATTGCTAAATACACACCACTGATATCTGAGAGTTCTGACATAAATATGCTGTCTGAAAGACTGACTATCAACATCTGTGCGTTAGTATCTTAAGAGATACAGATGCAGGCTTTTCCACTACACCCAGAAACTCACACAAAAATGGATGCCGAATGCTCTTATACAACCTCAATACAACACCACTGTCTCCAACATTAACTGTCTGGAGTTATTTCTAATTTATTATACGGCTTTTCAGAATGCTGCAGAAAGTCCCACTGACTTTCAATGGGCCTTCCCAATGTTCGGAATAGAGATATTTCTGTATAATGACCACTGTGAATTATGAATGACCGATAGCTACCAATGGCAATGGGATTTGTGCTTCTGATTCACGTCTTACATATTATTCTGCAAGAAGTCTGCTCACTCAATGCAATAGAACTTCATTGAAAGTGAAAGCCAGCAAGAAGATAAGGATGAAGGTGTTCTGGACTTACTTTCTGATATTGACAGGTAGACAATACATTATCCCTTTGCATGGTGTGCATTCCAAATTGTGGCTCTACAAGGTTAGATTCTAGAGGGGAATTCAGCAAACCTCACCATTAAGGGTGTTGACACTCACCTGGCGCACAGGTGTGTCCGTCCTGCAGCAGCACGTGGCCGGGGCGGCAGACGCACTGGTACGAGCCCCAGGTGTTGATGCAGATGTGGTGGCAGAGACGCGCGGCGTACTTCTGGCATGCGTCCACGCCGCCCGTCTCCTCCAGCGAGTTGGCGGCCGTGTCCTCACCGTCGCCCGCCGAGAAGGCCTCCTTGGGGAATTTCCTGTCAGAGACTGAGGAGACGGGGGACGAGGATGAGGGGATAGGGAAGAGGGGAGAGAGAGAGAGCAAGAGAGAGAGAGAAAGAGAGAGAGGAGGAGACGTGTGTGTAATACAGCAGATGTGACCGGGCGGTGCTGATAATCACCATTACATTTCCCTCTGATGTGTTTGGTCAAACTGAAACACCACATCTGTTTTGCTCTGTTATTCTCTCTCTCTCTCTCTTAATTTCTCCTCCCTCTCTCATTACATTTCCACCTGTACTTTCTCACTTTTCTCTTTAATGCACCAACCAAACTCACCAACTCTTTCTTTTATTCTCTCCCCTATCTATTTCACACACACACACACACACACACGCACAATCACAAACACACATGAAAACAGTCCTTCTGATTAATTTGCTAGTCCAGGAAAAATAAGGTCTGACCCAAAACTAATTGCAATTTCTGGATGAGGAGCATTTGTGCAGCTTACACCCCTACAATCTCCTCACGCTGGGGAGCACTGGAATCTTTGTCTAAGTTACCGTACTTAAGATCTGTGACCATTGGAAAGTTCAGGTTGTCCCGGTTTCGCATGACATGCATCTGATATCTGTGTGATTAGTACTCTGTGAGCAACTGAACATTGAAGAATGGGTGCGTTCGTGAACTCGCCAAATACCATTAGGGTGCTTTGATAATGGTTTTATATCTGAAAATGTTCAGAACTCCAAACTGTACAAGTGTACCAAGTTTCATGTTTTTATGGAAAAAATGGACCTACCAGTGACCTATTCATAAATGATGCCAATTTTTTTTTGATTTGATGTTCCACCACTTGGATTTTCATGGACTTTTGTTCCATGGACCATGGGAAGATTTCATGAAGATTTCATGAACTGAATACAACAAAAGTCATATCTGTTGCCATTAGTTCTGGTTGACAGATTGCTCAAACTCTGCCTGCAACAGATGTTGATGTCAAACATCTACCTCCCTAGCTGTCAATCACCCTCTGCCTGCATGCCATCCCATAACCCTGGCACTAATGAAACAGTGTAGCGAGTTAATGAGCAGCTTGTCTGGAGCATCCTCATGGTCGCTGTGGTGATACGCCTGCGTGAGTGTCTGTGTGTGTGTGTGTGTGTGTGTTTGTGTGTGTTTGTGTGTGTGCTGGCCCGTGCCTCACCACCATACCGCAATCTCATCCGCCGAGCGTGACACAATAAACAGCGTCTCTGCCCGGCCCTGGCATCCCCTGTGCCTGAGGTAAACATTCCTCCCCGTCATTACCTGAGTGTAAATGCGACCGGAGCGAGGGGCCGATTAGGCCCTTTCCGCCATAATTAATCACACCTGGCGTGAGGCACGGAGAGTGAAAAACGATCCCCTCGCGCTTATAATTACTTCCCCCCTCTGCCTTTTTTTTTGTAATCACACACTCCTTTATGATCCGCGTTTAAAACCCTTTAAGGCAGTGAGGAGGGACAACCACCCACCTGACTGTGTTTTCTTTCCAGCACTAGCCATTTATGTGGAAGTTAGCAGAGAGAAGGGAATTGAAGAGGCGACTCATCCAGAGCTGTGCATCACGCGGAAAGGGAAGACCTACTGAGAGGACTGACGCACGGGGAGAGGACTGACGCACGGGGAGAGGCCACTTTCACAATGGATTCTTAAGTGCACCCTTTCTCCACCTCCATCTCACACTGGCTCTCCAATCCCCATTTCACTAGTTCACATTCCTGAATTTGCATAAAGACATAAAAGCATAATACATAAAAGCATAATAGAAAAGCATGTTTGGCGAGGTCTCTGGCCATGGTCCTGAAGGGCTTCGCGGAATCGTGCCGGAGTCGACTGCGCAGGCAGGAGTCGGGCAGGATTCCGCCATACACCCCCTTATTCTTTAACTATGGAAGACGGGAGGCGTAAGGGGAGGTGGTGGGTTGCGAGCGGAGTAACACCGATGCTGCAACTTCAGCAGGTAGACTGCGAATAAATAACCTGACTCATTGAAGAAGGAGGCGTGGCAAATTCCGTCACGCTCCTCCCGAACTTCCGTTTGTAAAACGCCATTAGGTCCCATTCTCCTCTTTCCTCTGTCTCCTCTACGCTCCCATGCTGAGCTCTCGCTCCTCATGCTCTCAATCCAATCTTCCAACTGCTACATTTATCTCTCTACTCTTCCCACTTTTGTCCATTCATCCATATCCACCACTCCCTTTTCCTTTCTCTTTCCCTTCTTCCCGCTCTCCATCTCTCTCTCTCTCTGTCTCTGTCTCTCTCTCTCTCTCTCTCCATCTCTCTATACTCTCCTGCTGAAAGCAGAGGAACAATGGGGCAATAAACGCTGCTCTCTGAGTGTGGACAGACGGTTTATAGCAGAGGCACGATGCCACCGTGCGAGGGGGAACAGGGGGACGCCGAGCACAAACACATCAGTGGCTCCACCAGAGAAATGTGTCACCAACACGCTGATCCAGGGCCTCCAAAGATGGGCTTCAATCAAGCCAACGACTCAATCCATCCCCTGCACACAGCTGCACCCCACCCCACTCACCCACACACACACACACACACACACACACACACACACACACACACACACACACACACACACAACTATTCATCACTCACTGCACAACATCAGAGAGCCAGATCCTCTCGCCAGCCACTCTGCCATTCCAGGCTGACAAACAAACAGCAAACGAAAGGCAGGACGTTTCGTTCCAAAACTGCCACCAAAACGAGGACGTTTCTTCCATTTGGGCTTGTTTTGGGATGGCGCTGAGCAGCGAGATGGGAGAGTGGGGATTAATCAGTATTCTGTCGGCACACATCGTCTGTTGAGACGGTGGCCGTGTCGGTGGCTGTGAAATGGCCCCTGGCGATAGATGCTCTCACTGCTCTCCCGAAAAAAGAAGAAAAAAGAAAAGAAAAGACAGAACAGAAAGAAAAGGGAAAAAACAGAGGAAGAGAGAGAAAAAGTTTTGTTGGCAGCGGCGAAGAGACAACAGCCCGTGTGACCATCTGGTCCTGATTCATCACAGCTTGTGCACATCTTTCTGCATTATTCTGAATGGTAACGTGACACCTGACCAATCAGCTCTGGGCATCTGCCTCCTCTTGTGAATCTATCAAAGGGAGAGCAGCGCTTCGGCGCTGACACACAAACACGCGCACACGCGCACACGCACACACACACACACACACACACACACACACACACACACTTCTACATGAGAAACGGAGGGCGTAGCCACGTCTCCAGGGCCAAAACATGAGCAACAGCAGGACACAGACCAGCAACAACATTTGAAAACCTCTGACAGGCTTTGATATGTTCATCAAGATATAGATATCTGGGAGAGGTCAAACTGAAGCTTCCAGAGAGAGATCCGCAGTGACTTGTAATGGTAGAATACACTAAACTGAAAACTAGACAAAAATTACTGCAATGAGATCCTGAGCAAACTTACACTCCTTTACCTACACACACACACACACACACACACACACAGACACACACACATTATTTTCAAAGTCGATTTATCAGTCGATAAATTGTTTTATCGTAATGTCAGAAAATCGTAAAAAAAAAAGGGCAATCTGCTTCCCAAAGCCCAAGACTATGTCCTCAAATGCCTTGTTTTGTCCACACGCCAGTGATATTTTAGTTTACACACACACACACACACACACACACACACACACACACACACACACATTCCATTTGGTTCCATTTTGTCCCTGGCTCTTGCTTGCTATTATTCTTGAGAGTGATCACAGCATGTGTCATCACATATGAGCGATCCAATCAGTCTGCTGGACCAGAAAAGTAGACATGACATTTCAATTTGTCATCATTTCAGTGACCATGCCATTGGCGCTGGCACGGAACACTTATGTTTCATCATGATACGCCAACATCATGTCAGATTGCAGTATATCCAATTGCATTCATCATCTCATTATATGATGGTGTTTGTGGCTGCATGAATGAATGAAACTCGTAATTAGTCATTTGTTGTGGGAATCATCGGGGGAATCCAAAGACTAGAGTTGAAAGTGGCAGAAAACAGTACAGTACATGTAAGTGTACCTAAAATGCCTAATGTCATGCAGAATCAAAACACTGTCATGCTCCAAGTTAAGTCCACAAACTACGGACCAACAAACTGTCGCTGTTATAAGTCCACCGAGTTGCAAGATCGCCAACGACTTTCGGACTGGTATGCTTCCAGTGATCTCCAGACTAACAAGGCCTAACGTTCGTGTTATCTCCAGACTGCCAGTGAGTGTAAAGAACTTTGTTGGCGTTGCATCGGTTGTGGAGACACAGCTGTGCGCAGTTTCACGCGAGTCATTATTGCCCTTGGACATTTTCGGCCGGTTGCAAATTGGAGTAATTTTATTTTTATTTTTTATTTATTTTATTTATTAATTTGTTTGTTGTCTGTCTTGTATGTCTTGGTGTCACGGGTACGCTGGCGACTACGCCGCTCCGTTCGCTATTGTCTTTGTTAGTCTATGTGTCAATGACAATGTCTTATATGTGGAGCGCTTTGGGTTGCACTCTGTGCATGTTAAATGCGCTATACAAATAAAACTGACTTGACTTGACTTGACTTGACTACAAACAGTACCAGTAGAATGAATATGCGCCATAAGTGCAGTTCTTCTGTAAACAAAACTTCCAATCTAGTTGGGGACCTAATGATGTTTGATGTTTAATAATATGGATACCATTCAGAGGTAGAAACAGCACATAAAGACATCCCATTCCCAGAGTTTAATTAAACAGCCACAGTATGATTGAACCTAAAAAAGAACAGGACACAGAGGTACCTATGACTTCATTAGTGCATTTCACCATTTGACTAGGAAAAGTAGCACATGTGTGAAATGGGAGTCTTGGTTGTACAGATTTTAATTGCATTTCTAATAGAATGGAAATAATCCTGACTCATTGCTCTGTGCAATGATTCCCGACACCTGAAAGATCTCATGCTCTATGGAAATGCATAAGGAGACACCTTTGTTTTCACTGTCAGACACTCAATTTCCACCGTTTCAAAAGCTAAGCCCCTGCAATGTGTCTTGTGCTAATTTGAGTGAGGTGCAACCAGGAAAAAGATTTGAGGTGCCATGGCGACCCACGCTGAACCCCTGCCGTTGGAATTCTGCCTTTGGCTCTGCCCACCTTTCTCTGGCGTGGCGGTGGGCCTGGGCATCTCCTTCCTCCTGAGTGCGGGTCCGTCTGGCACGTACCCTCCCAGCGTGCCCTCTGCGTCCTCCTCCTCCTCCTCACAGCAGGTCAGCAAGATGTGGCCACAGGGGTAGTCCAGGTACTGGTGGGAGTGGCAACCGAGGCCCGCCTCCCGCAGCTGCAGGCCCAGAGAGCAGCAACTGCAGCACTCCTGGAAGGACACACACACACACACACACACACACACACGCACACACAGAAATATTCAGCAAAACACAAACGTCATTACTCCTGAGGGGTTCCACACCACGCAGAGAATTGCACAACACAACACAGACAGCATGGTCACACACACACACACACACACAAACACACACACACACCCAAGCATTACGCAAAATAGCAAAACACAAAGTGAGGGGACCAAAGCAACAAAGAATATTACACAATACTGTATATCACAACACTACACACAGCATAATAATCTCCCTCTCTCTCTCTCTTTCTCTCTCTCTCACACACACACATACACACACAAAATATCCAGCAAAACACATTCTTCATTACTCCAGAGGGGTGCAACATTGCACAGACAATTACTCAACACACAGCAAAACAGAATCTCTTTTTCACACACAAACACACACACACACACACACACACACAGCGCTAGTTTTAAAACAGCACAGCCACCCTCCCTTTGCACCATTAAACAAGACCATCTTCATCACTTTATGATATATATAGCAGCCAGCCACCACCGCAAAAATGTATTTTACACCCCAGAACCTCTGTTGAGAATAAATAACAAACAACTGCAAAGCACAGGGTTTAGCAAGCTGAGCAAAGCCTCCTGATCACACACGAACACATTTCCATGCCATCCATTGTGGTGTGGACACCCCTTCAAAGGGGATTTGTTTGGGTTTGAGGCATTGCTTATGGGCATAAAATCATATGAAAAGCTGCTGGAGGAGCTTGTAGCGAGTTTACCAAACCCAGCAGCCTGGGGAGAAGAAGCCACAACATCCGTTTCCCCTCCAGAAAAGGGGATTCCTAGACGTCTGGTCTGATCGTCTGATTTCATTAGATTCACCCATTACTTCTGATGAAGCAGACACAAATTGCTGCACCTTTGTGGACCTTCCTCAGGCGCAGTCACTGTGAGGTTAGCTGGCTTGCTTTCAAATAGATACCCCCCCCCCACACACACACACAGACAAACACACACACACACACCTATGACCCATTAGATCCAATTATTATAGTCCATTGCAACATGATACAGAAAAGTGCAGCAAGCACTCACAGCCGGGCACACAGTAAATGACCAAGCACACAGCAGCACAGTATAGGCCAGGCCAGGCGTCCACGCAGACATGGTGAGATGGGTGTAACAGGCCGTGACAGCACAACAAGATCAGAGGGGAGTTCAGATCAGATGCAACTCTGATGCCCTCCAGGTCAGGCACGTGTTCCAAAGGCAGCTGGTTTTTGTTTTGTTTTTTTGCCACAAAGCAGAACACAATGGATGGATCTCTGCTGGCACTGCTTGTAGTGACAAGTTACATAACAGAGTTGTAGGTAGCATAGATGATTAGCGGTAAGCCAACAAGACACCACAGGTTCCATTCCCAACATCTGTCCCAGCCACTAACACATGAAGGGTGTAGAGCTTCATCACAACACCACCTGCAGCCCACGACACAGCATCAAAAAGCTCAACAGAGCACAGCATGGAATACAGCAGTGTAGAACCACAGCCTTTAACACACACATCAGTTATAAAGACCAAATACCCCATTAAAAAACATGCCACAACGCACAGAGGAGCTTAACTGATTGTAGCTCTGCCAAAAAACCCAAACCCAATACCCCTAGCCTGGCAGCAGAGGTTAAACACAAGATAATATTGGGAAACATGAATCTAAATGGCTTTGCAGAGTGGTCCATGGTGATGCGACCAGTAATCTGGCCCAGAGTGCAACACGGCTCACTGCTGATAACAGGGCCTGATTTGTTGTGGCCACAAAAATGTGAGGCTGCATTGTTGCTGGGAAACACATGTTGAGTGCCTTGGCCAAGACAGTGCGTTTCTCTTGGCATGACAGTGTATGCACTCTGCCTCTGCTAAATCAAACCATACACTCTGCTGTTTTGATGCAGCAGGGCAATTGTTCAGTACCAGGAGAACTGGAAAAATCGACCAAAAAATGTACAAATGCCAGAACAGCACAGCAACTCTCTCTGACTCAAGCTAACTCTGAATTAAATGTCCCCCCTGTGAGATGTTTGTGTTCACAGATATATCTGAAAATGAAATCTTGGGGCAAACAATCCGCTGCTTCTTAGTCTCGGCTATCCAAAACATATACAAAATTCGCACTGAAAAACAAAGTGCGATTTCCTGAAACAGATTCAGTAGATAGCATGCTGGCTTACGCTGGAACACAGGAGAGGGCACAAATGTGGCTGGCTGTATGGTGGGGACTGCATGGGGGGATGCATGGGGACTGCATGGGGATTGCATGGGGACTGCATGGGGACTGCATGTGGGACTGCATGGGGGACTGCATGGGGACTGCATGGGGGACTGCATGGGGACTGCATGTGGGATTGCATGGGGATTGCATGGGGGACTGCATGGCTAAAACCAGTAACCCTGTCCTCAATCAGACACGGCAAAAAAACACACCATAAACACCTGCCTATGGACATGTCATGGACTCTCAGTCAAGCACAGACTCTCAGTCAAAATGTCGGTATTGGGGCACAGTCGCTGTAGCAGTCCTGGAGTGCCTTACTGTATGTGTTCAAGCTGTTTTCGCTTGAAATTGTGGCTTTTTAGGGCTTGTCACGCCAGGGGTCAATGGCTGCATTCCCCAAAGCTGACACAAATAAATAGCTTTGCGTGAATTTTTTTGGCAAACACATCAAAGCTCCCTGGCCCCAACGCTCTGGATCTAACATTATATGGATATTCAGGATATTCAGCATTTTCAGACCCAGAGTGCCGTTCTTATTCCCACATGGGGGGAAAAAAAGCTGAATTAGATTGAGAACACTTTCAACTGACAGCGGTGGGGATTTGGGGCAGACGGACCTCCGAGCGTGGCCTCCACAGCGTGGACATGGACCTGCGGCCCATGGGGTGTGTGTGTGCCGTGTGGCTGGCTGAAAAGCAGTCGCCCCTATACATGACGTGCTGATTGTCTCATTGCTGTCTAATGAAAAGCCCTTGTTGCAGATGGCAGTAATCACCATGCAGATAGTGCTCTGCTCTTATCTCAAGAGAGAGATGCAGCTACTTTGTTTTAGCCATTTAGGTGACACTTTTATCAGGTTGGCTTCTATCCAGACCAATGTATTAGTGCAGATCTGTCAAACCCCAGATAGAAGCCAATTCTGGAATCGTGCTGCATCCAGGCCGGATGTGGGCTAACGTTGGCTGCCGCCTGGGATGTAGTTCTTCCACGGATGCCCCTAACCTTGACACTGCCAGGGCAATGCTATCACAGCGAAGCTACAAACGATGCATCCATTATCTCCTCCATTAAAAGTGTGCTGGGCCACATGTCCACTTTCATGGTAAATGGTAGGAAAATAGAGTGTGCACGGTCGGACACGCCTGCTAGACATGTGTGTGTTTGTGTGTGTGTGTGTGTGTGTGTGTGTGTGTGTGTGTGTGTGTTTGTGTGAATGTGTGTGGCATGTGTGTGTGTGTGTGTTTGTGTGTGTGTGTGTGTGTGTGTGTGTGTGTGTGTGTGTGTGTGTGTGTGTGTGTGTGCAGTGTGTGTGTGATGCGGTACGGTGCATGCATGCGGCGTGACTCGCCTGGTAGGAGTCCTCTCCACAGAGCCGTCCATCCGGTGGAGCCTGGCAGGCGTCCCCCCCTCTGGCAGCGCTCATGCCAGCCAAACACCTGCTCTGCCTCAGGGCGCCCGTGCAGCACTGCTCCTGGACAACGCTGGCGCAGGGGACACAAGGACAAGCCGTGGACACTCAAAATTAGAAACAGGAGGAGACGTGAGGCGCTGCGACAGACTGACGCGGCTCCAGGGCTTAGAGGGACAACACTCCGACAACTGTCAGGTGTGTGTGTGTGTGTGTGTGTGTGTGTGTGTGTACCAGGTGTCATCTATTATAATCTAGTCTTGAGTAAAAATGTTAAATAATGTTCAAATGCTATGTGCAATGTTCTGTGTGTTATGCAATGTAATTTAACATAAGGTCACAATTTAATATAGACATACATATTTGATGTATTTTACATGATTCTGAGTTAGAAGACAGAAAATGGTGCACTAAACTATTAATTGGGGATAAACTGTGCTGGAACACAATAAATGTAAGAACACAGCATAAGGAAAAAATTTAAATAAATCATTTAGAACAAATCTAAATATAGCAGACAATACGGATGCGTTCTGGCACTCTGCCTTCCTAAGTCCTCAGGATGCTACAACACTGAGACGCTTCTGCCGAGGGTATTGTGTGCTATAATTACATTTGTGTGTATGGATGTGCTCAAACAGCACTCAAACTATTTTAACCACATACTTATGCGTAAACTTCAGTGGAGTCCAAGTTTTATAGGCTCTGGCATGCCCACCACCTTTAAGTTATATTTGGAGAAACGGGAGCGCACATCTAAAATATGTTTTAACAGGTGCCAGACAAAACGTGTCAGAGAGAGAGAGAGAGAAGGAGATGGTTCTTATTTGCCTGATGAAGATCTGTTGAGATCGAAACGTTGCCTTTTCAGAATAAATAAAGTATTTCTTGAAGCCCATACATAGTGTGCAGACCATCTCCTTCTTTACCATCTTTAAGTTCACATACCACTGCTCATGTCCAGGTGTCCCTCTCTGCTTACTCTCGAGACCACAGGTCACCACCAGGGTGGTGGGTCTCTAGAGACCACACAAAACCTGGGGGGGGGGGGCGGTGGGTCAGCCTTCCTACCTACATAAGATGTAGTTGTCGTCAGGCATGGTGGGCATGTCACTGCAGTGGTGGTGCTCGGCGGCCCACTTCTTGCCCACCTCGCAGCATCTCTCCACCTGCCTCATGGCGAAGGCACCTAGAGGAAATGGAAGAGGAGGAGGAAGAGGAAGAGGAAGAGGAGGAGGAGGAGGAGGGGGTTGGGGGAGCAGGAGGAAGGAGGAAGAAGGAGCACACACAGGCACAGCCCAGTCAGACACAGTCACAGTGCTAGAGGCTAGAGGCAGGCACACAGCGAAAACAGAGATTGTTCACAGCGGGAGCAGAACTACTGTTGTGATGGAGGAGGAGGAGGTGTGGCTGCAGCCAGAAGAGCATATCAAAGTCTACAGCTACGGTAAAAAAGTGTGTTCTTGACGGATTTTGATGGATAGATGAGAATCTACTGAATCTAAACTTGTGATGGCAGGAGATAAAAACTCAGTGTTGTTGTGGGTGCTATTAAAAAATGAAATGCTTGTCTCAAAAAAGTACAGGTACAAGTTGGATTGCTGTAAGACAGCAAGGACTCAGATACATAATACCAAACATAACGTACCATTACAGAAGATAGCAAGTAACAAAAAAATATGCATAAAATACTTCTTTTCAGTTTGATCCTAGTAAGGCCACGAAAGGACAAGCTATTCATATCCTGATCCATCTACAATTACTACTTTTTAATATAACTCCCAGAATGTAAAAAAGGAAAAAAATTTGGCTTCTGGCAATTGTGACAGTGTGTAAACTAGTGTGAGTTTGAGTGGAAATTAGATCCGACAATGTAGTGTGTGTGTGTGTGTGTGTGTGAGAGAGAGAGAGAGAGAAAGAGAAAGAAAGGAGAACATGAAACGGTTGGTGGGTATGTGTGTGTGTGTGTGTGTGTGTGTGTGTGTGTGTGTGTGTGTGTAGGAGTTGTATAAATATAGATGGGGGGGGGGTGTAGCAATAAAGAGAGGGCACTGAAGTACCAGAGTGAGTCAGAGTGTAACAGGCAGACCCCCTCTGTGTGACCTGGTGAGTGGGCCTCTGGAGAGATTGCGTGTGTGTGTGTGTGTGTGTGTGTGTGTGGGGAGGGGGGGGTGTATGTGTGCATCTGTAGGTATAGTGAGGAGGGAAGGTTGAGTGTGTGTATGTATGAAGACATGTTTGTCTGTAGGACTGTGTGATATTTGGGGGACATCAGATTGAGGTGCTATGTATGAGTATGAGTATACACCTGTGTGTCTAAGTGTCCGCATGTGTAGGTTAATGATGTGTGTGTGTGCCTCTCTGACTCTCTGTGTGTTTGAGCATGTTTGTGTGTGTGTGTGTGTGTGTGTGTGTGTGTGTGTCTGTGTGTGTGTGTGAGTGTGTGTGTGTGTGTGTGTGTGTGTGTGTGTGTGTGTGTGTGGTGGTGTGTTAGCGGTCCCCTCCGGTACTGTGTGTGAAATATGTGGATGGGCTAATTAGCAGCGACCCTGAACCAGTAGACAGTACTAATGAGAGGAGCCAAGTGGCTCAATCCACTGGAGGAGAGGAAGGGGGGACAAAAGCACAGCCGCATTTTTGACATTCTGAACAGGGACTCGCGTAACCTCTGCATGAGAGAGGGAAGGGTGTTGGGATGTGACTGTGTGCGAGTGTTTGTGTGTGTGTGTGTTTGTGGGGGAGGGGTTGTACCTGTAGTATAAGTATATCCTACACACCAATGTGTGTATTTGTGTGTAGGATATGCTTAGCTTGTGTGTGTGTGTGTGTGTGTGTGTGTGTGTGTGTGTGTGTGTGTGTGTGAGGGGGTGACTGTTAGTGTGTGTGTGTTCGTGTGTGAGGGGGGTGACTGTGTGTGTGTGTGTGTGAGTGTGTGTGTGTGTGTTTGTGTGTCTGTTTGTGTGTTTGTGTGTGTGTGTGTGTGTGTGTGTGTGTGTGAGTGTGTGTGTGTGTGTGTGTGTGTGTGTGTGTGAGGGGAGTGGCTGAGCTGGACGGGGGAGTACAGAGGGGTGCAGCTGTGAAGTGCTGCGTCAGTGAGGCTTCTCTCTGCTGGTTTTGACACAGACTGCGCCCCCCGCTGATCAGCACCTCCCCCCCCCCTTCGTTCTCGGTCTCTGCCCATGAGCTGCAGGCTGTGAGCTGTGGCAGTCTATCTTCTCTTCAGAGAGTGCCTGATAAGGACGCATGATGAATGTTTGGGACACCGAGCAGAAGCCTATGTCGCACATTCACTGATCTGTTCAATCCCATTCATACACTGTTTCACTCACTCACCTGCTCTCTCTCTCTCTCTCTCTCTTTCTCTCTCTGTTACACACACACACGCACACACACACACACTTCCTTTCTTTCTCTCTGTCTTGGTCTCTCTCCATCTCTCACTCTCTCTCTCTCTCTCTCCCTGTCTCTCTCTTGCTCTGTGTCAGAAGATTTAAGTGGATCATTGATGGTATGCTACAGTCTGCAGTAAGGCTTATTGCTTTAAAAGTATAGGATAGGCCAATTTAAAGATTACCACATAAATCATCAAATCGAGAGTATAAAAGTTGCTATATCAAAAGAATCCAACTTTTTCATTGAAAAAAGGAGGGGGGATGCATACAGTAAAGTGTGGACCATAGGGTTGCTATTTGTCCAGGGAATAGATCATGCACATTGTCTTCCATATTAAACTGTTAAATTGCCCAGATATAATTACTCTGACAATGATTATGCCTCTCTGGCAGATGATATAAAGTATCCTTTGCTAAAAATCAACGTGCTCATTAACTGATACTTAAATGATCACCCCATTTGCTAGACGATACCACTGCAATGCATGAACTGTATTAAAACCTGCCTGTGGGTTTAATTACGAGCTCCTCTCTGGAAAATCAGGCTTCTTCTCTTGGGCAAGGCTTCAAACTTAAGCTCTATATGTATTTGGGAAATGCACAAAACAACAATTGACTTAATAAAAACCTTCTCAACTACATGACTAAATATTTTGCTAGACACAGCATGAAGCTGACATATTATTTTCTCACAAAGGCCAGAGCATCTCTAGCCAGTGATGCAGTTTAAAAATTCAAATAAATAAAATACAAAATAAAATGTTCAACTGGAATATTCAATGTTAACCTCGGAGCAACGAAACAGTGAAACCCACGGCAGGCAAACATGATTACTTTGGGTAGTGGAGCCTACATGAAAGCAGCCAGAAGTCCCTGCCTTCATCACACACTATCTTGCTTTGAGCCTAACTTTGAACCGTCTTGATATGCAGTCCCCATCGTGATGTCGTGCTTTTCAGACCGGCTACATAATCGCTATGAAGCCAGAGAGTCTATGGCACCATTCACATCAATGTGCGTAATTCATAAGCTGTGTTATGAGTGGAAGTGTGTGTGTGTGTTTGTGTGTGTGTGTGTGTGTGTGTGTGTGTGTGTGTGTGTGTGTGTGTGTGCGTGTGTGTGTCTGTCTGTGTGTGATTGTGTGTGTGTGTGTGTGTGTGTGTGTGTGTGTGTATGTGTTTGTTTGTGTGTATAGTTATACCCTTAAGAACTGAGTATTGTGCTTGTTAAGTTATATATGACTTAAGTTAAGTGATATTGTAAAGACCTGGTGCATGCTACTGGTCCATGGGTTTGCATATGTATTGTACCGCATTCTTAATATTTGTGTCCCTGTACCATTTTCTTCATGTGGACATAAATAAATGGTTAAAATGTGTGTGTGTGTGTGTTTGTGTGTGTGTGTGTGTGTGTGTGTGTGTGTGTGTGTGTGTGTATGGGGTGACATTTAAGAGTAAATCTGTATACACATGCACCTCCACCTTCTCCATGTTCTGCATATAAACATATAAACAACAAAAATTCACCCAACACTAACTTGCAACTTTTCTCTCTTTTTCCCCTCTCTTTGTAGGCAAAATCAGTCTGAACATTCCCCTGTTAGTATCTTCAGGGGTTAAGGAGTGAAGCCGGTACTACGTAATCCATTCCTTCCTACTAACATACTGTATGTGTACTTGACAACATTCTGCAATCGGTTCTCACATGCGCGAATGTCCCCATATGGCACTGATTACAACAAGGCTTGCAGGTGCAAGCATGATATCACTACATGGAGTGTAAGACAAGGCCAGTTATTACGCTCATCAGAAGAACACAACGCTCATAGCACCTGTTTTTATACAAGCCAGCCTGGAGCTCGGAGCCTGGAGTAGATTAAAGTCTAAATGTGAAGATTTATTAACAATGAACTATTGTGGCACAGAATTAGCTGTATCAGCTGGCTTAGTCTGCAGAGTGAATCACTCATACCGAGTGTGAACCAAATTATCAATTCTCCACTGTAACAATGTTAATGAAGTGAGCCCTCACGAACAGAGACATCCTGAATTCTAAATCCAACCCATCATATCTAACTTGCTTAACTATCACATATGGATGTGATTCATTCTCCCATCCATAATGATGATTGATGGGCAATATTGACGAGCAAAAAATCCTGCTGTGACATGTTCCTTTGTGTGTTCATGGGGTGGGTGGGACTCTCTATAAATGTTTTTATGCACACCCAATGTAATATGTATAAGCCACAAAACCGCCAGTCGGAATGATTGACTAGCCGGAGCACAGGTGACACTGGAGTGGATCGGAGCCTCATATGGCATGGTTCCACGCTCAGCTGCAATCAGGAGAACTGAGTCCATTACATTGGCCCAGAGATTGGATGCATCCATTGGGAAGACAGTGGGGGGGCCGAGTCATGCTCCAAAAACGCCTTCCCAGTGGCAGACATAAGGTCAGTGAAGGTGAGAGGCCAGGCACTTAACACAAATGGGCTTAATGACTCGAGAAACAATGGAGAACCCAGTCTATGTACTGTATAGGCCTAAAACTCAAAAGGAGATTGATCGCTCTCATCGGTTACTTGTTTTTTCCCCCCCTGAGGCCAGTCAACAAGAGCGCACAGCACACAGTCACAAAGCAGCCTGCGATTATATACTTCTTCACCTAAAACACAATGACAAATTTCATTATGAGGCAAATGAAACCACAGAGAATCAATTAGGCTCTGAGATGGTGTCCGAGGCTGTCTTGAAGTGCTGGCAGGGGGGGTGGATTTGGGAGTCATTAGAGAGATGCTTCTGCCAGTGGCTCTTCTTGGCAAGCGATGTAGCTGGCTCTCCGACACACTGGGTGCCAACTCCACCCACATCTGTGCCAGCCTCGGGAAATCGACAGCAACATCCACCAAAAGTCTCCCGGAAAAACCCAACACAAATGAGCGTCTCCCGCCTCGAACTTGGGACACTAAATAGATTGATGATGATGGTGCCTCAATCACACGGAAACAACAACGAAAATGAGGTAATTAATTAACCAAACATTCCACGGTGGGGGGTGGGAACGACCCTGAAGTAAGCAGCTTCACAGGACCTAGCGGCTACCAAAACAACGCTAACGGGACCTAGACAAAACAAGAGTGTCTCTGCAAAAGCGGAAGAGAGTGAGCTAGGAGAAAGGCAGAAAAAAAGCTTTCCTGTTTAACTTTCACAGACATAAAATGTGATGGATGGTCTTTTCCAGGCTGTGATTTGTTTGTGTTTGGCTTGCTTATTTGTACAAGGGGACCTAGGAATGGACGGGATCCTCACTTGGTGCGACAAATGTCATTTTTACAATGCCTTAAAGCTGCAGCAAGAGTCCAAATAATGATTTAAAACAGTTGAAGAATGCTAACTGCCTTCGCTTTTAGCACTCGGCCGCGCTTGCGAGAATATCGTCTCTCATAACGTATATTGCCGCTGTTTGTCACTGCACCTCCAAGACAAATAAACTGCAAGGAGCCCTAAGTGAATTTCCAGAGAGGTTGTGGCACAGTGCAGAGCAGAGTGAACATCCTGTGGAAAGCTTCAGGCTTCCTATGATCAGTGAAACACACACACTCTCTCTCTTTCTCTCTCTCTCTCTCATACACACACACACACACACACATACATACACACACACTCAGTATACTGTACCTGCCCAACAGAGCCCATTATAAGTAGAACAGTAAATAAGGTGGAGTTCAACTTCTTATTTAAATGAGGTGTGTGGTGTTATTACTAACCTGCTGTTTCAGTGGCATTTACAATCGTATATACAGTATGTCAGCCATCTGACAATAAAACAAATATCCACAATACCTTGAACCCCGCAAACCCTACAAAGTGCCTCTGCACTTTTAATAGAAAGCAGCACATTGCAACCTGCTGCAAGATGAAGTGTCTTCAATATATTTCCCTATTATGTTTTTTGTCTCATCCTGACTCTCGAGTCTTGTCTCCAGATCTCTTTTGTCATTCAATAAGCACATACAATTCAACATCTGTTTACGTATGTATGTACTGTGTGTGTGTGTGTGTGAGTGGCTGTGTGTATGTTGTATATACTGTATACACTGTGTGTGTGTGTGTGTGTGTGTGTGTGTGTGTGTGTGTGTGTGTGTGTTTAAGTGAGTATATGTCAGTTTTGACCTCTTCCCACTGCTTTGGTGTCATATAATACTGACACTGCTTTGGTGTCATATAATACTGACACTGCTTTGGTGTCATATAATACTGACACAAAGTTGACAGGTAAAGCTCAAGAGCCATTTGCGCCTCTTCCTCTCTGGAGTTGAAGTCCTCAGGAAGTCATCTGTTAGACAGATGGTGGCAAAATGAAACACTTCTCCCAGAAATATTCCTCCAACGGGAGATTTCTCTTCACACCACCATGCACACGGGCAGGCAACATCTGGCCGCTCGAAAAGGAAAAGGTTGTGAAATGGATGAAGTATGGCCTTTTATACAGTAACGCAGGCCTCATTCATTCATTGTGTATGCATCTGTCATGCACAGGCAAATCTACCACTGCTCACAGGCTTTCAAAAACTAATTTTTCAACACAGTGATTTTTCATGAGCCAGCCAGAACACCATGGCTTTGCATACATAAAAACACATAAACAAATCATACTTATGAGATATGTTGTAAATTTCTGAATACTAAAACCCCTTCAAATCCAAGCAAACAGTATACATTCAAATCAAACATTTATGTTATCAGAGCAGACCAGTGGGCATACTGAATACTGAATAAAGACAAATGCTCATGTCTGTTTCAATGAGAGAATAAACACAAGCGCTGCAATAACCAACACTGTCATCAGCCATAAATATTCAGAAAGAACATCTATATGCAAACCTAAAAAATCTAAGCAACCACTGGTATATAAAGCATACATTTTTAACTACCAGACAATTCAGACGTGAAATGGGAACTTCGCTAGCTTTCTAGACCTCCATCCATCGTCCTTACTGCTGCTGACTCCCCAGGCTGCTGCAGCATTGGCTCACGGTAAAGAGGCAATCATACCCATAGCTTTTTTGATAAGACTGAAGTTTTCCCTCTCTGCACCTGCCACTAAACCAATCATTTACTCTGCAGCATTTGTGCGCCCACATTTCCCCCCAGAGTCGCTTCGCTTTGATACAGTTCTCTGAAAGCCGCCGCTTTTGTTTCTGTTTTTAAAAAAAAAAAAAAAAAAAACATTCCTTAGAGACGTTTTCTTTCTCTCCAAACAGAGAAAACATATTCTATTAACAATAACAGTTGTTGTTCTCGCTTGTACACACGTTTGCTTCGTGCCCCTGGAAATGATTTGGCTCTTAGCTGTTTATGACTGTTTCACTGACTCGTGTGCTTCCAAGCCCCTTTCCGGCCCCTAAAAACTGCATAAGCTGATCAGGTTTGATGGCAGCAGGTGATGGAGAGAGAGAGTGGAGAGAGAGAGAGAGAGAAATAAAGAAAATGAACTGCTAATGAATTAGTGGTTGTTTTAACAATGAATTATTCACATCTGGAAAAAAGTAGGATGTTGGGACAGTAGGATGTCACAATGCAGGCACACCAAATGTTGAGCTTCCAGAATCAGGTTTTATATAGCCATAGTATTTCAGTGCCTAAGTACAGACTTAAACAAATGTTGCCCTATCACACAACAGAGGTATCTCAAGATATGTCAACGTTCCCATAGCATCCATTACTCTCACTGTCTCTTGCACTTTGCTGGAAGATGCATGATCTGCAATACTGCATGAAGGCTCCTGACAGCCCAGAAGACAACTGCAGTGCTGCTGGTCAGAGTAGAGGAACATTTGATGCATGGAGGCTTCATATTTCATTTGACACTGGGGGTTTGGATGGAGGCAGCAGTGGCGTGTCTAGTAAGCGCTTATTGCCACTAAATATGACTCGTTACTTTGTAGACTACACTCCATGGATACCATGGATTTAGTAAACAATCAATATATCATGGATTTTGTTCATGGGTTTTGTCGAAAGCAGCATAGTGGGTTTCAATCTGTATAATTGCCTTCAGTCTGGAACAAGTACAGTGTGAGTGTGTGTGTGTGTGTGTGTGTGGTGTGTGTGTGTGTGTGTGTGTGTGTGTGTGTGTGTGTGTGTGTGGGAGGTCTCAATGTAGCCTAATATTTCTCCAGTCCTCTCTGGTGCAGTGTAGCTTTCAGGCAGGTAAATGGTGTAAACATGATGACAGACCGCACGACACACACTCCACTCTCCCATATGGCTCAAGCCCGTCAGTTTAATCATCATTAGAGAGGAATCAGTGACAGCAACACTGTCAACTTCTTTGTAGCTCTGCCAGTGGGACCATGAAAGCTTCAGCACTGTTTGATTGCTGTCTCTAAGTGGAAGCAGAAGTAAGACAGCAGTGTCTAGCCATCCTGTTAAAACTTAGCCTAATATCGTTAGTAAATGTTTCTGATGACCATATTTGATGCCTTTGACTTGATTTATTAGCTTATTATTAGTAAACACAGTCTGTTGTGCTTGTATAGTGATAACACAGACAGATTCCTCCTGGAATTGGTGAGTTATTCGGTCGGGAACTGTCAGGATTTCCATCCTCGTTTTCTTTCTGTAAACATCAGTACTTTTTTCCATCAATTACCGCTGGCCCATATACTGTAACCTGGCCCATATTTCGGCAGAAAGCGGAAGCTAAAGTCATTCAGTGTCCTCAATGGAGCACAGAGGAAAGTGCAGTAATATTATTTACAGAGCTGTAAACATAAAAATATCCATCAGAATTCCTGACATGAAACACAGTAATAGGGTTTAAACCGAAGTGATGACAGAAATAAAAGATGTGGACACATTCATGCAGATCAGTTTGGATTTTAATTCTCAAAAACTCACTGGCAGCACACCATTTCTACATCCCACTATCTCCCTTTTTAAAAACATGGTCAGGGGGGATAACGTTCATCCAACCTGTCTGACTTCAACTGCATCTTCACCACTCATCAAAATCTTAGCATCTAATGCACTCTGTCTCACGGCGCAGTGCAACACGCCACACCACAACACACAACCCCATTTTTTCGGCCTCCTGGCTCCAATCACGTCTCGGACAGGACAAGTAATCCATCACTCTCCGAGACGCCGATCAACACAGAGTAGGCAGCTGCTTCTCCTGGGGAACCCTCCTCCACCCCCTCCTCCTCCTCCTGCGTTCATGGCCAGCACATGGTGCTAGGGAGCAGCGGGAGAGTTTCTTTAAAGCAGAGAGGCGTGGAGCAGGCCAAGTGCTCAGTTGGGCAGCCAGAACCCCCCCCCCCCCCCCCTTCTCTCTCAAAGTGGGAGCTCACACCGTTGTTGGCAAGTCACGTGTGGGGAATCTGTGTTCTTGAGAGTCAATGTAAGTCGTATTCAAGTGCTAAAATTCCACTCTTGAGGTCTGGCTCCCAAGTCAGGAAGCAGCTTCCCTATGGAGTCTTTGAGTTGTGCTCACACATTCAGAAGCTTGATAAAGCTTGATCCATTCTAAATGGATCTTTTTTTTCTGTAATGCTTTGAAATGTACTGTAATGGTACTCACATACTGTGTGCGTATATGTCTTGGTCTAGTTACTGTCCATTTGAGTGGTAGGGGCTGGTGCTGAAGTTGAGGCTCATCTGTTGCACCAGGTGTTTCCACTTCAGTGAGATTAAAAGTTGGCCACCTGTCATACACCATGTGCTACAGTATGAACCCTAAAAATACCATGTACACTTTGGCCAACAGAATGCATCTCTATTCCCAAAACTGTTACATGGCTTGGGAAAGCCTGCGAGTTCAAGACTCAAAACAGTAAGGTCTCCCAGCAATACCCTTACGGTGACCGACTTTAAGACCGACTCAACTGTTATCCACTTAAAAATACTCATTCATCATTTCAGGCAGTCTGAAAGCCTGCAGTGCTCCCTGACATATTCAGCGATTGCCATGTCTGACTCTTTGATCATGTCTAGCCTCTCATGGTCGACTTGAAGTGTGGGAACTGGTCCAGTCTGGCTGAGCCTTTTATCAGCCATTAACACAGCCTCAGACTGGACCTCTACCTGCCACGTTTGGATCTCCACCAAAACAAATCATTTGGGCTTCTATTGTTGGACTTGGGTACAGAGGCCTCTGGACAAAAAGGAAAAAAAAGGAAAAATAACTAAATAAAATCTACAGTATATTCAACAAGCAATAATAATCTGTGGGTTCCTTAGACGAGCCTCCTTGGGACCACCGAGACCTCCTACCTTGCTGGTCAGGCCTGTGTCCACACCTATATGAAAACACACACGATAAATCAGCCCACAGTGGGTCTCCCTGAGTCAACAACTACTTTTCATGGCTGAGTGTGAGTAAATCAGAAAACCCACAGCCTGTCTGGCTCTTCACTCCTGGTGAGAAGGGTTATGGATCACAATGGGAGACAGCTTCAAGCTCCAAGCTCTTTTATAGAGGAAGGTGAATAAGGATTTTACAGTACGGAATACAGACACATCTTTTTATGACAACGAAGCCTCTGTCAACATTCTGAAATAAAGTGTGAGAGTCTTATCTCTTTTTAATCCCAAGAGATTAAGTCTATAGTCACACACACACACACACACACACACACACACACACACACACACACACACACACACACACACACACACACACACACACACAGACATACATAAAGCTTTTCCATGATAATGCCATGCAGTTAACCACACATACGGGAACATCAAAGCACCCTATGCAGCCCTGTGCACTGAAGAGTGACAAATACTCCCCCGTTAAAGTAACTGCGGCTCACACCGTGAGGGTACTCTTCCTAATCTCTTCTCCTTGGTCTCGCCGACCTCCTCACTGATTGCCTCCCCACTTGGCTTTTTGTCACTGGAAGTGCCATGGCGGAACATGTTTCGACAAGCTGCAGATATCTATCTTAATTGCTGTCAAAAATAGCGCCCCTCTTTATCTCCTATTCAACCTCGTTACTCGGGAAAGAACACTGCCTTTTTCACAGCGGCAATTATTGCCTCTGGTTAGTGATTGGAAGGAATGTCTCCCAACAATCAACTAAAATGCTGGTGCACAAAAAAGCCCCGGTGGTTATCACCGCGCGGCCCGTTTCCCCCTGATCCGCTCGCTGTCACTGTGACTCGAGACTCTCAACGTGGCGGAAAAGACTTGGTTTACTCAAAGCACAGAAATGTAAAAAAGCACTGATGCCCACACAAAGAGAGGAAGGCCCCTCCGTCAACATATATTTGTTGTGCTGCACAGCGAGATAAGCTAAAACGCTGCTGTGTAAAACACAACAAATAAAAGAAACGGCGCAGAGAGAAAAGAGCTAGTCAGTCAAGGACTTCTCTTTCCTTTTCTCCTGGGGGCCCCAACTGCCTCTTTTCATCCCTATCACAAATGACATGAGCATACGATGGGCATGACAATAGCTACGGGATATTTGGCCGGAAAAAGAACTAAGTAGCAAAAGCCAAACAAAAACACATGGAGGCATACAGACACCCAACAAACACTGTCCAAGAGGTTTCAATTGTCCTTCTTTGAAGTGATCAACTTAAGCACTGGAGTATGGGGTAAGGTTTTTAAGCCTAAAGGGCCTGCTTCATTGCAGTCTTTTGTTCTGTGTCACTCTTTATGTTTTAAGGATCTCTCTTCTGCTATTCTACTTAGTCTGTTCTTCTGTGGAGAAGCTCATAGCTCTGTGTGGATGACAGAGAGAGAGACTGAGAGAGAGAGAGAGAGAAAGAGAGGGGGGGGGTCTGGGAAATAAGGAAGCATTGATGTGCCCCAGGCTCCTTTTCTCCAGGACAATATAATACAAACCGAGAGACAACCAGCCACACATCTCTCTCCCAATGCTTCATTATATCTCCTGGCCTGCCCTCAAACACTGATGCAAGCCCTGCACTGCTGTCCAGCTTTCTACTGACTGAAAAGGGCACAATTTGTTGTTTTTTCATCCCTCCATTGTTGGCCCCCTCAGTGTCCAGTCCACTCCACCCTCAATCTACGGTGGTATTGTTCGGCCCTTGCTGATGGAGAGAGCTCCAGTGAAGAAGGAGCCAAGACATGAGTGTCGCCAATCGTCACCGTAGCATTCTGTAGCCTAGCGTAGCAAGCAGCTCTGGTAATTGCGATGTTGGCTCTGGGACTGGAGACCCATGGGGCCAGGCAGATTGGACAAGGCCCTGAGGGAAGCACCTCATCTCCGTCAGTCCCAGACTCAGAGGCAATAACGGCCCAGACACTCTCATCCATCAGCAGATAACAATGTCCTCACACACTGACCGCCAATGAAATCACACAAACACACACACACACCCTTCCACCACCATCATCAAAACTAAAAAAAAACACACATCTCTGTCATATCAGTGAGACCTTGGCCTCTAGACACATAGCAGAAATATGACTGGACTGAGTCATATTGCTGTTGCTGTTGTTGTTGTTGAACTGCCTGCCACTGTTTTGACTATGGACGACTATAACTTCAGTGGCCTAGCCCATTGTCCCGCCATAACCCAGAGAAACAAACATTTCCAACAGAAATCTCTAGTAGTCGCTTACAAAGAGAGTGAATGCAACACTCGGCTTAGCGTAGTATTCAGTTACAGCTCTTTTATTGTTTTGATTTTTGGGGTGTTTGTAAATTTGATCTGGCACTCTGAAAATGCTTGCAACACTCTGCACTTTGAAGAAGACGAGATGAATTAACAAACAGTTTTTTATACAGTAGATCAAAATTCACATTAACACAAGCAGCAGATTGAAATAGTACGCCATGTTTCATTCCAGAGCTGGACAACAGTGAGGATGTTTAACACTACAAATGCAAGTTTGTTGAATTATTTCGCTATAATTTGTAAATAAATTCGAAATATGTCCTATTTCCTCAAAACACCGTCGGCCACTGTTTTCAGTTTGACTGACGTCTCGATCTGCCAATCTTTCCCTTCAGATGGAGTGCCCAGCATCAGTACTCTGAACCCTCTGTGGGTGTGACGTTCTGAGTAAACAAACAAAAATTCCATCAACATGAATTTATGAAAGGTTAGAGAGTGCCAGAGTGTGCTCATAGCGCTGAGAGTGGCAGTTTCCAAAAACATCTGACACAAGCACATCAATAGATGAAGTTTTTGATGTGCCTGTGTCCAATGTGACCAAATCCAAAAGGTAAACAATACATAAACACTAGGCTACTTGTTTTTCAATAGGCCAACATTAATTTGTGTTGGTTTAAAAATGTGTCACTGAAAATGTCTGGCCCAGCTCAATTTCTTGGTTTGAAATCTGGCCCAACTCTTTTTGCAGTCATCTTCTACAGCTTGTTTAATGGCACACATTATTAGTTAATTAATATTAAATACAGCATTGATATGAGACTTGCCATCCATCCACTTATTATGTGACATAGACACTGTGGGGAGAGCCATTACCCAAGCATTTATGATTTTGAGAATTTCTAGCTCAAAATGACCTTTGGCAGAAAAGGCCTCAGGCTACAGCCAAAGAATTATTGGGCTGTTCCAGTGACATTATTGTAAAGGGGTGTTCACCTTCTGAATCTGGTGTAAAAATCTACCCATTTGTTTATGTTGTGATTAGTTTGAACCCACTTCAGAGGTAGTAAAAGTAGTATAATTAAAGTGTTTACACTTTAGAGAGAAAGTAAGTGTAATGTCTGAACAGCTGAAGACAATCACCAAGGCACCCCTCAAATAACCCCAACATATAGTACAGCTGTAGCATGGGAATAATTAAAAGCAATTAACAAGCTGAAACATTACAAGTCAGGACAAGTCACGTTAAATCGTGTGCATGTTTTAACACGGAACATCACAGAAGGTGGAAAAAACGGCACTCCAGCCATTGAGTCATTCTAATCCAGCCCCGTCGAAAATTCAAGTTTTCTATGATGCAACACAGAGCTCTCCGAGCAGCAACTGTCTAGGGGATATCTGGCTCGAGCCAAACTGACTTTCCCACCCTCTCCGTCAAGGGCTGAGGTCAACACAGAGCTCAGCAACATCTAGCTCTCCAAAATCAACAGCGTGCAGTGGGAGGGTGGCCTGATGCTGCCTCTCCCTTCAACAAAACCACCCCCTAACACACACACACACACACACGGGGAGACATACAACATTGTGTTGGGGAGCGTGATTGAATTTTTTAACACATGGTACAACAGTGCACTGAAATGAACTTGGAGCAGGCTGCTGAGGAAATCAGCCGATCAATTTCAAGTGCTGAGTGGTAATAACGCAGTATACTAATGGTGCTCTATTCCAATGTTTCTGTGTACTAACTCCGCTGGATACTAATGCAGTTGTGGGGTGAATGAGGGGGACCATACTCAAGATACAAGAGTGAATGGTGAGCTATTTTTCCAGAGCCATGTGAAAATGATGCTGTCATTACACTACCTGTTCAGTGTACTAACTTTGCTGGGTAGTAATAACAAAGCTGTGTCAAATTCTCAAGGCTATAGGCAATCACAGAATATAGGCAATCAGAGAAAAAGAAAAGAGGGAGAAAAGAAAAGGAAGAAAGAAAGAAGGAAGGTCCATGGGTAACAGGGGCGTGGAAAAACTCCCTAGAACTGGAGATACATATAGGAAGAAACCTCGAGCAGATCCACGACTCAAGGGCCTGACCTAGGTCAGGGTGAATACGGACAGTAAGGTCTGTAAACAATGACAAATGTATATGACAGTCAGGTGTGGAGAATAGGACATGGTGTTTAAAGCACCTGAGGTGAAAGTTACAAGAGGTGGGATGATTACGTATCCGGTATGATAAAGCATTAATCATGATTTAGTGAGAGAAAGTGCAATAGTCCGGCGTCGGAATTGTCCAGGAAAGAAAGTTGTCAGGGGGCAAGTGGTGGGTCAGCAGACAGGCCAGAATCCGGGCAGAGGATTCTAGTCTGGTGGTGTGTACTAGTGGCGCAGTGGGGCTGACGAGAGGAGCAGATGGTGTCTGCTGGCCTCTGAGGACCATTTCATCTCCACTACCCCGAACCTCCAGCAGGGCTGCAGTCAGACAGACAGACAGGCCCCCCTTTAGGACAGCAGCCAAGGTGACCCTGCATGCACTCCTCATGTGATATACCATGTTTGAATAGTCATCAAGCCCTTCTGAGGAAGACACAGTTGATCTAATATAAGAGCAAAATCCTGCAAATCAAATACTACAGGACAGAGTGTCAAAGAAATAGCATGAAAGGGCCAATATGCTTAAGTTACTATGGCCATTGCGATGGTACATTAAATGTCATCTAATGTGGGTGTTGACTGCAATTAGGACATATCTATACACTTTGTCATCACAAGAAAGTTATACAATTGTATAAAATATTGATATATATAAATCATATGGTTATGAATATACAAGTATATAAGTAAGTATATATACTCTTTTGATCCTGTGAGGGAAATTTGGTCTCTGCATTTATCCCAATCCGTGAATTAGTGAAACACACTCAGCACACAGTGAACACACAGTGAGGTGAAGCACACACTAATCCCGACGCAGTGAGCTACCTGCTACAGCGGCGCTCGGGGAGTAGTGAGGGGTTAGGTGCCTTGTTCAAGGACACTTCAGCCATTCCTACTGGTAGGGGTTCAAACCAGCAACCCCCCAGTTACAAGTCCGAAGCCCTAACCAGTAGGCCATGGCTGCTACCCTCGGTTCTCTGAAGGAGAACACGAGATGTTAACCAATGGAAAGTCCATCATGGTTTCAAACTGATTGCTTTCAACTCTATGGTGGAAAATGACCCATGGTGGGCCTATTATACACATCCTTATATGCAAGGCCTGCACATATACATACATAGAGGCCCACTCTTCTTACCCTTCTTTCAAGGGTAAAATGGAACAATAAATATTACTGTAGAAAACACAATACCCTCTCTGGGTGAAATGAATTTTCCCAATCTCCACCACTCAGCCAGAGGGAATGATTTTGATTTTGTAATCTATTTGGTATGAGATCCCTTGCTGTTCAGCAAGTGTTATCTCATTAAGTGTAGTCATGAGCATGATGAAAGTGCTTAGTGTAGGAATCAAAGACTGACTCTCTCTCTCTCTCACACACACACACACACACACACACACACACACACACACACACACACACACACACACACACACACACATACGTAAACCGCCCGTGTTTCTGTGTTGTTCACAATGTTCATTCTACTCTATATTACTAGTAGACCTATTGTTTTTTGTGAAATATCTCCAGTCACAAAGAGAAGTAACCCATAGCAAATCTACTTGCATGTGCACTGTGATGTGAAAAATTGAGTTCATGAACCTCCTGATCACATTTGGCACGTTAGCACAACATTCAAAGGCTGCAACAATAGATTGTGAGGTTGTATATCAGGTTGTTATTAGTAAGGCCCGAACAACGATTTGAGAGACTGCTAGATTCTACAAACCTCTAAGATATATGTCCATGATGTCGGTATTCCATATATATGAAAAATGGATTACCGTACTTAATTTTGGAGTTCCAAGTCTGAATGGATTGCCATTGCTCACAGAACATAGATAGATAGATAGATAGATAAATACTTTATTGATCCCCAAGGGGAAATTCAGGGGGTCTCAGTAGCATACAGACATCACACACAACATGCACTTACAGCAAATGGTAAATATAAGTATAAGTATAAACATATAACCAAACACCACTGTACAATAGAGACAGTAGGAGATAAGAAAAGCTAACAAAACTAAAAATACTATATAAATTAAATGTAAAAGAAACAGTGTGCTTAAGGGTGGTCAAGTATGAGACGCTTGTAATGACAGGGCCTGTAGTTCTGTGTGCAAAGTGAGGTGCTCAAGAGAGTGAGTATCCTGGTGAAGGTGCAAAGTAGTCCAACAGTAGTTCTGTGTGTATGGTAAGGTGCTCAAGAGAGTGAGAGTGAAGGTGCCAAAAAAGTAGTCCAACAGGAGTCCCTTAGTTATGTGTGCATGGTAAGGTGCTCAAGAGAGTAAGTGTCCTGGTGAAGGTGCAAAAAGTAGTCCAACAATAGTCCTTAAGTTAAGTGTGCACGGTAAGGTGCTCGGAGAGTGAGTGTCATGGTGAAGGTGCAACAAGTAGTCCAGCATTAGTCCAACAGTGCAATAATAAGGTCTAGAGACCAGCATAAATAATATGGACAAATAGGAGAGCAAAGTATAATATAATGTAGACAAGGTAATATAAAAAACTATAAAAACTACGTCAGTGCAGAAACAGGTTGAGGTAATAGGGTTACAGCCATTCAGTATTATTGTAGCAGAAGCCATTGATCATGTGTGCTAATATAGCATGAAAAACATGAAAAACAGTGTAGCAGGAAAGCGGTAGTAAAAACATTAGGCTGTGGTAAAACAGTAGTAAAGCAGTAGTGGGTAGTCAGTACTCAAACATGGAGAGGGTGGAGAGGCAGACAGACTAAGCAGAGAAGTCTATCTCTCCTCTTCCCTTTAGTGATGCATTGAACAGTTCAATGGCCCTGGGGACAAATGACTTCCTCAGTCTGTCTGTTGCGCAAGTCAGTGAGCGAAATCTCCAGCTGATCAAGCTCTTTTGCTTTTTAATAGTGCTGTAGAGTGGGTGGCATTCATTGTCCAAGATGTTGATCAGTTTGTTCAGGGTCCTTTTGTCAGATATTGAAGTGATGCACTCCAGTTCAGCTCCCACTACAGAGCCAGCCTTCCTTAACAGCCTGTCAAGGCGCCCAGCATCCTTCTTCTTTGTACTTCCTCCCCAGCATACCACTGCATAGAAGAGGACGCTGGCCACAACAGACTGATAGAACATCCTGAGGAGCTTGCTGCACACATTGAAGGACCGCAGCCTCCTCAGGAAGTACAGCCTGCTCTGCCCTTTCTTGTAGAGTGCGTCAGTGTTGGCTGACCAGTCCAGTTTATTGTCCAGGTGGAGACCCAGATACTTGTAGGTGCTTACCGCCTCCACATTGACCCCATCAATGGAGACTGGTAGCAGAGCGGGCTTAGACCTGCGGAAATCCACCACCATCTCCTTGGTCTTTGAAGTGTTGAGTTGAAGGTGATTGAGTTTGCACCATTGCACAAAGTCCTCCACCAGGCTCCTGTACTCCTCCTCTTGCTCGTCCCTGATACACCCCACAATTGCAGTATCGTCAGAAAACTTCTGCATGTGGCATGACTCGGTGTTGTAGCAGAAGTCAGATGTGTACAGGGTGAACAGGACTGGAGAGAGCACAGTTCCCTGTGGAGCTCCGGTGCTGCTGATCACAGTGTCAGAGAGACAGTTCTTCAGTCTGACGAACTGTGGTCGCTCGGTCAGGTAGTCTGTAATCCAGGTTACCAGGTGAGCGTCCACACCCATCTGCAAGAGCTTGTCTCCCAGTCTGAGGGGTTGGATGGTGTTAAAAGCACTTGAGAAATCAAAGAACATGATTCTCACAGCACTTTTCCCCTTGTCTAGGTGAGTATGTGTCCTGTGTAGAAGATAAGTGATGGCATCATCCACGCCCACTTTCTCCTGGTATGCAAACTGTAGCGGGTCTAGTGCATGACGAACCTGGGGTCTGAGCCTACCTAAGACCAGCCGCTCCAGTGTCTTCATCACATGTGATGTTAGAGCGACAGGCCTGAAGTCATTAAGCTCACTGGGGTGTGGCTTCTTAGGGACGGGGGTGAGACATGATGTCTTCCACAGTGTTGGAACTTGTCCGAGACGTAGACTCCAGTTGAAGATGTGCATCAGTGGCTCCCCCAGTTCAGCAGCACAGGCCTTGAGTAGCCTTGGACACAGTCTGTCAGGCCCGGCTGCCTTACGAGGATGAAGTCTTTTTAACAGATAGCTTACTTCGGAAGCTGTAATGATGGGGGGGATGAGGGGAGTGGAGGGGTAGGAGGAGTGCTTCTGAGAGGGTTGTCGTGTGGCTAGAACCTGATGGCCGTTGGCTGAAGCCATTGTTGCCGCACTGCTCGTGGTCACTGTGTGGGGGAGAGGTGCGATAGTCTGATGTGCAGTGATGGTGGAGGGGGGGAGGGGAGGGGAGAGGGAGTGCTTCTGGGGTCTGTGTGTCTGATGGCTGTTGACTGTAGTCGTTGTCACCTCATTGTTCGTGGTCGCCATGTGGGGGAGGGGTGCAATATCCAGTAATGGCACAGGCAAGGAGGCATCAGGCGGGGGCAGGGTGTGGGGTGATGGGGGCTCAGATCGTTGGATGTCCCCAGGATGCAGAGCTGGGGAGACTGGGAGACTGGGAGGTGGGGGTAGGGCGGGCACGCTAACAAGAGCAGTAGCAGTACATGGCGCTGGTGCAGGGCAATCAAACCTGTTGTAAAAGTGGTTCAGCTGGTTCGCCCTGACCAGGTCTCCCTCCTCAGAGCTGCTGCTCTTCTTAAGGCCAGTGATGGATTTCATACAGTCCCACACCTCCTTCATGTTGTTCTCCTGCAACTTCTGTTCCATCTTCCTTCTGTAGTCCTCCTTAGCCTCTTTCAGCTTCTTCTTGAGTTCCCCCTGTACTTGCCTCAGCTCTGCCATGTCCCCCTCTTTAAACGCCATCTTTTTCCTATTGAGAAGGGTCTTGACATTACTGGTTATCCAAGGCTTGTTATTTGGATAGCAGCGTACAGTCCTTGTGGGAACAACAATGTCCATACAGAAGTTCAGATAGTCAGTAGTGCAATGTGTGGCCTCCTCTAAGTCCTCACCATTCAGTAGCACACTCCAGTCAGTGGACTCAAAGCAGTCTCTCAAAGCCTCATCCGCTTCTGGTGTCCACTTCCTGAAGGTGCGCGTGGCAACTGGTAGCCTCTGAACTTTTGGCTTGTACATTGGCTGAAGATGAATGAGGTTATGGTCCGACTTCCCCAGTGGGGGAAGGGGGGTGGCACTGTAAGCATCCCTCACGTTTGCATACATGAGGTCTATTGTCCTGTTTTTCCTAGTTGGGCAGTCAACAAACTGGTAAAAGTTTGTGAGGGTGGAATCCAGTGTAATGTGGTTGAAATCACCAGAGATCGCAAAGAAGGCATCACTGTGCTGAGTTTGGAGCCTAGCGACTGTAGAGTGAATGACGTCACACGCTGTGTCCGGGAGGGCTTGAGGCGGAACGTAAACACAAACAACAATGGCGTGCGAGAACTCCCGCGGCATGTAGTATGGTCGTAGACTGACCGCTAGTAACTCCACATCCTTACAGCATACAGTCTCCTTCACAGTAACATGTCCGGGATTGCACCATCTGTTGTTTATGTATAGCACCAGTCCGCCTCCCTTCTTTTTGCCAGAAAGTTTATTGTCTCTGTCCAAACGAGCTACACTGAAGCCGGGCAGCTCAACGTTAGCCAGGGGGATATGGCTTGTTAGCCACGTCTCCGTGAAGCATAGCAAACTACAATCTCTGTACAACTTCTGATTTCTTACCAGGGCAGCCAGTTCGTCAGTCTTGTTGGCCAGTGAGTTCACGTTTCCCATGACCATCGAAGGAACTGAGGGCTTGTGTTGCCACTTCTTCTCCCGACGCCTAGTCCTCACTTTAACTCCCGCTCTGCACCCCCGAAAGCACCACAGTTCCTCCGGGATGTTTACGTGAACCCTACCAGCATTCCATCGTATTGCAAGCAGCTGATTCCTTGTGTACACAAGTTTGCTGCCGCTGGAGCATTGTAGTAGATCCATATCCATAGGATAGAATGAAAACACTCCTTCGTTTACGAGAAGTGCGTAATCCAAAAAAAAAAAAAAGTTGCTTAGTAAAAAAAGTAAACAAAAGACGGTAAAAAAAAACCACAAAGACACGGAGCTACCTCGACATGCTGCCACTTTCGTCGGCGCCGGAAATCTTATTCTCTCATTCCAGAGGAACATTCATCTTCTCTACAATTTCCATATGTTTTAACTCCAGACCCATAAAGATGGATAATCTAAGGGAAAAACCCCAAGCCCTACAAGGGAGGGAGACATAGTTGCTGTATGTCTTTCCCTGTGAACCACACAAACTGCAGCAAGGTATGCCCCTGTTCTAGTGAGGAATTCCATAAAATGTGGCAGACCTCCAAAGCCCTATTCACAAGTCATAATCCCAAAACCTGTTTTATGATCACATTTTTAGTAAAAGGATTGGTGAGTAGAGGCTGATTTCATTGGAACGGTAGCAAATGCAGTGTGCTGCAGTGGGGTATTGTCTTATCGCAGTCTGAATATCACCTGCTAACACACTGTAGATTGTTGTCGAAAGAACAGAATGGTTTGCAGACATTTGGGAAAAGTGTGAAAAGTGTTGTAAACAACTGCAGTTCCACCCTGATCACCTTGATTACTGTAAACTGAAATGATCTAGATGAGAAACATATTGGGAGAATTTAAGGGCAATGACACTGGAGATTGGTGAAATGACCACATTTCTTCGTAGGATCTATGACCTATGGGGAATAGAAACTGGAGAGAGTAGTGAGGGGTGGTATGAGTTCAGCCAATGGTAAAAACCTCTCTCTCTCTCTCTTGGCGATAAAGGATTTCAAGCTGATTGATAAAATCAACTAAATCCATCCAACAAAACTGAATCTATTCATTTTTGGCACCGAGACACAGAGCTCCATCATCCCAGTTAAATAAGGGTATACGTCCATCTCATTCTGCAGCTACTTCAAAGCAGACATTCCAATAGGACATTCTGGACCCATGAACAAGAGGCATATGTTTTATCTCTCCACCTCATATGCTGTTCATTTAAAATAACCTTCACAAGCTCCCCTCAGGGTCAGATAAACCAATGCAAGGAACCAGTTGTCTGAAATCTTGTATTATACACACTGCTGACCACCCCCCATTGCTTCTGTTTTACCTGATAAAGTCTTTCAGCACAATTGTAGATTTCTTTCCCTATGAGGTGACACACACACACGCACACACACACACACACACACACACACACACACACACACACAGGTGCCAAAAATACATTGTCTCACTACACCATCTCACCAGTGAACTCAAAACAGTAAGAAAGACATGCTGGCATTTGTTCAACAATCCTAAGTCAGAATCACACGCCACAAGAGCTAAATGCTAAATGTAGGTTATCTGTCTGAGGAGGAGGCCTTCTCTCCTGAGCCGAGAGGAAAGTGTATGTCAAGAGCCCATGAGTGTTTCCATTTTGGAATGAGCGTTTTTATCTTGAACACTAGCCAGCAGCCGAGTGTGCTATACTTACAGGGGAAATTATCTCCAGCATCACTGCAATTTTCATACAACATAAATAGAGAGGCAAACAATCCTATAGAAATATTTTGAATCACTGTGAATATAATGTTCTAGAAGAACTAAAAATGTATGAAGCAATCACTCTTCATGCGATTTTTGCCTGATTGCAGTTATTTGCAAGGCGTTAACATCTGGCTTTCAGAAAGTTATTGCAAAGCGACCCAATATCGCATGTGCATTTGCCAGAGTGAAATTTCAGATGGACCAGAAAAGTATTAAATTACCCAGGTGCCTCACGCGAAAGCCCAATTAAACTTTTTTACGAGTCCAATACAAGTCAAAATGAATTACATAGACTAAGCCCATAAACACCTTCAGGTTTAAAAATCCCTAGGCCTTTTGTCTCAGGGACGCTGCGTACACGCACCCCTCCGACATCTCCAGCTAATTGAGAACTTTAGCGTGTTAAATTGCGCAGACGAGTAACTTGGCGAGTGAGCGATGGTGTTGACTTATCCGAGAGGAGAGCAGGAGGATGTTCACAGCAGGGGAAATGTTTGGCTTCGTGCTCCAGGCAGCCCCCCCCCTTGTGTCGTGCGTCTCCACTCCCAGTCAAGTTTCCAGGGGCCTGACTCTACATGCCATATCCATCCATCACAACACATCACATGACAGCGCACTGAGCATACAGTATACTGTATGTGTGAATAACTATGAACATAAATATGAATGCAAGTGCATAGAAAAAAACAAACACAAGCACTTTTGTTGAATGATGAAGTGTAACTGTGGAGAATTGGTGGAGAGGAGTCTGTCTGGTCTCCTGCAGTGACTGTCAAATGCTGGATAATGCATTACGCTTGTCTTTTAGCAGCTGCTAAGGCCCTATTCTGCACTAATTCGTCCATTATTCAGAGAAGCAGTTTGTAGTACCTGGCAAATGTCAGTGATCAATCACCCGTCTTAATTAGGCTCCCAAAGCCCCCTTTCATGCATGCGTGAGGTGCAGCGTTCAGGGCAGTGATTAAGAAACAGCAAAGGGATCTCTGCTCTGCTTACTCACCGCTGTTATGGACGGGAAGGGAGCTGAGGGAGTTGTCACGCTCCTCCACACGCTCCCTCTCTCGTTCTCTCTCCTGCTCGGCGTGGACGCTGGTGAAGGCCTGGCTCTGATTTCTCACCGGGTGTCCTGCATCTGCTTTCACTCTGAGGGGGGGCTGGCTTGTGGTGGGGATGCGTGCCGGGGGCAGCGTATGGATCTGGTGAACCCGCTGCGGCGGCGGTCGGTGGGTGGTGTGCTGTGCATAGTTCACCGCCACTGCCCCCGCCGGGGGAGTGACGTGATCCTGCGGCCCGACAGGCTGCCTTGCGATGTGCTCCTGGGAGGGTCTCCGGGGCTGGTGACCTTTGCCCTTGTCCTGGTCAACTTCCTCTGTGACAGGCCTGCTCTGTGTAGCCTTGCTATGACCTTGATCGGTAAGCGTGACCCTGTCTCGCTCAACCTCCTCCATGACAGGCCTGCTCTGAGGATTTCTGTCACGAGCATGATCAGCAAAGCTGCCCTTGTCCCTGTCCATTTCTGCCATCACAGGCCTGGTCTGTGAAGTCTCGCGATGTCTTTGTTGAGGGAAGGTGGAGCTGTCTTGGTCAGCTTCCTCCAAGTCAGGCCTAGTCTTGCTGTGTCCATGTTCAGTCGACGTGCCCCTGAGCCGGTCAAGGTCCTCAATGACAGGCTGGCTCTGAGTATTCCTGTTAAGATCATGTTCAGCAAAGCTGGCAGTTTCTGGTATCACCTGCCTGGGCTTGCTATGTTCTTGTTGAGTTAAGGGGCCCCTGTCTCGGTCAAGTTCCTCCGTATTTGGTCTGCTCTGTGTAGACTCGCTATGTCCTTGTTGAGGGGAGGTGGCCCTGTGTCGGTCAAGTTCCTCCAAGACTGGCCTGCTCAGAGGATTTCTGTTAGTCTCATGATCAGTCAAGCTGCCTCTGTCTCTGTCCATTTCTACCACCACAGGCCTAGTCTGTGTTGCCTCGCTATGTCCTTGCTGAAGAGAGGTGCTCCTGTGTCGGTCAACGTCCTCCAAGACTGGCCTGCTCTGAGTATTTCTGTTATGTCCATGATCAGTGAGAGTGCCCCTGTCCTGGTCAACCTCCTTCATTACTGGCCTGCTGTGAGTATTCCTGTTAAGCCCATGATCGGCAAAGCTGTCAGTGTCCAGTATCACAGGCCTGGTCTGTGTAGGCTTGCTTTGTCCACGATCGGCAAAGCTGGCAGTGTCTGGTATTGCAGGCCTAGTCTGGGTAGGTTTGTTGCTTCCATGATCGGCAAAGCTGGCAGTGTCCGGTATCAGAGGCCTGGTCTGCGTAATTTTGCTAAGTCCTTGATCAGTAAATGTGCCCACTTCTTGGTCAAGTTCCTTGATGACAGGCCGGCTTTGAGTATTTCTGTTACGGCCATGATTGGCAAAGCTGCCAGTGTCCAGTATCACAGGCCTGGTCTGTGTAGGCTTGCTTTGTCCACGATCGGCAAAGCTGGCAGTGTCTGGTATTGCAGGCCTAGTCTGGTTAGGTTTGTTGCTTCCATGATCGGCAAAGCTGGCAGTGTCTGGTATCGCAGGCCTAGTCTGGGTAGGTTTGTTGCTTCCATGATCGGCAAAGCTGGCAGTGTCTGGGATCGCAGGTCTAGTCTGGGTAGGTTTGTTGCTTCCATGATCGGCAAAGCTGGCAGTGTCTGGTATCGCAGGCCTAGTCTGGGTAGGTTTGTTGCTTCCACGATCGGCAAAGCTGCCAGTGTCTGGTATCACAGGCCTTGTCTGTGAAGGCTTGCTTTGTCCACGATCGGCAAAGCTGCCAGTGTCTGGTATCACAGGCCTGGTCTGCATAGGCTTGCTACGTCCGTGATCGGCAAAGCTGCTGATATCTGGCACCACCGGCCTGGTCTGTGTCTTTTTGTCATCATGTCTGTGATCAGCAAAGGAGGATGTGTGCTTTCCTCCGTGCGCAAAAACAGGGAAGCCATGTGATGCTACCGTTTTCTCCTCCGCCTCCTCCATCTCGTGCTCTTCGTCAATGTCACTCTCTCCTGCATCCTCATCATGGTCTTCAGCATAAGAGGTCCTCAGTGGGAACACTATGTTTTCAAAGGCTCTCTGCCAGGAGGCGGTGGTGAAGTCTCCACGGTGCCGCGGGGTGGTCTGCTGAAGGGTCGTCGCCGGGGCTTGAGTGGTCTCGACCCGGGGCGTCGCCTCATGATGAACAGCGAACGTCTCTCTGAGCTCTTGCTTCACGTCCCTGTAAAGACTCGGCCCACGTGGAGTGAAGGACTCTGGGTAGGACACTGAGACGATGGAGGACTTGGTGGGGGCAGCCACGTCTAGGAGTGGCGGCCCCGGGGTGTCCGTGGGCATGTAGTCGTAGTCCACCTCCTCCTCGTCCTCGAGGTTGTTTGGGTGCTGGGTGAAGAGAGGGAGGACGGGGAGGGGGTCTCCATGGGCCGGCCGGAAGGGCTTGGACAGGTGATCCCTCGGGCCCTGGTGCTGGAAGATGAACTGCAGAGGGTTATTGTAGAGTCTCTCGTGCGCGTTCTCCTCGGTCGTGGTGGCCAGCATTGGCTTCTCGACCTTCCGCGGATCACAGTCCGGGATCGGATAGCACATGAGGCTCCCGCCGTCGTTGGGACAGTGACACACCTGGCACGGGTCCATGTGGAAGGAGTGGCCCGCCTCGTACTTCTGCTCGTCGTGCACGCAGCCGATGCGCTTGCACTGGATGCAGCCGTCGGCCGGCTCCGACAGCTCTATGCAGTTGGCCGGGATGTCCGGGCACGGGATGAAGTGGCAGCTGATCCGCCCGCCGCCCTCGGGGCACGCGCACTCCGTGCTGCCAAAATCCACGAAGTACGACTCGCCCTCAGCCACCTTCCCGTTGCGGAAGCCGGCGTTGACGCAGTCGTAGTATTGGTAGCCCTGGCAGGTGCAGCCTTTCTGCACACAGGTGGCGCAGCATGCGTCGCTGTCCAGCGACTCCTCGATGCAGTTGTCCAGCTCGGGGCAGTCCACGCCGGTGCAGTCCTTCTGGCCCAGGGAGCCACTCAGACTCAGCAAGAGCAAGCATTTCAGCAGCATGACCCTAACAAGCGCACAGCCAGTCATGTTGACTCTAACTAAAAGTGAACTAGCAGGGGGGATGGGGGGCAAAGAAAAGAGAAAAATAAACAGCACAGGACTCCACTCTTTGCTGTATGCCACCTCGGATTAATAAGCGATCTTCTCTTGGAAGCTGCAGATGCTGATTGAAACCTAGCAGAGATGCACACAGACAGAGAGAAAGAGAGAAAAAGAGAGCAAGAGAGAGACAGAGAGGGGAAAAATAAGAGGTAAGTTAAAGGCACTGTGCTGCTGATTTCCTGTGAGAGGCTCACAGCCAGGCTAACTCTCTGTACAAAAAGCCAACATCTGGCTTCATGGCTGAGCTCAAATTCTCTACTTCATCTCATATTCAGAAACCACAGCACTACCCCATCCAGGAGTGCTGGACACATTTCCCTTAATAAATACGGTCTGCTTTGTGCAGTGCACTTGAACGATCACCACAGCAATAGCAGTGTCAATAGAAGAGGGGATTCCATGGTCATGACACTGACTTAGAATTTGGCTTTGACAAGAAGAGCACAAACCATCAAAGGGCAAAATCAAACCCTATTTTGATGTATATCCCATCTGTGTGCAGTAATTATAAAAAGAGGTCATGACGAATGCTGACTATACGCGCTTCATGTGATCGATTTTTCAGTTTATTTGGCCTCTCATCACCCCTCAGAGACAGAATAGTAAGGACGTAGAAGACCAGTAATGTGCGAGGTCCTTGTGGCTTTAAGCTTTTAGATGGTGATGGACAGTTTGGCAGCAGTGCTAACATACTCAGACCAAGCAGAACTTGATGCCAGTTTAACATGATGAGGTGTTTTGTGGGTAATTCTGGCATATTCATTTCCGAAGCACCTCACAAAGTGCTCCAGAAAGACCTCTGCCCAGACATTTTTCAACCATACATTCATAGGCTACACACCTAAAAACCATACATGGTTTCGGGCACATGCCAGCTGGATACACATTAAAGGAAAAAGGCAGTTCGGTCTACCACAGACAGTGGAGTGCTTTTGTGCTGGATGCATCATTTTACATCCAACTGTTTGCCACTTTTTCTCTCAGTCATTGTCAAAAAAGAGTGCTTAAAAGATGACCCTCTTGAGCGAGTTCCAGTGAAGTGCAATTTAACAGCTCCCCCTTCTTAATGTAAGTGTGCCAAATGCAAGTGCTTCAGGGATATACTGTACATCGTTGGGTATTTATTTTGAAATACATGTTACAGTCTTTTGAATTAGCCTACACCGGAGACATATTTAGCATTTCCTGAAACCTAAAATTTCACGCATGAAAATTGGAATCTTTCCATGTTTCCAAAGCACAGCATTAGCCTTAATTGAACTACACTAAAGGAAAGTATCATCACATACCTGGTAGGAATTAGTCATACAAGAGCTTGGTCTAGAGAATAACAGTTCTGATATCACTTTAAAAGGGGAATTGTCACATTGCTACATGAGCTTATTCCTGAAAAGTATTATTCCTGAGGGGACATGGAAGCGTGTGTGCACAATGCTACCCGTTCATCCCAGCTAATTTGAATCCTTTACCGATGTTCCGAAAAAAGTTGACACACACCAGATGTTTAGACTTAGTCATACATAGATACTAATCATGTTTCCCACTGACGGAGATGACGGTGCATGTCAGTCAATATGTGTGACTTTATTCAAAATACAACACTAAGTCGGTTATTTAATCTTCATAGCCTACTGTTCGTGCAAATTCATTCTGGTCGAAGTACTCCTGACAACAGTGCATTCTCATTGAATTAATTAATTTAAATGAAAACTGCAGTGTTAGCACTCTCTGAGCATCTAGTCGACTGGCTCAAAATCTCATGACCAAGAATTTGCAAAGACGTTGTACGCGCGCAACAGTTTAGTCTTGAAAGAAACAAACACAAAAATTAAAGACATTTTTATCAAATTGAAGTGGCAATGTTTATATCTAAATTGCCTTACCCAAGTCCGCATTCTCTGCTTTGAGGTGGAGAGGTCCGGGAGAGAAGTTCCCACAAAAGGATAGACAGGGCGTCTGTACACTTCGCAACTTTACTCTAGGGCTGAACTGACTGCATCTCTTACGGAGGGGAGGGACAAAAGTTTAAGACCTCATTACCTACTTTTTCACCCTGCCCTTGAGGACCTCTCACAGCAAGGAGTCACAAGTGAGTTTTACCGACGACTGTTTTATTTATCAGAGAGAATAAATTGTGTTTTCCATTGTCTTATCTACTGCATTGGCTATTGGGTGTTTTAATCAGATTTATCAGATTTCCTCAGAAATAGTAGATTATGAATGATTTATTTGAGATCATTACACTTTATGTAGGCCTACATCCACATTTCAATAGTAAAGTCAATCTGCCTAGATTCTATCTTTTTGATGGTGCACATCACACACACACCATGCAACCTAATGTTTTTGACTCCGGTTATAGTGACAGGAGACCTCATTAATCTCACCTCATACTTTAGCTGAAACATTTGAGGTCCCAGGTTAGGTCACCCTTATTTCAGTGTGAAATACCAAGTGTTTTCGACTTATCACTGACAGAGGACCTTGCTGTTTACCACGACACTGAGTCTTGCTTTGTTTGTTCACCTAGATTGCACTGTGCTTCACACACGCACAAGTTTGGCCTTCAAAGAGTGGGTGCTTTGGGTATGCACACCAGGGCAAACTTAACCCATGTCCACCATGCTGTTTTTAAGGACCTTGCATGTACCTTTGAAAAGCGTGAGGTTGTAACCTTGGCCAAACAAAGGCCCTGTGCCCACACCATTACTCACCCCTGCTGTCTCTTTCACGAATGTGGGTCTGCCTGACACGCAGGAGATGTCCACTTTGGCTGAGCCGTCCAGGAAAGTTGCAGCGGAATTTCTGCTTACGGTAAAACGTCTCCAGTTACCGCTAATTGCTGCCGAGTCTCACTATGAGATGTCTTGTTCTGTTCTCTCTGCCTCTCTCTGAGTTTGTGATGAATGGCTTTTTCAATCTCAAGGTTTTTTTTCTATACTCTCTATTTTTCTGACAGAAAACACAATGTGGCACTTACCTGTCAAGTCTTTCCAAATTCTACACTGATAGCTTGAGCTCATGTCTGCATGTAAACAAAGTTAGAAATCAAACAGTTGTCCAATATAAATCCTGAGATGAGACAAATGATTTATTTTGTGTAATTTATGCCCAGTGCATACAGTGAATCAGTCAGTGAGTGTGTATGTTTTTAGACAGACATCCTGGGGTTATCCAACAGAGCACTCAGTGTCCAATGCAAAACTCCATATTCAACAGTCAGTTTTGCCATGACCTAAGTTTCAGAAATTTGGCACAGAGTATTTAAGAAAACGTCTCCTGAGTTAAGAGAGGCACATGCAGTCTGAGTGAACTCCTCCAGTCACAACTTCTTCGGGCCAAAGAACAATACAATAGCAGGAATATGTCTGATGTCCTGGAAAATGTTTTGTTTGACCAAAATCTGATCCACTCTCTGCAGCCAATAACATTTAACAAACAAAACGTGGAGACAGTTTCAGGTTAAAGAATCAAAGAACATTATTCATGCCAAAACTGGTCTGGAACAGCAAAAAAAATGGAAAATACAATACAGTTGGTTCCCCTTCAAAACCCCATACCAAAGAAGTTCAGTTTTCTCTCAAACATGTGGACAGTGAGGAGGCTCCCCTTTGATCAGCTGTGGCTTTATAGGTCGTTGTAAGCGTGTCAGTGCACAGAACTCTAACTGGGCCATGGAATGTTGTCCCTTCAGGCGTGGGATGAACCCCTGACTTTGGAATGGAGGGCCGTTCTGATCAGTGTTCAGTCTCTTTGCTTATAAGAGGCCCACTGTAATAGCTTGGGGTCAGAATCTGGCAGTGTACTTCGGCTGCCTTTCGATAGATAAGTCTTTTCTCTCTTTCTACCTGTCTGCCCCCCAACCATCTTGAAGGTGGTCCTCCTCGACCAGACCAGGACCATGGGCAGGAGAGGAAGTGGAGAGAATGAGAGAGTGAGACAAGAATAGAAAGCAGAATAAAGATGGGAAGACATGAATGTGGATGTCCTTTCTTTCTTCAAGAGAAAAGCCTTTGAGTGCTGTACCCTTATGAAGGTACTAGGTGAAAGCCCACAACATCCATTTCAGGAGTTTCACATCCAGCCATCCATTTCTGCATGGATAGACCCGGGGGGTGGTTGGGGGGGGCAATCAACCTCTCGCCATGGTAACACAAAAAAACGAGTAATTCAGCATGGGGTGTTTGGAGTGTGTGTGAGCTGTGCGTGTTTGAGTGTGCGCCCACTCGGTGGCTGACGGGGTTGGAGGAGCAGGAGGTGGAGGGTGGAGATGATGGGGCACAGGGGGGGGGGGGGTCTGTCCGCTGACAGACGTGCTCTTCTGCGCACTGGTGAGATTTGTGGAATCTCAGTGTGACCTCCGGGAGGCGAAGATATCAGACACAGACGGGGCTTTGAAAGGAGCCCAGGGAGGTGGGCTTTATCAGAGGGGGTCGGAGAGGGATTTACGAGCGCAGGACTCGTGCCCTACTTTCACCCCTCCTTCTCTCCTCTCTCTCAGCAGTCAGTCAGTCAGCCAACCTGGGCCAGGAATGCTAAATAGAGAGGTTCAGGCCGATTCTAATGATAGGCTAACAGCAGGTAGCTCTGAAATGGCCAGACTGCACTATGCTGTTGACTGAATTGTCTGCTTGTGACATTTCGATTTTTGAAAGCAAACCTTTTCTGTTATCCAAGTAAAGCCATGTACTGGATATGTTTAGTCTACGGTTATCGTGAAAAATAAACAGAACTCAGACAAACATAGTGTGACATGGTTGTAAAACTCTTGAAGACACCTGTGGTGTTGTCAAACATTTACTTTAGCATACAACAAAAAATAAAAAAAACATATATTTCACATCTTTCAACATTGAAATACTTTTGCTTTCAGCCTAATTTAGAGGCCTTGGAGCAGAATGGCATTTGTGTGCTGTGGTTAAACTAGCAGAACAAAGCTGACATAATGACTGATGTACAGGACTCAGTTGGGCACTGTGTGATCCATTTATTAAATTATTCCAGAGACCAGTAAATGAGGAGAGGAAACTTGACTGTAATAGCACTTGTCAGGTTACTTTTAGAATGGTAAGAAATTCCAAAGTCAATGTGCTTAAATTTTATATTAAAGCAGGAGGTCACATTTGTGATGTTCGTGAAGATTAATACACTCTTCAACATTGAAGTACACAAAGCCCTTTATACTTTGTCATGCTGAATATCATTATTTTTCTTTAAAAATTAAAACTATTCCCTTTGGTTTGTTTGATTATTACTGTTCATTGTATGTACATTAAATACATAATAATGCCTATCTATTGCTTCCTACCAGGGATGGCTAAACGCAAGAAAACGCAGAAATTAAAAAAATATAGTTTATCCACCTCTTATTAGAGTTTATCCACCTCTCAAAAGAGTTTATTCACCGATTGGAACATTTAACATTCAAAAATTACACTGTATTATCCACATTCACAATATGTACACACTAGGAACCATTAATAATACTGATATTGTTATAAACATTGGACAATAACCTCCACCATTATCAAACATATTCTGAAAAATCCGATGATTTAGGCTCAGTCCACCTCACAGATTTCATAGTTACAGTAGATTTCATACCCACCTCTTATTTTACTACTACATCCATGCTTCCTACAGTGTATTCATTTAGTAGAATAAAAGGCTTAATAAACAATTGTACAGAGTACAATTTGTATAGAGCAATTTGTACAGAGTACAGACTGAGTCAAAGGATCTCACTTATACAAAGACATTACATTTAGGACAATAGCATTTCACATCTTGCTTGCTGACAATGTAAAGCTGAATTGGGTAGGCCTACATGATGAAACATTTGGTGACTGCATAGACAGAAAAGTCCCTCATATGGTGAACTTTTTTAAAGGTGTAGGTTCCCTTTTCCCACAAAGTTTGTGAGAGAAAAACATAAAATCGGCTAGAATGACTTGTGGTGAAATCTATGTTTTCCTGTAGTACCATATGGAGACGGTCCAGCCAGAAAGTCTTTTATTCCTGCAGCACTGTAACAAGCATGGTTAGGGGAGAGACACTTTCCAGTAATTTGTGGGACAACATGGGCTCTAGGGAGAGGAAGTGGGTGTTGCATGGGTCTGGAATCTCCATCACACCAATCCACACATACACACACATACACACACACACACACACACACACACACACAACATGTCAGGAGCCTATGGATATTTCAAAGACACAAAAGCAGCAGGACATGTTTGGAATAGGTCACGGGGGGTAAAAACAACCTCTAAATCTTTCTCTCCTTTAAAGCAATCAGGGTAAATATTCTCCAGGCAGGCGTGACCTTCCTTTTGATCATTTCCATATGATGGGTGTTATCATAGAGAGCACTGATATTATTATTAGGTCAGTGAAAAACAACCCATCCAACCCGCCTCTGGGTTCTAACAGCAACACGTCCTGAACAAGCAAACCAAACTTTATGGTTGGCATCCTGATCAGGGAGATGTTTCCACTGCACTGCAACGCCTTTTTGCTTTATTTGGGCCCCAGCACATTTCATAGTGCCTTCTTCTGGTCACTGTTAGATGCTGATATATTTTGGATTCCTCTGTGAGCTGAGCTGAGATGTTATTAGATTCCTTTCTTTGGTTGAAAATGTAATAGTTTTTGATGCAATGTGTAAAGCCAGAATGTCATGTTGACTTTATGGCTGGGTTTCAAAGTAGGGAGGAGTTTTTTTCACAACTTCCCAATATCTTGTTCCAATATTTTGTTTTGCAACCTCCACCCTTCCTGGAGTCATCAAGATCGGCTGATAACATTTAATCTCCAAAATTCCTGATGTTTTTGACACCCATGCGAGCGGAGATAGGATTATATTCTTTGATTGAGGTTGGTGTGATTTGTAAGCTGCTTTTGATGAAAACGCATGCCTAGTTAGTAAATAAACACATTTGCGATGTTGAGTGTGGTTATAAAGCTGGCATTATGGACCACTTGGTAGCAATCAGTGTCACAGAGAGCGTACTTAAAGAGGTGCAGCCCATGTTGTAATGCTCTTAACTGCTGCTCATGAACATACACATCACAGCAACGTTTCTCCCCAGTGTGTGATCTGAGTGTGAGAGCATTTGTTGTCCTGACACACTCACGCACAGACACATGCACACACACACACACACACACACACACAAACAGGTTTCATAATGGCATGTCTTGAGGGTTCTGTTTTGATATAAGGCAGTGTTTTTTATGGAGTAGGCAGGCATGGCATGTGGGAAGAAAGTGGTTTTAGTGGTTTAGTGCTTGGCCATTGCTGTTGTCCTGTTTGCAATCATGTTGTAACATATTTATTGAATGCTTTTAGCCTTTGGACTGCAAAGTGCACAGCCCACTGTCTTTATAGACTGAGGTTCATTGTCTTGTATGTTGTCTAATGATTTGAAAACAGATTTGATTGTCTAAGGTAGAGGAGATGAACACAGTGACTCTTCCACATGTTATAAGAGGTCCAGCTGAGTCCTTTCAACCCATAGCAGGGAACTCACACTGCCAAATAGCCGGTCATCATCAACCAGTCACCACTTTCCAACACCAGCCTTTCGCTACTCTTTTTGGGTCCAACGTATGGAAGCAGTCTTGTGTGCGGCCTTGTTCTTTTCACTGCTGTGAGACAACCGTGCTGATGAAAGGGGAAGAACCGTTGTCAGTTTGTGCTAGCAGTTAGCAGCACCATGAGTCAGAGTCTTTTAATCAGGTCGTGAAAATTGAAAGGCACTAACACAATCATAAAACGCTGATGATGAATCTTCCTCGTTCCAAAAAGTGCGGCGGGGACTGCATTCACAGTCTCCCCCAGGTGTTGGATCAGCATTCGTTGTTTATACTGTATTGTTTTGCCCCCCCCCCCCCCCCTGAACATTGCTGTCAGCGTCTCATCCAAGAGGTTTTTAGAGGAAAAATGGAAAAAGTGCTGTTCATTACAAATGAGGTGAACTCAACTGTGAGTTTGAAAGGGCTGGAAATTTGCATGACTTTCTCTCTCTGTCTTTAGGGCTAACAGCTAAATGAAAAAGACGTTAGGGAGCGCGACTTCGCTTGCTACGACACCTAAGAAAACCACAGGCGTCCCGGGGGGGGGGGGGGGCTTTATTGTTTAGTGAGATGTTGCATTCGCAGGCTTTCCTCATTCATGGGCAGACAGAGACTCGGTTCCTCAGAGCTTTTTTCCCTCTGAATAATGACTGAGGGCTTCCACGGCCCTTATGGAAAATCTGTGGTTGGTTGCAGAGGTTGCAGCGACTCTTTGTGGAAAATCCATCACTTGCATTTAACTCCAGGGACTGAATGTCCTTTTGTTTTTGTGATTTACAACGTACCGTCCCGACACCTTAAAAGCAAGCACACAGACATCCTTTTCCTGATAGACAAAACTGCTGGATCTATTCAAATGTATGGCGGAAATAGGCTTTGTCCATATGCCTAATCACAGAGCAAAGTGAATCACATACTGTAACTGGACAAAACTGGAAAAAGAAAATCTAATTAAACTCAAGTATTTACAAAAAACATTCTGAATGATGTTGAGAAAAGCTCACTGATCTAAGCTCCCGATAAAACTTAAAGCAAAGTAAAGTGTGGTAAATGTTATCCCTGATGTATGGCAAGCCGATTGAGCATTTATTCTGATATCTTGATATCAGGCATAATTGTCATGTACATGTAAGCCATTTTTGTCAACTAGTTAACTAGTGAGCCATGTTTGTGTGAACTAGTTAACTAGTGAGGGCCAAAATATGCACACTAGTTAACTAGTGGGAGCCAAAAGGCTCACTAGTTAACTAGTGAACACATTTTAGCTTCACTGGTTAACTAGTGAGAGCCAGAAATGTCTATTAGTTAACTAGTAAAGGCCAAAATGCATACCAGTCAGCTAGTTGAAGGCTTTTGGGTCTCACTAGTTAACTAGTGACAGCCAAAAATGTGCACATGTTTACTAGTGAAGGCAAAACACCTCACTAGTTAACTAGTTGCAGTAGGTCAATGTCACTAGTTAACTAGTGAACCATAAATGGCTTACTAGCTAGCTAGGTGATGGCAGCAGGCTCACTAGTTAACTAGTTGATGCATCATTTGTCCAAACTAGTTAACTAGTGAGGTCATAAATGTATACTAGTAAACTAGTTAAAGACAAAATTCACACTAGTCAACTAGTGGCGCAGAAGTCAAATTAGGAGGCGGAGAATTCTGGAAATTCTGGCTCCCTATGTCCAAATAGAAAATGACAACCAATCACAGTGCAGAATTTCACGAAATCCCACCCACAACATTTGCATGTGGCACACAAGTTAACATGCTGGCCAAAGGAACTCTAGCTAGTAAACTAGTGGCTTCAGTGTGACACTTACATGTAAACTAGTGAAGGCAGAACTGCTCACTAGTTAACTAGTGAAGACACAAATGCCCACTAGTTAACTAGTGAGGTCTAAAAAGTGTCACTAGTTTACTAGTGTGCACCAAAACACCCACTAGTGAACTAGTCATGGCAATTTCCATTCGACTAGTTAACTAGTGAGGTGCAAAAAGTGTCAGTAGTTTACTAGTGTGCCCAAAATGCCCACTAGTTAACTAGTGAAGGCCATTGCAGCCCCACTAGTTAACTAGTGAGATGCCAAAACGCTCACTTGTTAACATGTAAATGCCAAAATGCCCACTAGTTTACTAGTGAGGGTGTTGTGGGCCTTACTAGTTAACTAGTGGCATGCATATTTTGTTAACTAGTTAACTAGTTACACCTAAAAACACAAACAAGCTGACCGTTTTTGTCCACTAGTTAACTAGTGGAACAATTTAAGTCTCACTAGTTTGCATGTGTGGCAGTAAAGCAGCTCACTAGTTAACTAGTGCGCACAAGACACACACTAGTGGCTGTTTTTGGAGCTATCTAGTTCACTAGTAATGCAAAAGGTACTCTTACTAGTTAACTAGTGACACATTGGCCTTCACTAGTTAACTATTTGACATGTTTGGCCTTACTAGTTTACTTGTAATGGAACAGGACATGCTCACTAGTTAACTAGTGAGCATATCTGCATTATTAATGCCTTTCACTAGCTTATAGAGGGCATTTTGAGCCTTACATGTTAGCTAGTGAGGACAAAACACTGTCCATAATGAACTAGCAGGAGAAAAATGCCATTCACACTAGTAAACTAGTGGAATTTGAATAAATACACAAACAGCTGGCATTTTGTGCAACTAGTTAACTAGTGGGACGTAACATTGTCCCACTAGTTAAAGGTGCGATTTGTAGGATTGTTACCGAACGTTCTGCAGGCCAAAATCAAAACACTGGTGAACTTTCTCAAGACTACCAGACGCGAGCCTCTTCTGGGTTGCCAGATGTAGGACCTAATGAAAACTTAATTACTTACGTAATGAAAGCTAACGTTAGTTGACCTGCAGCTTTAACGTTTCTCCAAACATGACCCAGCTACACATTACGGAAACAGTGAAAACAAAAAATACCTCTCTAACCAACGTAACATATTTAGCTGAAGTTAGCGATGCAGATGAAGTTTAGCCTAGGCTACCTGTTGTGGAGAAATATGGCCAGCTCTGCGTCAGACTTGATATTCTTCGTTTGACGAAGACGTCACCATCTCAGGAAGCTCCTCCGATGTCCACTTAATTTGTTTCTTGTTTTAATTTTGGAAATTTGCCTGCCTCTCGTAGGCGTTCATGACTACAACTGACAGCTGTTGACAGTTGGCCTTTGCTAATTTGGCAACCCAAATAGGAGGACGCGCTAGCCCATTATTTATACGCTATTCTAGAATTAATCTTTAAAAAATTCCAAGAGATTCCGCCCCGTAACTCATTTTTTTCATGGGTTTTACAGGGTTTTACGGGTTAGAGTAATGTTCTCAAATAAGCCATTACTTCAATTCATTGTGTTTCCTTACTCTCTGACAACATATGGTGATCATATTTGGAATGGTTACAGTTTATTTTCCATTATTTCCTACATACTGGACCTTTAACTAGTGTGCAATGTCGCACTTACATGCAAATGAAGAAGGCGGAACAAGGATTTTGATTGGTCCATTTAGGACTCAGAAACCTAGAAAACATGGCTGACTTCGTCCAGGCTGTTCTAAGAGCAAACATTTATAAGCTAAGATCGTTTGAGCATAAAAATATGTTTTGATAACATGTCTAGTGACAAAGTTATGGTGTATTGCTGTAATCTTCGTTCAGTTAATGTGTACAATCTTTAGTTTTTCAGTTATTAGTCTGAAAATCGCGATAAAACTGGAGGCATTTGTATATGGTTGCCTAGCAACAAAACGTTTCAGTAACATGAACATTGATGATAGCTTTGCTTATGTGGCAAGACTAGCTCAAGTGGTTAAGCAGCAGGAGATCATGTGGGAGATCAGGGTTCAATTCTTTAGTAGTGCATTAAGTTTTTATCTTGATCTTTGAGCTTTTAATTACTTTTGAAACCATGTGCAGTTAATGTGTACAATCTTTTGTTTTTCGGTTATTAATCAGAAAAGTGCAACTGAAATGGATGCATTTATGTCTGTGGTTGCCTAGCAACAATAAACAAAGAATAATATTAAAATCGATCCCTTGAATCTTTGGTGTGGATCACTAAGAGCTCACTTGTTAAAGCATGGGGTTTCCCTGTTATTATTAAAAACCATTTTGACAGAATATGAGATACTGCATACTGCAGGCTCTGCTTTACTATCTATACTGAAGTACCGTTGCAGAGCAGTGTGTCACTTTAGCCACTAGGGGCACCCATCAGGACCTGATCGCAAGGCTATGAACAGTAAATTTACATTTAGACTGGGTGGGATTCTTACATAATACCCAATAGGAGTCTTCTACCCACCCTCTCATTAGAATTTGCATAATAGCCGTTTCAGGCACTAGTTAACTAGTGAGCTGCTTCACTGCCACACATGCAAACTAGTGAGACTTAAATTGTTCCACTAGTTAACTAGTGGACAAAAACGGTCAGCTTGTTTGTCTTTTTAGGTGTAACTAGTTAACTAGTGAACAAAATATACATGCCACTAGTTAACTAGTAAGGCCCACAACACCCTCACTAGTAAACTAGTGGGTATTTTGGCCTTTACATGTTAACAAGTGAGCGTTTTGGCATCTCACTAGTTAACTAGTGGGGCTGCAATGGCCTTCACTAGTTAACTAGTGGGCATTTTGGGGCACACTAGTAAACTAGTGACACTTTTTGCACCTCACTAGTTAACTAGTCGAATGGAAATTGCCATGACTAGTTCACTAGTGGGTGTTTTGGTGCACACTAGTAAACTAGTGACACTTTTTAGACCTCACTAGTTAACTAGTGGGCATTTGTGTCTTCACTAGTTAACTACTGAGCAGTTCTGCCTTCACTAGTTTACATGTAAGTGTCACATTAAAGCCACTCGTTTACTAGTTGAAGTTCCTTTGGCCAGCATGTTAACTTGTCTGCCACATGCAAATGTTGTGGGTGGGATTTTGTGAAATTCTGCGCTGTGATTGGTTGTCATGTTCTATTTGGACATAGGGAGCCAATAGAAAGCATCAATTTCCAGTTCTCCGCCTCCTAATTTTAATTCTGCGCCACTAGCTGACTAGTGTGAATTTAGGCTTCAACTAGTTTACTAGTATACATTTATGACCTCACTAGTTAACTAGTTTGGACAAAGGATGCATCAACTAGTTAACTAGTGAGCCTGCTGCCATCACCTAGCTAGCTAGTAAGCCATTTATGGTTCACTAGTTAACTAGTGACATTGACCTACTCCAACTAGTTAACTAGTGAGGAGTTTTGCCTTCACTAGTAAACATGTGCACATTTTTGGCTGTCACTAGTTAACTAATGAGACCCAAAAGCCTTCAACTAGCTGACTGGTATGCATTTTGGCCTTTACTAGTTAACTAGTGGACCTTTCTGGCTCTCACTAGTTAACTAGTGAAGCTAATATGTGTTCACTTGTTAACTAGTGGGCATTTATGCTGTCACTAGTTAACTAGTGTGCACAAACATGGCTCACTAGTTTACTAGTTGAGAAAAATGGCTTGCATGTTGGCCTTATATCAAGATATCAGAATAAATGCTCAAGCGGCTGGCAAAATTACATAGAAGTTAACAAGTGGGAATTTGACATTCAGTAGTCAGCTAGTAAACATTTTTGTACCTTACTAGTTCACTAGTAAAATATAGAAGTCTTTAAACTAGTTAACTAGTGCACATTTCAGTGTCCACTAGTTAACTAGTGAACATGCTGAGCATTACTAGTTAACTATTAACTATTAAGATATGAAACATATGAACTAGTTAACTAGAGAGAATTTGGGCCTTACTAGTTAACTAGTGAGCATTTTGGCTGTCGCTAGTTAACTAGTTCACACAGAAATGGCTCACTAGTTAACTAGTGGACAGAAATGGCTTGCATGTACAAGACATTTATGCCTGATATCAAGATATCTGAATAAATGCTCAATCGGCTTGCCATACTGATGCGTTTAATTACAAGACATGACAGTCCGTATATTTCTCTTTATTTGCCATTTTACTCCAATCCCCTATTGTAGTGGCCCACTGCAGTTTGAACAGATGCTTTTTGTCAATGCAATTCACTGCAGACAGATCCAGCTCTAAAATTATGTCTTAGGAGTTATCACACAACGTATTAATGCTCCACATCGTGATGGCATCAAAATGAAAGCCACATATCAAAGGTTGTCTAAGTAACGCTGGTAAGCTGATGGCTGAGAAGGAGGCCGGATGCGGTGATAACTCCCCCGCGTTGGGCTCTTTGGGTGCGAGTGTTGTCTCCTAAATGAAGCGCTTAGTTTTCTGCCTGGGAGGAATTGCAGACAATGCGCCCATTTTTGGACCCCACACACTCAATCAGCAGCTGATTTCATGAAATATTCATGGGCTACCTGCAGCCGCCTCAGTGAGAACCCTGTGTTTCAGCTTGTGGGGCAGGTGGTCTGTGTGTGTGAGAGAGAGAGAGAGAGTAGAGGAAATGTAAATCCCAGGTATGCACATGAGTAAGCGATTCCCCAATTATCAGCCACATCCTGCATGTTGTGAGATGTGTGCCAAACAGGCAGCCCTGTTCCTCTGTAATGCCCACACTCAGCCTGCACTCACCACTCACAAGCGAAGCCCATGTTTGTGATGCGTGACACGCCATGCCATGCCATGTTTGTGTTTGTTTGTTTGTTCGGGAGACAACAAACATGTTTAACCATGTTTAACATGTCTGTTTGTCCATGAGCACCCAGAAACAGTGGCTGCCTACCCCTACCCCTCTGGCCCAACAAGGCACACTAACCCTTTCAGTAGAGGGTGTGTCAGCCAGTGAGCATGTGTCAGAGAGAATGGGAGTGTTTAGATTAGATTAGATTAGATTCAACTTTATTATCATTGTGTAGAGTACAAGTACAAAGCCAACGAAATGCCGTTTGCGTCTAACCAGAAGTGCAAAAAAGCAGAAAAGTGCAATGTGATATACAAAGTATAGACAGGTGGTGCATAGGCAGGGCAAGAAATAAAGTAGTATGCAGTTGGTTTACAGAAGGTGGTTTAGAGTAATATAAATTAGATATAAATATGTGCTGTGTATTCTTCAGTGTATAAGAGTGTGTGTGTGTGTGTGTGTGTGTGTGTGTGTGTGTGTGTGTGTGTGTGTGTGTGTTGGGGAAGGCTTCTGTGTTTGACAGATCCAATGGGGATTAAGCAGTCAGGACTTCCGCAGGGGACTTAAATTGGAACCGAAATTAAAGTGGAACCGAAGCTGGAGCAGCAGTCAGTCAAAGACTACTGAGGAACCAAAGTGTCAGTTTATGTGGCATAGTGTGGTGTGGTTTATGTGGGACGGTGTGTGTGTGTGTGTGTGTGTGTGTGTGTGTGTGTGTGTGCATTTAATACTCCACTGGATGTCACTTCATTGTGAGTCATTCATCTTCAAGAGACACCAAGATCAGAGAGACCCAGCCACCCCAGACATTAACATCAAAACAACGCCCCACAGGCCACAGCTACAAAGAAACCCAGTTCTGAAACACACTCTATAAGTAGTGTGCATGCATGCATGTTTGTGTGTATATTTAACATGTGTGTATGTATGCACTGCACCTTGCAGAATGCATCATACCACACCATACTTTTTACCAGCTGAAATATGGATTGAAGACCTTGATATTAGTACGGTGTCTTGTGTAATTCCGCTGGATTTTCTTGTAAAAATTGTTTTTTTTGCATATTTTGCTAGTATAGAGTCTAAGGAACAAGATTTTTTTTGTCTTCAAATTTTCACGATCCATTTTCACACTTAGATGACATCATCATTTATATAATGCATAATTAAGACTGGGACTACTATCACTTGGGGGTCAAATGTGAGAAAACACTGGTAAAGAGGGTATTCTGCCTAATTTTTGGGTGCTGATTCTGAATATCATATTTACTTAGCTGATTTTTTAGTTTTAAACCTGCTAATTAGCATTTGCGGCCTAAAACTGGCCTCCATAGGCAACATAGAACGGGTGAATAGGGTAAAAAATTTAACTCCTTGATATTCTTATGAAACTTTACTAGTTGATTAGTTATGTAGAGACAATATTTTTTTGCATTACAAGTTTTCTGAAAATATATGTTTAAGCATGTAATTTAACAATATCTCATTAATTATGCACTAATTTGCATACATTTCAATTACAGACATCTGAATATTGGATAGTTAACATTGAATGTATACGTTCAGGTTTGCCTTCAGAACTTTTTCTGGATTCAGAGCCTTAAAAGAATGGCTTGTTCAAGCACCAGTCCTAGGTTATGCCGATTTCAGTCGTCCCTTTATCTTAGAGACGGATGCATGCCATGCAGGATTGGGGGCAGTTTTGTCACAGGAGAAGGATGGGTTACAGCGACCAATAGCCTTTGCTAGCCGGGACTTGCGGCCAAGTGAGAGGAACATGTCAAATTATAGTGCCATGAAACTCAAACTCCTTGCAGTCAAGTGGGCAATCACAGAAAAAAATGTCAAGTATCTCCTGGGCAACACGTTCACCGTGTACACTGACAACAATCCCCTCCCATACTTGCAGTCAGCGAAACTGGGCGCTCTGGAACATTGCTGGGTTTCTCAGCTTGCCCTCTTTATTACAACATCAAATATTGTCCTGGGCCAGCTAATTGCAATGCCGATACCCTTTCTAGGCTTCCCACAAGCCCCACTAACACTTTGCGATTTGTGTCACACGGCCTGGACGTCCCCCTGCCGCTTGCCATAGCCAACATGCAAGCCTCAAGTGCACCTATCCAAGACTCTTGGATGACAGAATCTTGTATGGTGGACACCATCCCTGGTCGAACCAAAAGAGACCGGAAAGTCCTGCAAGGGACTGATCCCTGTATTTCCAGATACCTGTGGTTTTGGTGACAGGGACGACCACATACCCGTATTTCCAGATACCTGTGGTTTTGGTGACAGGGACGACCACATACCCGTTAAGACAAGTGGAGTGAACCAAGGGAAGTCCGCAATTGATAAAGCAGTGGTCCCAGATACAGGAAGTGGATGGGACCTTGTACCGAGCGATCCAGTCTCCTCCTTCCAGGGATCCAGTGCTGCAGCTTTTACTGCCAAAGGTGTTGCGAGTCAAAGTGCTCACTAGCCTACACAACAACCACGGCCATCTGGGGGTGGACAGGACCACAGATCTGATATGACAGAGGTGCTACTGGCCCCAGATGTGGCATGAGGTGCAAAAGTGGTGTTCTGAGTGTGAGCACTGTGCTTGCTAAAGCAAGACAACCCAAGCCAGAACCTTCTTGGGAAATATGCTAGCCCAGGGATGGGCAAACTACGGCCCGCGGGCCGGATCCGGCCCGCCAAGCACTTTCATCCGGCCCGCCGAGCATTTCATTTAGGCTAGTTATCAGGCTGCTCGCTATTTTTTTCCTGCGATAGACGTTGGTTAGCTTTACTGCAAACTGATTTTCACTCTCCTTAGATAACGTTTACAATGTCAATGTCAAAACATCATGTTAAATAGAGATAACATCATGTTAAACTAATTTAACTCTTAGTTATCTCCTTTGCAGCAGATCTAACGTGAACATATGCAATCCATTTAATTGGGAAAGCGTCTGCACTCACGAGAGGGAGAGAGAGCCGCAGGTTCCAGCTGGCTTGTGATTGTTGATAATTGATATCTCCTCCTTATAAGAAAGTTTTAAAAGGAAATCATGAAGGCAACAGTAGTTCCCACTACTGACCATTTAAAAACTGTGAGAGGGCCCAGCCGTAGGTACAGCACTAGCCATAGTGGAGCAGGCAGAAGATCATTGAGAAATAAACGTGAATTAAAGCGACTGTCTTAAAGCGATAGTGTACAATTTATACATTTGTTTAACAGCATAAAATTAGCAGTATTTTTAAAACAAATTAGCACTATTTTAAAACAAATACTTTTCATACTAAATTATAGGCTATAAAAAATGTATTTTTTTAGGCGTGTGTCGTGGGGGGGAGGGGGGGGGGGGTTGTGTGGCCCGCCGGCCAATTTTCAAAACCCAATGTGGCCCTTGAGCCAAAAAGTTTGCCCACCCCTGTGCTAGCCCCTAAGCCTTTGTAGATAATCTCCATTGACTTTACTCTCTTGGATTGGGCTAGCACAGGACAAGAGAATGTTCTGGTAGTCACAAATGTTTTCTCAAAGTTTACCCAGGCCTTTCCCACCCCTGATCAGAGAGCTTCCACCGTAGCTAAGATTCTAACTGAGAGATGGTTTTATGTGTATGGCGTGCAAAGGAGAATCCACTCTGATCAGGGGAGCAGCTTTGAGGAGGAGCTGTTGAAACACCTGTGTGACACCTATAACAAAGACTAGAACCACCACTTATCATCCAGAGGGGAATGGTCAATGTGAACGTTTCAACAGGACACTTCCCCTGAAAAGAAGCGTAAATGGCCCCAGTTGCTCCCTCAGCTCCTGTTCGCCTATAATACCACCGTGTACCAGTCCACACAGCACTCCCCATACGAGCTGATGTTCGGTCAGAAGCCACAGTTACCAGTCGACCACCTACTTGGATATACTGGAGGTGACCACAGGGTCAGTCCACCGACTGATTGGGTGGTGCAACATCAAGAGTACCTGACTTCTGTCTATGCTAGTGCTAGGAGACACTTAGAAGAGGCTGCGGCATATCGTAGGCATGGTGGTCCTAACACTGTAGTCCTCTTCAAAGTGGTTGTATGCACATCCCACCTCACTGAGGCCAGGTGCAGGACAAAAAAGCTTATCAAGGAAAGAAGAGTAGTTGTCCGCACACTGCCATCATAACACATAACGCAACGTTTCGACCCACCAGGGTCATCATGAAGACCCTGGTGGGTCGAAACGTTGCGTTATGTTTTTAACTCAATAAATGTAGTTCTTCTGGGAGATTGCAGTGTGCGGTCCTGACACTGACTGTACCCATATTACCACCTGGCACTCTAGTCTTTTTCTAGTGGGCAGTGGTAGTGTAGTGGTTAAGGAGCTGGGCTAGCGTGCAGTAGCCTGAAAGTTGTCGGTCGGTTCAATTCCCGGCTTTCACTGTTATGCCCTTGAGCAAGGCACTTAACCCTAAGTTGCTCCGGGGACAATGTGATCTCTTGTAATATAGCTGACATACAGTATGTAAGTGACTTTGGTGTCTGCTAAATATATGTAAACTCTTTTGCAAGAACCATTTTCATGGTCGCCACAAAATCCAGGATACATGGGTGTCTACCAAGTATGAAATTGTGGAGTGTCTTGATGGAATTGGCACACACTATAAGATCAGGCTGTATGGGGAAAAGGGCCCCCTTAAGACGTTCCACTCATAATACTGCCGGACAGCATTCAAACCCCTTCCACCTCCCACAGTCTGTTTCACATGAGTTCTCTGCCAGTGTAGCAGAAGTAAATATTCTCCCCGTCCCCTTCAAGCCTTGGCAGTAGATAGGTATGCTACCAGGATGGTGAACTTTAAAGACAGGTGTGTATGCAGAAAGGCTGACCTGCAGCGCTGGCGCACACGTCCACCTGTGGGTGGTGATCATATACGTAGCTTCCTCTCTGGGAGAACACAGCCGGTCATTTGATATTTTTGCCGCATGGGTGTTTGTGGTTGTTGTTGTTGGAAGAACATGGCTTTATTCTTAATTCTAAGACTTCATTGCTTCTCTCGCACGCCCGGCCTGTTGGCTGTGGATAACCCGTAGCTTTTAAAGAGAGCAAATGCACATGGTTTAGTGTCTGAGCAATGTTTTCCCTTGAGTTTTTTGTTTTTTGTATTAGTTCAGGCTGTGAGAGGGCCATCCGTGGTTTGTCTGTTTGTTTGTACCTTATATTCTTTTGTTTGTTAATTTTGCCTACTGTTACTCAACTACCCATGCCTATGTCACCTGTGTTGCCTGTACTATTATTATTATTATAGATTATTTCCAAGACAAATTTCTCTTAAGGTAGACAATAGAATGACATGGCAGGTCAAGGAAAGCATCAAGAAAAGCAAAGATTAAGAAATCGTTTTTGACATAGGCAACAAGGGTGGAGGTGTTTTTACACTTTTCAGACACTCAAAGTTTGAAAACTATGGATATTGTTTTAGAACCAACAACCTTTCTACATTATCTGGGGGTTTTGTGTGCAAAAAGTGGAATTAATTGTCAAAAAATTAGAAGAAAATGTGAAAATCACTTTTCGGACTAGATATAATCGCTTATTTTAAAACATACAGAAAAAAACACTAAAGATGGATCGTGAAAATTTGAAGACAAAAAAAATCTTGATCCTTAGACTCTATATTAGCAAAATATGCAAAAAAATAAATTTTTACATGAAAATCCAGCGGGACCCTATTTTCCAAACACAGCGTACTGTACTATATTATCAGTTATGAGATGATACTGTCTGAAGCTAGGCTGGACAGATTAACTTATAAAAAATGTAGCCTATATTTTTTTTTAGCTGTGTCTCATCTGTCAACTTCACGTGGTGTGTATGTCAAAGCCTTAAGGCAGCTTTAACATAGAGCAAATCCAGATATTGACTTTTTGTATTGGACTGGAGCAAGCAGTCGTATCATAAACAAGGCTGCACTTTCCAGAAAAATGGAAAGGTGTGAGGTAAACAAGGCATAGCCTGCAGATATTTTCTAAGACAGGTCTGACCATAGAGGGCTTTTTAAATGTCAAAAAGGCAGGCCTCTCTTCGTTTTTATATGATATAGAGGTCTTGTGAGGCGCTGACTAACCTTTGTGCTGTGGAGAATTGAATAATCTACTTAAGCATTCACCACTAAGAGCTCATTCCCTGCCAAAAGTCTGAAAATGTCAGCTGGAGTCAATGCCTCCCTCGTCCGGGGCATCAGCGTGAGCGAGCAAAAGTGTCCAGGTTTATAAAGGAAACGCCACATGACTGCGTGAGAAACTGTGGCTCTATATACACACTGTACTGTAGTTGTTAAAGATAAATACATACTTTAATCTGTAGCCACAACCATTGTGATTATTGATGTTAAACCTCATAGCAAGGCTGTAGCCATGGAGACATGGAGTCAACATTGTACTATTATATATGTACAAATTAATGAACACATGGGGGGATATGTGTATATGTTTTCTTTTAAACAATAATGTCTAGGCCTACTGTTTTTCTCAGTTTCGTGTGCCTTTCTTTCTTATGTCATTGAGGGTTGAATGAATGAGTAACAGTTCAGTTTTCAACGTGTTTTCTCTTATTTTTGGGCCCAGCTGTATACTACACATTTCCTGTTTTGGCTTTGACTCATCAAGTATATGATAGTGCAGAAAGATTGAAATGGCTTTTCTAATGTGTTCTGTCCTGTTATGTTTCCACAGTGCTGCTCTGATAGAGATGTTTGTTACCCAGTGCTGGGTTGCTGAAATCCACCAGGGCCAAAGCCATATGTGCAGCAGGAACAATGGCCACTGCCTTGGGCTCTCATTCTGTTTCCCTTTCTCTCTTTCTTTTCTCTCTCTTCCATCTCTTTTCTCTCTCTTCCATCTCTTTTCTCTCTCTCACTCTGTTTTCTATAACAGCAGTATAACGTTTCTATAACTTTCTCTTCACTGTTGTGTCACTCTTTTTTAACCTCATGTTCTCTTCACCCTATTCTCCATCCCTTTTGACAATTGTCTCTGTCTCTCTTTGGTCACTCACTCGCTTGCTCTCACTCTCTCTCTCTCTCTCTCTCTCTCTCTCTCTGGCTCCCTCCATCTCTGTCCTCTCAAAAAGGCTCAAACTGAAGGTCCTCTGGGACAGATAGCTCAGACACAGCCTCAGCTGCTCTTGCTGTTGCTGTTGCAAGAAAATATCCCTGTGCCTGCCTTCCTCTCTTTTCCCCGGCTTGTAGGAAAACCCACAAATGCAGAAACCCACTAGAGAAGGCTCGTGATTAACAGCTCCACTGTCCTCCATAAAGTATATTAAAACTGCCTCTAACAGACTGTCAGACTATTAAAAATGTCAGCCTTTGTAGTACTGCTTGCTTGGACAAAGCACTCTCCATCCAAACCGGCCAGTGCTTTCAGAGTTTGATGTGATCCTGGGGAGCCCTTGCATGAGTCTCCTCAGGAACAGAGATGGGTCTGTTTAGTGTTGGTGCGCTTGATGAGGTAGGCCAAGTCCATCAGCGCTGCGAGGATGGGGGTGGAATCAGAGGTGGGCCAGATGCAACAGTGGGAGGCTAATGACGTGTTTCATTTGCATACCTCAAGCATGGCGTCTTCAGCACCAGAGTCTGTAAAACACGCGCAACGCATAAATCAGACCGATGATGTGATCACGCTAAAAAACAAGTCTCACCAGCCTTCCCTCTTATTACACTAGCCTCACACACACGCGTGCGTGCACACACACACGCACGCACACACACACACACACACACACACACACACACACACACACACACACACACACACACACACACACACACGCGCGCGCGCGCGCACACACACACACACACACACACACGCACACACACACTCTCTTACACACACACACACAAGGCTTCCCTCTTATTAGAGTGGCCTAGATTTTAAACTGACGGTTGTCAAGTGCAGTAAGTGTTGCCTTTACAGGTCATTTATTATATACATGGGTAAACAGTGCAATGACTGTCTTAGTCATGGTAGAGCTGACTCATGACTCAATACAGTATGAGTATTTATTTCTATTTTAGTACAGAATATAAACCATAGTGACACACACACACCGTACCCACACGCACACACACACACGCACACACACACTTACTTGCTGTCAGAACTGCTTCGGCATGCTACATTGCCTTGTCAATCAACAGAGCCGATACAGTCAGAGGCAGAAGGCTATAAGCCAGGCTGTCAGCTATAATAGAAAGGCCATTTCCAGGTGCCTTTCCAAAAGCCCCCAACACCAGCACCACCACACCCCACCTCTGTTTGAATTCAGAACTCCTCTACGAATACACCAGAGGGGTTCATATTATGCCTGAGCAGCATGCTTAAAGGTCTACAGACATAAAGCTGGCTTTCTCCATCAGATATCTGACATGGTTACCACTGAGAGGGCTGGGTGGTGTCCAAATAACAAATTCTACAAGTTGATGGCTTCTGACATGTACTTTGTGTCTTGTTTTCTCAGTGACTGCATGTTGCAATGGAAGTTCCCCTAGGCTTAAAGCACAGTTCAGGAGTTTTTAAAGGAAAATTCCGGCGATTTTCTTGAGGTCACCGAGTACTGTCTGTAGGGAAAACCCCCCAAAAAACAATCGGTTTTACCTAGGTCGAGTTGCTGCAGCCAACAGCTACAGCACTACACTCTGGGGGCACGATCATGGGTGCTGCTCATGAACAATCGCCAGAATTCTCCTTTAACAGCTATGCAGAGGTGAGTGGGCCACCACTGGTCATGTTGGAGACTGTGCCTCTGGTCAGAGTTCAGATTGAGGCTGGATCTGGGCTTTGTGTCGTCTACTGGGAGAGTAAAACATCTCCGCAGTCTCTCTGGGCCTGGGCACTCTCCCAGAATCACATCCCATTTAGGCTTGTTCTCCAGCTTTCCCTGTGGGAGTCCAGGTGTGTGCCTATCCACTCCCCAGCTTGTTCATCAAAGAGAGAGAGAGAGAGAGAGAGAGCAAGGAAGGCTGCTATGAAACATGTTGTGGAATCTATGTCTTTGCCATCTTCAAAAACGAGCCTTCAGAGAACTTCATCTGCCAGAAGACTTCACTGAGCTCTTGCCTACCAACGTTTGTGTCAGGGAAGTGGCTGGTTCTTTTTGTTGTACTGTGTTTTTCAGGGTTGAGAGACTTGCTATTCTCTAGACAAAGATATGTGCACTCTGCTCTTGGTCCCTCATTACAGTAGGAGTTGTGTTAAGTAATGTTATGTTAATTAGTAAGAAGGATATCTATGTAAACGCAGATGGATTTGAATTACAGTACATGCCCTCCCATAGGATAATATAATGAATTGTTATACAGAAAATGTTCTGTTTTTGACAAATAGTTCCTATGTAAGTGTGTCTTGTGAATACATCTTTTGTACAAATAGTACACGTTGCACGTAATCCGTTGTTGGAAACGTGCCATTTTGTGGGGAAAACATTGTGTTTCCCTTCACATCAAACTCAAATTAGCCTGTGCCTCATTAACTTCAACCTCACTCAAAATGGAACACAACTGCATCTGTCTGACTGAACACTCACCCAAAACAAAAACTTCCTGACGTTCTGTAAAGTTGGTCCCTGTGCGCTCTGTTACAATCAGCTATCTGCGTGTTCATGCAACAAACCACCTGCAAGTCATTATGCATATTCTGTGCAGGCTGGGTATTAGAGAGCAAAGATGGATTGTTTAAGCAGTATGGTCAGAGCTGGCAGAATGGCAAACCATTCACATCATCATCATACAATACTGCTGGTTTGTCCTCCCCACATTTCAGACCTAATGAAAACAGGTGGATACGTGCATGAACACATGCATACGCAGACACACTCGACATTACCGGTGCTCTCACTCTCTCACATACACCCACACCCAGACCCACACACGCGCGCACAAATACGCACACACGCATGCACACACACACACACACACACACACACAGTACATATAAACACGCAACTCATATAACTTTTCCTGTTCTTTCCCTTTCTTTTTTCCCTACTCAAACCCTTCCACATGCATACCCATACACACACACACACACACACACACACACACACACCTGTGCACACCAGAGTGTTGAAGAGCTTTGGGACCACAAAGGCTGAACAGGGTTCTCTCACCCCACAGAGATTTCCCAGAGCTCTAAGAGGAAGCACACAGATATCCTCCTCCATCCATCCACCACATGGGAATCGAGAAACTCTCTCTGTTACACTGTGTTACATTGGATGCCCCCCTCTGTCTCACCACATATTCCCTTGACAAATAAGTGGGCTCCTATGAAGCATCCTGTCTAATATGAAACAAACTGCATAAATTCTCCATGTTTTTCTGCATGTATTCTACTTGTGCTGTGGGTCTCCAGATATCTGCTAAGCACAGATACATTTGTTGAAGTAATATGTAGCAGAACTGGCAGCTTGAATGCCCGGGATGGTGCATGTTACCTCTGGGTTGTAAATGTAGTTTGGTGGTCCCTTTGGACAGATACACAATTTTCTATTTATGAGCTGTTTGAGATCTCTTATTCCCCCACAAGCACAAATGCATGCTCAACATGCACAACAGTTGCACACACACACACACACACAGACACATACACACACACACACACACACATATATAAATATACATACACAGACACACACACACACACACAGACACACAAACACAGACACACACACACATACACACTAACACAAACAAACACAAAGATGTACATGTACACATACAAAAACACACATAGCGAGAGTGAGTGAGAGTGGGAGGAGGAGAGAGAGAGAGAGTAAAGAATGACAGGATCACCAGTGAAAAGCATTGTCCATTACTGTAACAAGCAACACAACTCCTTTTCACCCAGACACCACTCATGCTTTGGTAAACATACCTTCCCTGACGAAGTACAATGACATGGAGTTGGTGAGGCAGACAACAGGTAACGGGGAGATATAGTTGGAGACATGGAGAAAAATACATGTAAAAAACTCTCATCAAGCTCTCATCAATCTCATATTTCATTTCCCCCTTGGACAAAAGGTGGAGATCCTAAGTGCCTTTAGAGCCAAAGAAAATACTCATACATCGCCATACAAGGATCAGATGTGCATATCTATCATTAAACTCCACCACACAAAGCCCACTTCTATAGCCTCATTTATAATTCTTGACATACCTTCAATTCATCAAGCTCATTTCTTCGAGTTGTGTTTTGTCTTGCCAAAACTTTCGTCATGGTCTTGTGGGAATGTCATACAGACCCATAAACAGACAGGCGGAGAGGCAGACAGACCGACCATCAGCAAAGAAGGAAGGGAGGGAGAGAATGAGAGAGAGAGAGAGTGAAAGAGAGGGCAGGCTGCCCAGAATTTGCCAGCACACTGATCCCCATCATTCGGAACAATATGAGAACTAAATGGAGCATCTGGATGCAGTTCTGACTCTGCCTTGATGTTGCTGCAGTGTCACCTCAGACAAAGGTTTAAGAACGCCCAGAATCAGGCTGCTTGCCGCGTGTGTTTGTCTCTGGTGGCAAAACATGAGTGAAGTGTGTGTGTATGTGTGTGTATGTGCTGGAGAGGGTGTTTAGGCTCTACTGAAGGGTGTAAACAATTACCTGGAGAGCTGCCTGAATAATAAGCCCTCTTTTGGGGCCATCACAGATTGTGATGGGTAATTCTTTCATTCTGTTTTTAGTCACACTGCCTGGATGTTCCTTGTTTGTTTCTTTCTATCTCTATGTCTGGATTGGTTACACATGCATAACACACACATGCATACTTCTGTATATGTCTGTGTGTGTGTGTGTGTGTGCGTGCCTGTTTATGTGTGTGTGTCTCTGTGTGTGTGTCTGAGTGTACATGTCCATATGCTTGTGAGTGTGTGTGTCAGAAATCAGAAATGCTTTCAATGATATCAATCCATTGTACAGCTTCCATGCTTCGACTTCAATCACACAATGGCTTTTATTGTCAGGGGGGTTCATTCTTTTCCCTTTAGCCATTTCTCTCTCCCTCTCTCTGGAAAAAAAAATATAACTCTGCCCTTGAAAAATCCAGTTTAGGTTTACTTTGATGAAGATGAAGTCTGAAAAGACTGTAGGAGCCAGACGACAGACCATAGCAAAACAACATATTTCATGGTGAAGGGCCTTTTGTTCTCCTGATTCAGATGACAGCCCTCACTTCCTCTGCCTGAGCTTGTGAAGGGCCAGGCTGCCGGAGTATGGTCGGAGTCCTGCCCTGCTCCAGGAGAGCTAACTCCGTTTGCATAAGGCATATAAAACATCCTCTCTCACTCTCTCTCATCCTCTCTCACTCTCTCTCTCTCTCTGTCTCTCTCTTTACCCCTCCATATATGTTTTTCTGGATCCACCGTGCACGTACTGTACTCTCTTAATATGTTTTATACATTTCTGCAGTCTCACTATCCCCCTGTCTTGACTTTCAGTCTCAATTTTTCCATCTCTCTCCCTCATCCTTTCATTTCCACCTCTCTCTCTCTGACTTTCTCTCTCTCTCTTTCTCTCTCTCTGACTCCCCCCTTCCCCCTCCATGGTTCTGTGCCCCATCTCTCTCTCTCTCATTCTCTGTCTTTAAGTCTTTGAGGCGGATCAGGGACCACCCTGCGCCTAAAGCATGCCCTCCCCTGTCATTGTCTAGACAGCCCTGGGCCTCCCCAAGGGACCCATGTTTAATGGGTCAGGTAATTGACCTTTGACCAAATGCCCCAGACTTCCGCACTCATTTTCTCCTTCATATTACCCATTCAGGTCCTCACAGAGCCCAATAAACTCAACTGCCTCCCCTATTATGCCTGTCATTGCCTTGGTGGACTTACATAAAGAGTTACACCATTGCAAAGTTGTGACCAGGGCCTCCGGTTAGCATATCTGATGGCTTTGATCTTTCTGGCAGATTATTTGCTTTTATTTCTTTGGCAGATGTGCTTGATGGCAGATGGCAGATGAGACGATCATAATGTAAACAGCTGTTACTGTAAATACAAAACATAGTCAACAGTGCCAGATCATCTACTAGCTGACCCAGACAAGCACAAAACAGCTGGAGGAGGTGAATGTGGGTTTCAGTTTATGACAGGCAAAAGCATTGGTTGACTCGGCATCACAAACACTCTCTCATTGCACATGCTGTGGTGGAGCTAGCTTCCTAATGAGGATGGGTCACAGTTCCCCCCAAAAAGCCGCCTATTGCTGAACAGTGGATCTTTGTTCCTGGCACGGGTGGGAAAAGTAAGCTCTGTGTTTGTGTGTGTTGGCTCCTCATGGACCTGATTGATTGTTATTTGGGTTCTGTTCAGAGTAGGCCATCGTCTGCCCAGATGATGGGGGTTTAATGTGTGTGTGTGTGTGTGTGTGTGTGTGTGTGTGTGTGTGTGTGTGTGTGTGTGTGTGTGTGTGTGTGTGTGTGTGTGTGTGTGTGTGTGTGTGTGTGTGTGTGTGTGTGTGTGTGTATTTGTGTGTGTGTGTGTGGAGAGAGAGAGAAAGCTGTCTCCAGGTTTGTGGTGGGCCTTACGCGTTTCCCTCATGTTGGCCTAGTCTGTTGGTAAGCCGTCCATACCTCCATGGTTTGGAATAGATCTCAAATCCCCAAGGGATCCTATTGAATCCAAAGATGCCTTCTATTTGATGGAGCACTTTAAAATAAACAAGATGCACGGAAACACACATATACATATCTAAACAAAACAACCTTAGGAGAACAGAACCAAGGTCCACTGGGAGTTTCAGCCCTGTATAGACATCAGGCCTAATGAATTGTGATAGGTGGAAGACTGAATGTATTTGCATTGCATTTCTATCGGCCTAATTTGCAGTCTTGGAAGGGAGGGTTCTTGCTGTGGGCCAACCATCACAATCTCAGCTGACACCCATGCTGTAGTGGTAGACGATGCTGGCTTCAGTAAATGTGCAAGAGCAAGGTCACAAAAGGTCAACCAGTGGATGCAGGCAGACTCGCATGACTTACTGTATGTCTATAGAGCAGTGAACAGGGGTCTGATATTTACAATGACTTTTACTTTATTTAAATATGTATTATTTGGGACAATAACTGAGATACAACAATTTAGCTAAATTAATTGAGGAGATTCAATCGGAGTAAACAACATATGTATATAAGTATATACTCTATAGATCCCGTGAGGGAAATTTGGTCTCTGCATTTAACCCAATCCGTGAATTAGTGAAACACACTCAGCACACAGTGAACACACAGTGAAGTGAAGCACACACTAATCCCGGCGCAGTGAGCTGCCTGCAACAACAGCGGCGCTCGGGGAGCAGTGAGGGGTTAGGTGCCTTGCTCAAGGGCACTTCAGCCGCGCCTACTGGTCAGGGTTCGAACCGACAACCCTCCGGTAACAAGTCCAAGGCGCTAACCAGTAGGCCACGGCTGCCCACATCAAATTAATTCCAGTCAATGATGATGATCTTGATAGGGAGCAAAGTAAAGAAACAGAATTATCAGTCAGTGTGAAAGGGCTTTTAGTTTGTTTTGGTGTAGGTCAGAACCGGTAAAGATCCAGATCATTGTGGACTAGCATCAGATTCACTCCAGAATCATCTGCGTTGTGGATAGCGATCATTCATAAGAGATGCAAATAGCTGGACTGATTAGCTTGTTGGACTTCAGTGAACACAACAATTACAACTATAAAGGATGTTTGCAATTTGCTTTGCATTTGAACTGCTTGTTGAACTGAGGCAGCAATTAAGACAGCCAACAGGATTCATTGTTTGTGTTGTACACAACAGAGTATTGCTGCAGAGAAGTAATTGTGCTCATAATTTACCTTCAAGCGTAGAGAGCCATGCCTCGTTCATCGCTTGTGGTTTTGGGCATTTTCATTGTTTTCTGTTTATTTATTTCATTAGCTTTAAACAGGGAAAAAACTAATTTGCAGCAGCCCACAACTCTGAGGATCCTAACTTTAGGGCTTGTTCAAGCAGTTGCAGTAATCACAGCTATAGGAGCAGTGTTCTCACACAGCAGCTAACCTTGGACCAGGTCAAGCTGTCATCTAGAAAAGAGGGCAGCTACTGCCAAGCAGGCAGCCCTTTGAGACCGTTATTTGAGTTAGGAGACTTATACAACGTAGCATAGAGTTTTACCATGGCCATTATATGCATATGTACCATAGGTCTCATCCTTTACGTTGTAGGTCAGTAAATGTCCAAGCATCCATCTCAGTTGCTCCAGAGCATAGGTTCTCAAAGTGCGGCCCCGGGGCCAATGGCGGCCCGCGGAAACATTTATGGCGGCCCGCGATAACATCTGTAAAACTGTTAAAACTGTACAACTGTACTGTGTGCTTTGAAAAGAATGAATCTCCGTTTAGTGGTGTTTCGTGGCCGTCAGGTTTTCCTGTGGTGCTTTGGTAGCTGGAATTGGCCCTGAATAAGGCCTATGCTGATAAGAAGCAAGGCACACTGTACTTGAAATGGACTGCAACCAGAACTGTTATATCCCAAATTTGTCTGTTGAGGGTAGAGAACCCCATGGATTGTGTGTGCATTGCAATTTTTCTTAAGATTTTTACCAGTTTTGCCAGGTTTAGCCTCAGTTATGAATTAAAATGTGTTTAATGCAATAAATATAAACTGTAGAGATGCAACCTGGTCATCAAAATGATTACAAATGGGATTTTTTTTCCAGTTTTTTTTCTTCTTTTTCTCCCCCCGCCCCTTTGGCGGCCCTCAGTTCAATGTTGGGTTCCTGAATTGGCCCTCACCAATCAAAACTTTGAGAACCCCTGCTCCAGAGGGCTGGATCCAACCCAGCAGGTTCAAGTTTGATCAGGATAACATCTGTGCAAGAGTTAACAGTTCACACACTCCCCTCAGCCACCTGCTGGTAAAGAGAGGCCACTGCAGACTTTGGACCATTTGGACCAAGCCAGAGAATTTCTAATGAGGAGACACAGCACTCAAAAAACCCTCCATAGAAATGCATGGGGCTAGTTTGTAACGCCAATATGGCCGTTGTCTACACATATCCCACCCCTTCCTCGGCAAAACGTCGACATGTGAATATATTGAGCCAATCATGTGCTGTGTTGTGAATACATTGAGCCAATAATGTGGTGTGTTGTGAATACATTGTGCCAATCATGTGTTGTGATCTCGCCGCTGGAGCAAGATTGCAGTAGATTGGTGTCGTGAAGCCTTGCGCACGCGCATTTCTGCCGAGATGGATGCCCGATGAGTGCCCAAAAAGCCATATGGCCGCCGAGTGGAGGGACTTGCCTAAAAGGACTTTGACCAAGCCAAGTGGGGAAGTATGGTCAAATACATGGTCACACTTGGGTCTGAGGATATTACTATATTAAAAACTAAAAACAGAGAGAGAAACAGTTGTGGCAAGTGGTAGTATTAAGGTGAAAATGAATTCTATCCTGCCACAAGGTTTCTTCCAAAAACAGTTCTTCATTAGTTGTACAGGTGATGTACGCACCTCCTACCTGCATCTTACTGCAGTATATGTGCATGGTGAGGAAATCAGCATAGATGTTCATGGAAATGAACCAGCAACATCTTGTGGCAGTGACTTCATAGTGGCAATGCAGGAAAGTAGCCAAACCGAAACAGAAACAAATGTAATCCTTCCACTGTTAAGCCGTCATCTGTTTACACTGGCTCTCACTGTGATTGAGTACCCAGTTTTTTTCTGATGATGCACTCATGTCACGAAGTGCTCAAGGCATGTTAAGTCCCAAAGAGAGAGACCGGGACCACCCTGCCCCTTCAATGGAAACGACCTTGCTCTGAGGACACATGCTCAGTCTGCTGAGACGCGCGATAACAGTTCCGCCCCCCCCCCCCCCAACATTTCTCTTCTTCTGGTATCTGTCTGCATTAAGACGCGGCCACTGCTGCCGGCCTCGGGACCCGCGTGGGCACTGCTACGGCATGACAATTCCATTTGTCTGCCAAGCGGCGAGATTTCACACATATCTGACATTTTCAGAGACAGCCATCGACGCAGACGGAATCTGTTATGAGACTACAATCGGCAAGCTGCTCGTTCGGGGTGGAGCGGTGTTGCGGTGTGGTTGCTGCTATACCAGAATAAAAAAGAAAACACGAGACGCATAATAATACCCCACAATAACAAACACCCTCCCTTTGCTATTGTGATGGCCTCAAAAGCTTCTGTTGCCACGATACATTATTTGTTTACCCGGAGGCCCTTTTGCTGGGGACGAAGGGAGCCTCTGCAGTAAGACAAGAGGCACTGGTGCTGAGAGAGAGAGAGAGAGAGAAGTGTCGGCTTGCGCACCAGGCAGAGCATAGCAAGGCAGGGCCAGTGCGGGGCAGGGATGGAGGAGGGGATGGGCGGCCTGGGATGAGCCCCTGGGTGATCTCATTGTTTCATGACTAATAAAGGAGGTCAGCACTGGAACGCCTGGAACAGTGCTTGGGCCTGTAATCAGGCACCAGGGTTTGTTTGGGTCGTTTTTTAGGGGGGGGGGGGGGCGGACAGACTCCTGCGGAGGCCCTGGACTGGACTGGACTGGCCTGCGGGGTTGGCGAGCGTCGGTACTGTGAGGTGGTGCGTTGGCGAAGGCGAGTGAGGGTGAAGGCGGGTGGGGTGAGACATGAGGGTATCGTCTCGTCTCATATTGTTTGGGAATACAGTGTACGGTGCGTGGCATGAGTCACAAATGGAAGAGTAAGCTAAACAGTAATACAAAAAGAATGTGCATGCTCTTTGGGATCTTAACTGATTTGTCTGTGTGCATGTGGCTGTGTGTGTGTGTTTGTATGTATGTGTGTGTGTGTATGTGTGTGTGCGTGCATGTGAATGTTTGTTGTATCTCTGCACAGAACATTTAACCGAAACACCCGTAGTGAGATCGTTCATCAGACTGCGTTGCGGGAGAGGAGTTGCGTAACCACCGCACATTAGATAAAGCAGGGTATTATGTTTGTCCCGTCCAAGATGGCAAATTAGATTGATACAACAAAAACAATAAGACCAAATATCCACCGCGCACCCCAAGAGATCACGGCAGGGGGGGTGGCTCTCTTAGTCAGCCCGTAAGCACTGAGCCATCACAAGCACTCTCCTATCGCCGCAAAATCAACACATCCGTCACGATCACACGCGGAGTCCCACAGCGCCCAGTATACGTTTGTAAGCCTTTCAATTAGCGATGGAGAGAGGAGAGGAGAGGAGGGGGGGGAGAGGAGAAAAGAGGAGGGGGGAGGGGGGAAAGAGCCTGGCACATTCTTGCTGGCTCTTTGATTAGAACTACTTCAGCAGAAAATGAGCATCTGTACAAATCCCCTCAAAGCCTGAGTGAGAAAATGGCAACAAGAATCTGGGTAGCCTGATGCACGTCTTGGTCTCCTGATGGTCCTGTTCTCCATGCACTTGGCTCTCCATCTGCGTACAATGTACTTCCTGCTGTGTTGAAAGTTGAGAACAAGACTTTCGAAAAGGCACTTGCACTCTTTCAGCGGTGAGAAAGTGGATGTTGTGTGGATTGCTGTAATAAAGTTATCACAGGCCTTGGTGGCATCATGTGTCCTGGTAAAGAGAATTTTTTCTGTTCTTTCATACAGAAAGAATTCCCTGTACCAGGATACATGCAGTGCCCAAAAAGCGTTGCAATATGGCCGCCGAGTGGAGGGACTTGCCTAAAAGAACTTGTGTGGTGTGGTGTGTAGACTTCCTTAACACTTGTTAGCACATGAGTAACATCAGGTGCTCTGTTGTCTCACCCTCCAACCCCCACCCCCCACCTCCACACACACCTTCCTCCATCCTCTCCCCTCACCCCCACCTTTGACAGACGCTGCGACTGTGAATGCTGAAACCACCACATGCCAGTAATGTGTCAGCCTGCACCTCTTTGTCTCTCCAACCAGGTAGATTCACTCTGACAGGATTTTAGCGACAACCCTGGAACTCTGACTCTGATTATCATTGCCATTCTTATCTGCCCAATCAAACACACACACACACACACACACACACACACACATTCCTTTCTCTCTCTCCTTCTCTCCCAGCACGGCAGGTGCCGCAGCTGGGAGCTGATGGGTTGTGTGGGGTGGCACAGCGGGCACGGCAGGCCCTGGATGGCATTGGCGTGTGGCCCAGGCATCAAATGGCACAGCTGCTGCTGCTGCTGCTCTCACACCTTGTCTCGTCTCTTGCTACTCGTCTCGCCTGGCCTGGCACACGTCTGGGTGACACTATATCTCACATAACCAGGGGACCTCTGGAGAGCTTCTGTCTGGCCAAGACAGAGGAGAGCAGCAAACACACACACACACACACACACACACACACACACATACACACATACACACACACACACACACACACACACACACACACACACATACACAGACAGACACACACACACACACACACACACACACACACACAGACACACACAGACATACACACACACACACACACACACACACACACACACACACACACACACACACACACATACACAGACACAGACACAGACACAGACACACACACATACACAGACACACACACACACACACACACACAGACATTTACAGCCTTTCTCTCTACATACAGTATACCCACCCATAATAACACACACATAAACACCCAAGAAAAAGTGTGTTTTGTTAAATGTGTTTTGTATTGAGTACAGTAGTGTGTAACTGATTCAAGCACAATTAGATCATATGATATTATTTTGTGATACGACAATAAAATTGGGTTTTTATGTTTAATTCTGCTCCAGAGATCTAAGGTGTTCTGCTTTGTTGTGTTAATTATGTGTAGTGTTTTGAAAAAAAACAGGCGCTGTTTTCTAAAATGTGCTTACTGTATGCAATTAAAAAAAAACAGTCATATCAAATATTCGTATCTTTACTGTAATAAATCTCAGAGGCTATTTCAATATTTGGTTTGCACTTGAGATGGCTCCTTTCTCATTTAATTCTCATCATTTGACACACGCTTACATAATAATGTGTACATGGCACTAAACAGTTCATCTTACTTCTTAGTCATCGTAAACAACAATCTGATTCTAAGTCATGCAGAAGAAATCTACTGGGTTTCAAAGTGACACCACAGAGAATGCCCAGAATGGTTCTTTCCCCGTCCTGTGTCCAAATAACTTGGGATCTGAATAAGGCGGACCATACACCTCACTGATTTAAAAAAGCATCTTGGTACCAGCTAGTAGACATAGACTAGAATGTATATAAAATATTATACTCGATTGTTTTGTGTATGTTTCTCCCATTGTCCCATTTGGCCTGTCAGGAATTAATCAGAGGAAATCTCCTGATGTGGGGAAACTTGACAAATCTACACTTGAATGACTGGCAACAGTTTAATGAATGGCCTCCTACCTTGCACACACACTTGCAGGGCAAACAGGGAAATTATATCATTAAAATATATATATTTCTTCCCTAGGAATGTATTTACCTGTAACAAGATATGGAATGCAAACAATAAATTATCCACCTGCTTCTTGCAATTGCATATCCCTGGACTGCATCATAACAAGGCTGGCTGCCACAGCTCAGACGTCCCCACCAGCCCAATCTAATAGCAGGGTCTTATCTCATTTCCATCTATATTGCATTGCCTTTACAATATGCAGAGCTTTGAGGTATGTAAGGCGCTACCATTACAGGGATGGAGGAGCAATAAGAAGCACTGGATTTGGTGAAGGGGATGATGGCCTTTTTTAACAATGTCACCAATGAGCAGAAAGGGATTGTGGGATTTCACGAAAGTGACAAACGGGATTGTGGGTATAATGATGATGGATGGAGAGGTGAGAGGGGTCCAGTAACTCTGCTCAGTAAAGATACAGCCACACAATTATTACACACAACAATTGTATGTTGATGAATTTGATTGGCAGTAAAAATTATCATGTTCACAATGGCCATACACCAGGAAGCCCATGAAAATACCTGGCAAAGGGCAGCAGAAGCTGAAATGGACAACTGAACATGAAAGCTGTGTTTTCACTCACCGACACCATCTGTAATTTGATCTATACGCCTGTATTTCAGAGATCAAAAAAAATTCTCTCTCCCTCCATTGCGTTTCCCCCCATTTCTCTGTGGATTAAAAGCTTATTTCAGCTATCAGAGTTTTCAAACATTAATGCAGAAATCCTTTTGATGCTATTGTTTTGGATCTCTTTATAACCAAAAGCCAACAAGGATCACCATTCCGCTAAAAGGAGCATATTGTTGTGGAAACAAAAATGAACTTAAACAATACTCTGATGATACTGATCATATTAATCTCTTCTTCCTTATCTGAAGGAACCATAATGACATGTCATTTTCCACCATCCTTGTCAGATATTTTGATCCATGTTCTACATTTGCATTTTTTATAAATGTAACCTTCAACACAACATTGTGGAAGCCAGAAGTTTATCTCTTACCCATAAGGATAGGGAGGACACACTGCCTCATTGGCAGACCTCTGTGATGTCACCACAAGTTCTACATTATACAAGACTGCTTTTCTTGCTCAGTGATGTTATTTCAACCACCAACAATAGGATACATGTCCAAGGAAACACATCATATGGAAGAATGAAACGCAGAGTATTACCTTTAATTTACAGTCCAGAGCCAAAATGTGCCTTTTCTTCACCCCTAGACAGCAAACTGTGATTTGCCTGGACACTTCCGGTTTCTCTGTAGGCCTCGCTTTGTGACCCCAACCAAACACTGTGGCTGTCTGGTTTTCATGATACCTCCAGGTGCCATGCAGACTTAGTTTAGTCAGTGTCCTCCACCTGGGTGACCCTGCCAGTCGGGTTTTATGGGAGGGAAGGGGACGAGCAGGACACGCGTGAGGCGTTACGTTACGTCAGGCCCTATAAAGAGGAAAGGCCTTGGAGAGGGTGGAGAGGACTGTGGCGCTTAATGAGGATGTGTAAAAAAACAACACAGCAGGGGAGCAGGTCTAAAGAGGCGTCAGACAAGCTTTTCAGTGCCTGGGGAGAGAGAGATGGAGGGATAGGTAGAGGAGGAGAGAGAGAGAGAAGGGCACGGGGAAGAAAGGGAGAGAGAGAGGGATATGTAGGGAAGCAGAAAGAGAGAGAAGGGTACAGGAAGAAAGGGAGAGAGAGGTGGGATGAAAGGAAAAGAGGGGAATATGGGGACAGAAAGAGGAAGGTTGAGGGAGAGAGAGAGTGAGAACTAGGGGCCTGGGAAGACAGAAAGAGAAAGTGTGCGAGACAAAGAGAGAGATAGCGACAGCTTGCATGATGCAATACTGTCCAGATGCTAGTTTGCTGCTGACTCATCAAGAAACTCTGGGCTGCGTCAGAACTGGCCTCCCATGTTGTGATCAAGACATGGTACACAAACAAACTCCACCAGCTGGTGGAGACAGCACCAGTCCAGTTGGACCAGCAGCTCAGTGTCCTCATGAAAACATGCCATCGCTATAATCTTACAACCTATAATCTTAACAATAACCTATGTATGTTGACTTAAGCATTCAATTCTAAACAGGTTTCAACATCACTTTAGTATGTGATGTCATGGCGTTCCATGGTAGTAATCTTCCCTGAGGACGGCCCTGCAGATAGTGCATAATGCAGTTAAAAACCTTTCATGTTCATATAGACTATCATGATGTCTTTGTTGACTATGAGTAGAAAGTACTGTAATTGTCCATGCAGTAGCAGAGACAGAAACCTCAGGGAGAGACTCCTCTGACTGACGTCGCTTAACAAACCCCCACAGGGAGTCGTTTGGTTGTGTTTCTATCCACAGATCACTTGGTGTTTCTACAATATAGGATCTATTGCACCATCTCCATCATAAAAGGGCATCACTTAAATGTTTCATTGACTGAGTTCCTCTCTCTCTCTTCAGTGTACAGACCTCTATCTTCATGAAAACCGTGCTTACAAAATACAGTAGCTATGTGGTAGCCTACTTCTCAATTTGTACAAGTCACCAAGCCACCCTCCACAAGCAAATCCACACAAGTAAAATATGTATGAGGAATCGTGTAATGTGCTTTTTCCTCATACTCAGCAAACAATTCCACCTACTATTAATCACACAGTTAGTGTGTGGAGTGCTTTCTAAACATGGAGGTACCACACATATAGTGGGAGCGAGTGACTGTGACAGCTTCATGAATCATATTTGAGAATAACATTGCTGTAGGACATCATCAACAACAACAACAACAACAACGACATTTGGTTTAGTCCTGATTTATTTATTCAATTTGAACATGGAGGTATCATTAACACCATCTGGCATACCCTACTGTGTAGCCAAAGCCGAAGCAAGATTTAGAAAACATGACAGTTTACATGGCTGTATGAAAACATAAGGTGCTAGTAGTTAGCAGCACTTTGAAGAAGTAAAAGATGAAACAAAAAAACCAACAACATGGCATATCAGGATCAGCAGTGGACAGATGTACACATTCACAAAAAAAGGCAGTATCCATGTTATCCATTTTTCACACTGTAGGCTACTCATCTACTATTAAAGGTGCACTAATGTTTTCATCCATCTGAAGAGCTGTCTCCATTCTTATCAATACGAAAAACTCATTAGCCTTTGTACTGCCGTACCTTATTCAATAGCCTGAAAAGAGAGAATGGACTGATGAATGAAAACTGTGTTTGTTGAGGGGTGATGTGTGTGTGTGTGTGTAAGGGGGGTGGGGATGGGTTTCGATGGTAGGTAAAGTATCTTTTCTGCCATTGTGTTTCTGAGAGCCCTCGAAAAAGACGTGAAGTGTAGGAGAGCAGCTCCAGCAGCTCATTACAGGGCCATTAGTCAGTTCCCTCAAGCAAACCAGAGACGCGCACGTGGCTAATGACAACAGACAGACGCGAGCCTCACGATCATCTGCACAGGGAAGAGCTTCTTTCAAAATCTATTAGCTCTCACAAACTTCTACATACACAAGAGTTCACCCCAGAAAGAAAGAAAAAAGGAAGGAGTGTGTAGTGTGTGTGTGTGTGTGTGTGTTGTTACGTTTTTGGGGGGAGATTATTTCCTCTCCATTTCCCTCGCAGTTATCTTAGTTTCTCCCAAGAAGTCTCCCATGGACTGTTCTCATTAATAACAGATGCAGTCAGAGCTGATGGGGGGATGAGTTAGACTGCTGAGAAAGAGAGAAAGAGAGAGAAATAGAGAGGGGGGGGTCCCTTGAGGCACATACATCTGTAATCTACCTCTTGGGCTGTAAAAAAAAAGATGCTTGATCAAAACGGCTTTGTGTGTGTGTGTGTCTGTATATATATATATATTTGTGCGTGTGTGTGCGTGTGTGTATAAAAAAAGTTTGGTATGTATAGAGATAAGACAAATGCAATCTGTCGTTTTTGCAACTCAGGAAAAGATTCTCTCACCAAAGTCAGGTTTTAGCCTGCCACATAAACAAAGCCCAAATAAAAAAATAAAAAAACACACACACACACACAGGCGAGAAAAACCACTCAACGCAGTTACTTAAGTCAGATCAGTCCAATCCAGTTTATATTCCATGCCTTTCGATTCCAAACCATTAGGCATGATCGAAGGTACCCTTTTTTGAGTGTGTGCAACTATCCAATCATATGTGCAAAGTGCTGTCATCATATGGTCTATGCCTTGCTCCAATATCCCCCCCTGAGAGAATGAACCATTTCTGCAGTAGATCAGTTAGAGAGGTTGCAGGAAAGTCTCTGCTCTTTCTCTGCATGGGGTTCCATTCTGACAGATCAAGCTTTACAGTCCTTTCCAGCACAGTATTGAAATGCCATGCTGTGAGTGTGCTGGACAGCAAATCACATCATAAGAGGCTTTCAGATCGAGGCGACTTTAGCTTTAGAAGAATTAATTTCTGTCAAGGCAGGTTTCACACAGGGAAAATATGTTTGGATTAAGGATTAAAGCGCCACACACCTGGATGGGCTGTTATGAGATTGTAAAATTGAAATCGCATGTCTTACAATGGGTCTATGCATATCTAATGACATGAACAGTGAAATGGTTAGCTAAAGTCAGAAGCTTTGTGATACAACAGTTAATGTGTGTGTGTGTGTGTGTGTGTGTGTGTGTGTGTGTGTGTGTGTGTGTGTGTGTGTGTGTGTGTGTGTGTGCGCACATTTGTGAGTGTGTGTGTGTGTGCATGCATTTGTGTGTGTGTGTTTTTGTGTGTGTGCATTTGTGTGTGTGTGCACGCATTTGTGTGTGTGTGTGTGTGTGTGTATGTGTGTGTTTTTGTGTGTGTGTGTGTGTGTATGCTTGTGTTTCTTTGTAAAATGATTTACAGCACTGAAGAAATACAACAAAAAAGCACAGCACTATCTACAGCAGGTGGCCCAATGCAAATATGCAGATTATTTCCTACATTTATAAACATAATTTATAAACATACCAAATAGCTCAAACAAATATAAATAATCATCAGTAAGATAACAAATAAAAAAAATTATGTTAAAAAACGTGGATATGTGGTATGTATTAGGATGGGTTCAGTGCATGAAGAGTATTGTTGGCAAAACCATAAACCTGAAAATTGCACAACCGTTATGTGATTCTGTTTGATGTATGTAGCTATATTCCAACCTGGCTAACAGTCAGTTCCCTCAGTTTCAACTTCCCCCTTTCCTAGTTCACATGTCACATGTACTGTGACTTAAGACCAGTCTTTCTGTTTTTACTTTTTCTGGGTTTGCCACCTGAATGCAACAACTTGCTAATTCAGTCATTGCGTAACGTACCATCCTAACAACTGTTATCAAAAAAAAAAAAAGAAAAAGATGTGAGCTGAACTCTAGAATGGGTCTGGCTCTGATCTGGCAAGAGTCTGGGCCTCATCAGGACCAGTCCTGTTCTAGGACCAGCTGTTATGCAAGACCACAATGAATGTGAATACATCACACTTTCTCCCATTCTACTTTCACACGTCACTTACACTAGTACTTTTAACTTCAACTTAAAGTGCGTTTTTCTCATTAATTCAAACGTAAAGCTACTCTCCGCTGAAGATCACATTTCGTCTACACGTCCACTCGCCCACCCTACTGGAATGAGCTCATAGTCCCTGACAAGCTGTTAGTTAGTCCTACACTAACAGTGCTGAGTACGTTATCTGTTACTGTGAAGTAGGTCACTGTGAGAACAGCCCACAGCTGGAGTGAGCTGTTACTGTAAGTAAAAATGCAGTTAGAAAACATGCCCTGGACAGAGTTAAGACTGGCCACTTAGAGGCTGAAGATGCACCTGAAGATGCATGTCTCAAAAAAATTGGAAAGTTTACAGTTCTCTGTAAACTCCCTGAATGCTAAAGGAACAAGAGACATCCTTCATGGATCGAGACTAGTCTCAGAGAGTCTTTGATAGTTGATATGCCCAACATCACGAAAACACATTGCTGTTAAGAGTGCTTTTTGTGATGCTCATTTTTCATTTTCATTTCTTTCACATGATTTGAATTATGAAACAAATGGCATGCCTTGGGCTGTTTCCACGTTACTAACCACCACAGAGGGCCAACTGAAGTGCATCCTTAGGACAAATTTAGCCTACGAGGTCCTTATCTGAAGCAGGACTCCACATAGCCACTGCTGACCAAAGCCTCAGATGGCATTAAAGGTTGCCCCGGATGACACCGACTTGCTCATCATGAGTGGCATGAAAGATGGGCCCGCCTCCTCAGCCGCCACGCCCTCAATCAGGCCCTCGCGGTTCAAGTTGAGGATGGAGTCGGCGATGATGCGGGCGGTCTTCTTCTGGTAGCCTCCCGACGTCACCATGAGGATGGGGATGCTGCGACGCCGGGCTGCCCGAAAGACGATTTCATCTCTCTTCACGATGCCCTGGGGTAAGAGGAGAGAGCCTGAGGTCAGCGCTTTAAACGTTTGGTCGGTGATTCTGGAAGACTGTTGATAATTGAGCTCAACAACCTATCAAATGACACTCCAGCCATTCTGTGCACTTGATGAAACGTGCTGATGGCCTGGAATAGTGTAGCCAGGACAGAGCAAAGATCAGAGTTTTTTATTCAAGTACACAGACGGAATGAGAGGACTGTGAGGAGCATTTGGCTGATTTTGGCTGAATGAGAGGACAAGAGGACTGTGAGGAGGAATTGGCTGATTTTGACAAAGAGTGTATTGTATTAGAATCTAGCCATACTGTTGGCTTCTCTGGTTCATAATGGCAGCTGTGGGGTCGCTCTTATATAGGGGCTCCACACTGGTGCTCATGAGATAAGGTCTTAACAATAAACAACAGCGCTTCAGGGGCTCCTTCAAAGATCTTTGTTCATTTGTTAAATCATTCATTCATTCATTCATCAGATGTAAACTGGTTACAGTAAGGTATGTACAGCACACAATAAAAACATCCAGGGAGTTATGTCTATATCCAGTAAATTCACATTTACACACAACTTTTACATGCACAATTCCATGGTCTCCATTTGGGTAAATCCCTGGTTACATCCAAACTATAATTGTACCCAATTCAGCTGTAGGCCTGGATCACAATAGACATGACCATGCTTAATTAAAGCTGAAACTAAACACTCCTGGAGGGGGGGGGGGGGGGTAAACAAAGCTGCATCCCCATAGGTTCAGTGCAGTAAGCCATACATGATTAACAGCTCTTACAAGATTGTTAAATTGGACCCAACATACCAGGCAGAATCTATTTTTCATTACACCCCAATCAATGGCGTTATTAGTGATAATTCAAGCCGAGTTCTGTCTCCTGGGTAAACAGAGAGACAGTTTTAGAGCCAATGACTCCGGGCTTCAAGACCTCAGCAGCAAGGAGAGAGAAGGAGCAGACTGCCCCTGTCCAGTAGAACGGATGACCTCATATTTATGTGTGCGACTGTTTCCTCTGTGACTTACTGTTTTGTCAGTTTGGGAGAGGCCGTCAGGGCCAAGCTGATGGACACCGCCTGTAAAGCTCTAAGCTAACCTCATCCTGGGAAAAGGGAGCAGCTTTTTTATGCCTTCAGGGTTGAGGCATTCTGTCGCTGAAATGAGCAGCGTTTGGCTGAGCCTCGTGATTTTCATAGCGGCCCATGTTTGCAGATCGCATTTCCACAAACAAAACGCTTTCACTGGAACACAGACTCTGGGAGAAACCAGGATAATCACTCTTAATGCATCCTGGGAGTAGATCAGGCAGATCCATAAGACACATGGCTGTCAAATAGCGGGAGCCCTCAGTTCACTGGTACAAGTCTGTGGGAAATGCTGATGCAACAGACTGGCTAGGGGGCTAACGTGACTCTCAAATTAAAGGCAGATTGGCTGTAAAAGGCCTTAAGGAAGGGGGTGTTCTGGAAAGAAACACTTTAACCCTCTGTCCTCAAACTAAGCTATCATGGTAGATACCATAACATAACGTAACAGGCAGATATCCTGTCACAGATCACCATGACAGAGAGTGTCCAGAAATATGACAATGAAGTGCTATCATCGTCAGTTACTTTCAAGACAGCTCAGCTATGGATGGTACTGTATTACAGCTCATGTCTGTCTTACCTGCCATAGCATCAAACTAACTCATGCCCATTACAGGTACTGATAATGATAACCTGACGCTGCTGTATCACTAGACAATGTCTATCATAATTACTTGGATGTGGCTACTGACATGATACCTATATGATATGATCATGTCACTCTTATGACACAGTTCCGATAAATTTGCCACAGACGGGTGTACTGACTCTAAAGGAGAGGTGAGAGAAATGGCGGACTGTACGACACACTGCACTGTACCTGCGGTGAAATAGCCAGGCCTCCCAGAGGGTCCCCATCCAGGATGTCCGTGCCAGCGTTGTAGATGATGATATCAGGTCGGACCTCATTGAGTGCCCCTTCCACGTGCAGCTCCACCTTCTGGAGATACTCCATGTCCTCTGTGCCCCAATCCAACTCCACCTTGCGCTTTATCGCTCCTGCAGGACAGGCACACAGGCTTCCTCAGTCTCACCTAAGAGCTACTACTACCAATCAGCCAACCACCACACACACCCAGGTTATACTGTAGAGTACTCCAACAACCGCTTGGAAGAAAAAAGGTATTATTCCTTGAGACTTAAAAGAACAAGCCTCTTTAGTATTTAATCACTATTCTCCTGCGGAGGCCAGCTGCCTGTCTAATTGATGCCTGGGCTATGCTTTAGGAAATATAAACAAGTTCTTAAGAAATTCTCAGTAAATACTGGGCCCATCGTAGAGTACACTTAAGTGCCATTCCTTAATCCTTCTTTCCACACTCAGGTTGGACCAGGGTATGATGCCCTAGTCATTGGGCATGGTGCCCACAGACTGAATTACACTGATTATTGGCAGGGATGGACAGGAATATGGCTGAAGAAAGGAGAGGCATTTCTGAGAAGCTGGCTCCACACTGGTGGTTGACAGCTACTGTACATGCTAGACCGGTTCACAATGACTAGACAAACAGACGGTTCTATTCAACAAACATGTACTCAGTGGGTTTTTCGTCTCATATTATGTGGAGGCCTGAAAGGTAGTTTGTCACACAACAGCATGACATTCTATAGCAGTGCATGCAGCAGAATGGGATTACATTAATCAGAACAAAAAAGTTATTATATTATGAAGAACATACAGTAATAGTTGTCTCACACTGTCTCCCTCACAAGTCATTACAATTGTTCATCCTTCTCCTCCATAATTAGCGACGGGGGCCACCAGTGTGCTGTTAGCAGCATTCGGCTTTAGCCTTTCATTAGTTTAAGCCTTTGCCAGTTCATTCAGAAAACTATCTGCAACAATGCAGCAACCCCCCCCCCCACTCCCTTTCAAGCTCATAACAAAACCTGTGTGTCGCCTAATTAGTCTCTCCGCTGCTTTTAACTGCAGATGAAGACTCTAGGAAAGCGCTACGTGCAAATGAGGTGCTTTTCTACGCTTTGAAGCTACTTCAATGTCACAGACGGCAGTGGCTCTGGGAGGAAAATACAAAGCGAATACAAGTGGAAGGACGCCACAACAAGGCACTTATCTGGGAAAGCCAGGCAGCACTTCCCATTATATTTCCCAAGGAACGTATGGGATTGACAGGGCAAATGTATGGATTAATACATTCACCTTTCATCAATTCATGGTATAGAGGTGGAGGAAAACATTCAGTAATTGGGGGAGAGAGTGGCTAATCAGTCAACGTGACTCAGTGTCAGAAAGAGTTATGACTTACCCCACTGTAGTAATTACACTAATGTATGAAAATGCATATGACAGAATGATGGCTAAACTGTACCAAATACAGCTTCATTACAATTGTTGCATTGAATGCACTGACCAGCTGGTCATAGCTCATGTTGGTATGGACAGAAAGATATGATTTTGCCTCTTTACAAACTACTTTCAAAGGTCTACAAACTGATGGGTTAATGCTTAATACCAGTGAGAGAAACTTTCATGAAACTCATTAAGCCACCATGCAGTCCTCATTTTCTCAAAACTCTTCTAATGAATTCCCCAATGTGACTAGATGAGTAACACTGCCCCCTTTAGGTCATAAGTCTTCACTGAAATTCTGTCTTCACAGTGCACCTCCCTTCCTTCCATCTCCTCTTCCAACCCGTATGGTAATACTGTTGTCTCTTGGGGGTATTGAAGTATCAGGAAATTTGTTTCTCATTAACTATAAATGAGTAAGTCCATCCTTCCATCACAACCATTCATTTGATTTGTCTTCCCTCCAAAAGCCACTGGATGACTATGGCAACTCCCCTGTATCAGGCAACACTCACGTTTGGCATATCCATCTCCCGGGTAGATGTAGCGATTGTAGACGTCCATTATGTACACACGTCTGTCGTCCAAGAAGTCCCGCTCATGTCCATTTCCCTACAGGGCAAAAAAGGAGATCACATTGAGAGTCCAGAAATAAACACCCACTCTCTTTCCCCTGGTTTAGAATGAGGACATCTGTCAGATGGGACTGCACTGATCTCAAAAAAAAAAAAATGAGAAAAGGGAATAAATATTTAAACCTGTAAATAAAACAGTTTACTTTGATGAAATTATTTTGTTTGAAATTGCATCACCAGATATGGGAATGTCAAAATGGTGTACCTGTGAGCAAGAGTGATGTGCTTTTGTGAGCTGAAAATGTATTAGAATAAATTTACACTAGAAACAGACATACCACCTTCAGTTCTCACATCCTAGGCTCCCTTAAATATTTAGGAACCGTGCAAAGAGTTTGACTGACAGAGCGAAAGAGCGAATCAACTCTCAATCAGCCTGTGGAAGTTCGAGCAGAGATGTCCCAACTTAGTGGGAGTCTATCAGTCTTCGTTATCGACATGCTACCTGTCACCTACGCTGTGTCACTCCCTCTCGGTCATGTCTACATCAGGCACTCTTGCCGGGGTTATATCTACCCTCTAAAGCACAAGCCCTTGACTTGTGCTTTAGGGGGTGGATATAACCCCGCTGGTTAAAAAAGAAAATATTATGAAAACAGAAAGAACTCACACCCAACAGAAAGAACTCAGACCCAAGCAGCATTCACTCCTTAAACTCAGTTTTGGGGTTTTGGTCTGTTGTAGGAAAGACAAAAATGCAGACAAATTCACTGCACCATCTGGTGCAATAAAGGAAGAAGCACAGGCCCTGAGCTGCAGACTGTGGTGACAGAAATAATTAAACAGTATTAGCAGCCTGCACAGGTTCAATGTCACCTAACTAATTGGCAGCCAACATCAATCATTTAGAGTTGCTCAAACAAATTGAAAGGTGTCTAAATTTAGTTCTGGATAGGGGAGATAGGTGTGCCGTTAGGGGGATGAAGACCTCCGAGCAGACGGTTAGATTTGCATACACTTAAGTGCTGAGGGGAGCTAGGGATTGGCTCCCATCTGAATTCTCCTCCTCACCTGAGCTGAGAAACTGAAGAGGACCTAATACTGAGAGCTAACATCTAGCAAAGACTGCAGAGCACTGATCCTAACCACAATAAAAATGGACTTTTCTCAGGAAGTTCACATAATCACCACTGATTTCCTGGCTAGATCATGACTATGTGGAACATGCTCAATGCAGATTTACCTTCATCTGTACAACCTATTTAGAATTTTCAAGCAGGGAAGGGGGGCCAAGAGAACTAGACCACTACATCCCTCTAAGTCGAGTTCAGTTTCAACAACACACATCACCTGGGATATTAAGCCGCTCCCGCCAGCGGACCAAAGCGAAAATCTAATCCTGTTTATTACTGGTGTGACATCGCTCTGGCGAAACAATTTATTGTCTCATTGCAAGACCTAATTCAGTTCATTAGCACATGCTTAGCATTCATGAGAGCCTCTGCCCTGCCCACCAGACAAGCTCCAAGCTGGCAGGACATGTCATAATTCCCAGCCTCTAATTAGAGTCTCCTCTCCCACTTTAGCCCCGTCCCGAAATTTCAGCTCACTTTAAGTTCTGCTGAGAAAGCAGCACCACCTCCTCCACCATCACCCCATCTCCTAACCTGAACCACCCCCACAAACGCACCCAAATTTGGCCGCTTGTTCTCAGCCTAGTCTTCATGAATTATTTAACTCCCATCAGTATTGATCTGATGCAACCCCCTCCACCACCCCCAACAAAAACCCTCTAACATCACCATCTCCCTCTGCACCCACCCCCGCACAGTCGATAAGCAAAAGACCATAATTATAATCAAGCCATGCTTCAAAATGCTTATGGCAGTTAGGGATGGGAGTGTCATGCCAAAGAAATATGAGAAGGGAAAATAAAACAACAAAAGCAAAATACAGAGCTTAAACTTCTGGTCAGCGTGAACTCAGTTAATTGTCCAGGCTAATTGGGATAGGTATGACTCATCGCTCTGGGAAATCAAAAATATACAATAAAATGGAGATGACATTACCAAACAACTTTTGTAAGCCTTCAAAATACCTTCGTACACCCCAGGTCACTTAAACTGTCATGTTCCTGGTGATAGGAAGTCCTACTCTCTCATGTAAGCACACAAACTCAGACTACTCTTGTTGTCTGCATGCCCGGAGCATTGGCTGACAATTCACTCAAAGTCGAAGCACACTGTGTTATCAGTAACTAATGTTTACCCTCTAATACATAACAAAGTAATAATTATCTACACAAATGATGTGAGTGCTAATTATATAGATTGCAAAACATTTAGAGATCAAGAGACCAAAAACAACAATATATGCAGCACTCTCAAATATTGCATTAAAGAGAGTTACACTCAGTGATGAGTGTTTATGTTGTTTACCAAAAACAACAATATATGCAGCACTCTCAAATATTGCATTAAAGAGAGTTACACTCAGTGATGAGAATTTACTCCCTAATAAATAGCAAATAAACTGCATGGTAAGTACACAGACGGAAAGAAACTCTTTTAAGGACTCTGAACTTCATTAGCGCAGAATATAAACCTCATTACATGCAGAATAAACACAAAGATTTCCTGGCTGGCTGACAAATACTCTTTGGGCTTGCGGAAGGAAGGTTGGTTTCAGAGGGGCATAAAAGGATGCAAATCACGATGCTCACCTACACTCACTTCGCCGTTTTAGTTTTTATCCCGAGTTGCACCACACAGTATCACGATATACCAGCTGGCTCTCAAACAGCTCTTTTGGCTGCCTCACATCTGATTAAAGCCAGATCCTTAAGCCACATCCTGAGTCAGCCACGCTATATACTGTAGGTGAAGATACAGAAAACCACTAGTGGACGTCACTCTGGAGTAATGTTAAATGACATGCCACTGATGTGGACACTTTTGCTCATAGCACTAAGCTTCGCCTTAACTGCATGTACGTGATAGGACAGGCATCTCTCTGACAGGAGGTTATCTTCCTTCCCAGATAGGAAGTCATCTGATACAGTTATCCTGAAGGCACGCTGCTCAACTGCATGTTTAATGAGATCAGCCAGGCGACTGTAGACCCTCGTCTCCGTTACACAATATCAGTCACAATGAAACCAAATTCCAGCATCTGCATTCTGAGCTGGAATGACTCCAGAGCCATTTCTAGAGCACCAGAGCCTGATTCTGGAGCAACAGATCCACACCGCATCAGGACCAGAGGCATGCCAGATCATCTCATTCCAGACCCTGAATCTGCTGCGTTCAGGATTTCCTTAGAGCTTATAGCACAGTGGTGGAGTGAGAGCAGAATTATAAACAGTGCAAATAACATTTCGACATTCTGTGTCAAACAAGGTAAATTAACCATTAGATGCACCAGTGGTGTGTTTTGTTTAGCACCGACCATTACATGATTGTAAAATAAAGGACAGGACAGAATATAATGTTTGTGCTCTTATTAGGTTCCATAGCAGTACATGTCCTCAAAGTACTCAGTAAAGTAGGAGGCTCTGTTGATTACTTCCATCCATTCTGGTTCGATTTTACACCCACACCAAGAGCCAGCAGTGCTGTATTGGGACACTGTGTATGTTTCACCCGTAATTGTGCTTCTCTGAGAAACACAGCTGTGACCTTGGTACTGTTAATGCTACTGCTTGCTGGCAGTGCTTTGCTTGATTGGGCATACTTGTCTAATTGAACCCAAGAAATACAACTTATACACAATACCCCCCCCCCCCCCAAAAAGGAACATTTTTCCTCCACCTGAGGCCAGCAACCTTGGTCAGATAAACAACACTGTTTGATTGTGATTGCAAAACTGCAACAAAATGTCACTGCCACACACTCTGTGGCTGTATATGCTGTAAGTGCTTTCCCATGCTTCATCAGATTGTTCCAACAGCATAACATTTCCCCCATGTTCCAGATCATTAGACTGTTAGAAATAGGCTGTAAATGACACGGACAAAATCCAGAGGATATCAGGTTGAAAAAAAGAGTGTTACATTGGAATCATAAACATGACCATTGAAGTCTAGGGGTAATTCTCTTCAAATCCAAATGGCATTGCATTGTGGGTTATAGAATGGACTGCTATGAAAGTCAAAGCATTACAGCAAACTGAAAGTGACAACACAATACATGCTTACAGGCATTGATACTGTCCATGTTTGACTTAAAACATCAACATGACTACAAAGTCTCAATGTTAACAGCCTATTTGACTTTTGCCCACTCTTGAGGTTGAGTGTGCTGCTCTGCCGACAGGACTCTGTGAGTGACACATATATGCTATGTAGAGGAAGGAGCACATAGTTTGGCTGATCCCTGCTCTGATCCCACTCAGTCCTGCCTTGGCTCTATGTGGGCTGAATTTGCCCTCAAAATCTCAGATGACCTTTGCTGGGAGAATACACACTACCCACCCACACACACACACACACACACACACACACACACACACACACACACACACACACACACACACACACACACACACACACACACACACACACACGCACACACGCACACACACACACACACACACACACACACACACACACACACACACACACACACACACACACACACACACCAATTGGAGGCAGAGTCAAGGAAGGTAAGGGGAATTTAAAACCGCCATACTTAAGCCCCAGCAAGCCTCCACTGCAGCCAACAAGATATTTTGCCAAGTGCTTCTGTCAATACTTGGACTGTGAGGCACGTTTTTTCCTTGTTGTATTGATTCCCTCCCTTTCACAATCCATTACAGCAAAGGTAAAACATATGTGATGTTTATGTTTCATCCCGCAATCATTTAGCAAAAATGGAGGCAAACTATTGAGGAAGAAAACACTGAGAAACTTCAATCTGTAACTGGCATAAAAAATGATCTCCATCAACTCTATTCTGTGATCCCCAGTCATGCAGCAAGAGAAGTCTGACCTCTCAAACAAGGGTCATGAGAAAATTGTTTTGCATCCTTGTTGTTTGAACCTTTGCTCTGATACATCGCTTCTTTTGGCCCCTGTGCTGAGAAAAAACATCACTAAAGACCAATCAGTGCTGTGGTGATTACATAATAACTTGATGAACTAATTAAGACGCTATTAAAATATTGACCTAGATAAAGGAAAACAAGGAGAAAAAAAACAAGGCTAAACAAAGACTAGGTACAGTAAATAACCAGCCTGTACAATCAAATCAACAACAGAAAAGAAACAGCGAAGCTGTCCATGGACAAGCATTGGATAAATGGTGTCTGAATGGCATGGCATTGATTACGGTGCTAAACAGGTGGTATTATCTTGTCTGCGGTGCTGATTCTTCTGCAGAGGGATTGATTGAGTGAAACCGAAGAAAATGAATGCTGTTCACCTGATGGGCATCCAGATCGATAATGGTGGCCCGGCAAACCCCTTCCACTCTCTCAAACAGGAACTGTAGGAAGGACAGAGAGAGACACAGAGAGAGAGAGAGAGATTCAGCGAGAGGGAGGGAGAGTGTGAGTGGGAGAGAGACAGACAGAGAAAAAGAGAGAGGGTAAATAAGAGAGATGAGGGGGTAGAGAGAGAGTGATCAGGGAACATGCAGAATGAGATGCCTCTTGCTCATCTGAGAAATACCAAAGCACAAATGGCTGTGTGGTGGGATGATAAGATTCAGTTCAGATTTACTTGTGCAAAGCTTACAGTCAAACAATAGCTTGCAGGAATCTGACTGACATGAATTATTGAAAACGTGCACTTCAAGGAGCAATAAAATACAACACTTTGTTACTTCCTTCATAAGGTACTGTAATTATTGTATTGCAAAACCACATACAATTACAAAAAAAATCTATATCCCACTGGCAATGAGAGGCTGGAAGTTGGAAGATAGAGACTTTGGCAAATGTGGTAGATTAAAGAAGGAAGGGACCCTGTTAAAATGAAAATGAGTAAAAATGAGGACATTGCAGAGCTGCGGGAGCACACTGCCAAGAGAGAGAGGAGAGAGAGCAGGCCAATGTCGGGAGTAGAACGCAAACAAGCTCTCTCACAAAATATGAGTCTTAGTGGGCTCCTTCAAAAAGGCCACAGGTGAAACACGTGTCAAACAGCAGCCTAGGGGCCCAGCCAACATGCACTTCCATCAATATTCCACCTGTGGACACTGACACGTCTTACCTACAGCATTATGTACATTTGAAATGATTTAGCATTACTCTGGTCCATGCATATACTATATATACAGTATATGGGCCATATGTTAAGCTTGATACTGTATGAAAAAATATATACGTTTTCAATGGAGAATCCTTTACATCTGAGCAGACCATTCAACTGCTCTGTTGTGGAGACAGAGCTGAAGAACCCTTTTCATTCTATGGTTTTAATGAAGAGGGCGAGTGTGCATGAACTGGTATAACACATGATACTGGTAACCATTAGACTAATATAGACCCCCACTGTGTATGTTGTGTTATAATTTAAAATAATCCTTAAAAATATTGTCCTAAATGCATGCAACGCAGGTGAACGTGAACTGTCAAAGCCAACCACACTACCGGACACTGACACAGATGCTGAGTTATCACTACTGAATGATCAATACTCAATCAAGACATTGTGATGATGGTGTCTCGTGTCTCTTACCTTGATCGCTAATGTTATATCTGCATAAGCACAGAAACCTCCTCCCTTGTCACTGGAGCAGTGGTGGAACCCCCCTCCTGAGACAGAGAAACATTGGTTCAGTACATGTGGAACTCTATAGGCTACAGGCTCCATTACAATAACTGGCATTCTCCTTAAGCAGCCTTATTGATCGCCATTAAGGAATTGGGGGCTGTTTGTTTCTTCGATGCAACAATTCCCTTATTGAGTCAAGACTTGAGAATACCTCAATAACTAGCCTATTTGCCTGCATGTGAGAAAGAAAGATGCTACATCAAAGTCAGGTGACTGAGCAGTGCTCTTTTAAAAATGACTGAGTGACCGCATTTATTCAGGTGTTACAGATACTGAATTTAATCAGGTATTAAAGATGACTTTATTCAGGTTTATCCTCTCACTCTTTAAATAACTGGGCACGTTGTAATTGATGGTTAGTTCGAGCTAATTAGCATTTATTGCTAAGTCACTGCACCCAATAATCCATGCTGTAATATAGACATGATTGGAAAGTGAGGAGAGGTATGCCAAACGGAAATCCATGCAGTACCATTAGATGAACGCTGGCCTTTTCTTCGTCAAGATAATAGGCTCATTCGACTTCATACAGCGTTGTACAGATCTGGCTGACTTAATACATACAGTACAATGCATGTTTCCTGCATGAAGTTCAATGAAGCTTTGCTTGCATCTTCACACACAACCAGGCTGTTTCTCACTGACTCGTCATCGGCCATATGTGAATCCGCTGGCCTTGTTTTCGTGGCCAAACAATACAAGGGGAGTGTTTATAAGGGATCAGTCTGAAACTTTGGTTGCATCAGTGTACAATAGTACAATTGAGGTTTGGTGGAGCTACTTTCTTGACATGTTTCCATGGTAACAATGGTTTTTCAGCCTAAAGCATGACCTTCTGCTGGTAAAACTGTCTGCTGTTGGCAAACGAGGTCCTATTGGCTTTCTGCACTTTCCGCAATGCCAACAAAACAGGTAGGGACAGATTAACTACAAAATAACAGTTGATGATAGTATGATGATGTCAGCATGGTGAGATAAAACATAGATGTGAAAACCTGTTCACCAAGCCTAATAACATTGTGATGACTAAGATTCAAGATTCAATACATTATTGCCATACAACCTGGTAACTGTTAGGGATTCATGATAATGACACATACCACACAAAATCAAATTAATATAGAATGCAGTATATATATAGGATGTAGGGAATACCCCCCATGACATAAGATCAGAGATAATAAGGAGGCTATGAGGGGAGGAGAGTCAGACTAAAATGTCAGGTGCTTAGAGATGCCAAATAATACAGTCAAATTCCACATACAACACAGTAAGATGATATAATAAAATGAGATTAAAAAAAATACAATACAATAAGTAATAAATAAATCACACAACATTTCAAGAAATGTGCCTACTGCTGTTGAACTCTGTCGACACAAACATGTATATATTACAAAACTGATAATATTCATTTATCTCTAGCAAAATGACTGTGGGAAGCAACAAACTGAAATGGTCAGAACTCACCAACATTGATAGCCCATCCTCTGTCCATGGCGAGCTTTCCTGCCTGAATGAAGAATAAAGTATACATTAAAAAATTAAGAATAAAGTATACATTAAAGAAGATGCTATTTCACTTAAGGGAATGTTTATATTTAGAATAATAAGACATCCTTAGCACTGGAGTTGGCTCCATGATACATGTTTGCATATTTTTCTCCATCTGATTTCATGCATGAATAGAAAAACTGATTCAACACATTCTCAGTAGATCCTACAAAGTTCACCCAGAAGATAATGCAGCTTGCATTTACCTCCAACCACTTTCATATAAATAGTTCAACTCTCTCTGGTCCAAGGGGAGGACTCATTTCTCATCTTATAATTCTCTGCTGCCGTAGAATCCAATTTAGGGATCAATATGTGCATTAAAGAGTATAGCACTTGTATTCATGGTACATGGAGGTATTTGGCTTAGCAGGGAAACCGTGTCTTTTTAGTACTGCTTTTGATGCTATGGACATTAATAAATGAAGACTGAATTCAACACAACACACACACACACACACACACACACACACACACACACACACACACACACACACACACACACACACACACACACTTCTCCAAAACTCAGTATGACAATGGTGATCAAAAGGAATTTGAAATAACAGTC
>NW_027468837.1:24756663-24859163 GCF_046254945.1 Alosa pseudoharengus
ACTCACACACAAACACACACACACACACACACACACACACACACACACACACACACCCATATACACATATGCACACCATCCTACACACCAACATACAAACACACACACTCACTCACTCACACACACACACACACACACACACACACACACACACACACACACACACACACACACACACACACACACACACACACACACACACACACACACACAATTTGACTATTTGGATAAAAGGCCAATACATTGTTGTTACATCGCATTTACTTTGAAATGCTGAGAAACACTGAAAAGCTCCATGTTCTATTAGAGCTCTGTACGAGCTCAAACAATAAACAACACCAACCATGATGGTGCCCCCCGTTTGCGTGCGCAGAGGTCGAAGCACTTTGCGTTGGACCAGGAAGTTGGGCAGAAACAAGACAGGTGGAATCTCTGTAATTGTAGCTACCACCAACGACCACTGTAAAGTCAAAACAAACACAGACAAGTAAGCGTTCATTTACTGTATTTTTTTTCTTTAACCTTTCCAACACCAGGGTTCTTCCATTTATCCATCAGTATGAAACACTACACCAGAAGAAAAATGAATAATTACATACAAATATGTACAGGAGATAGAAATAGTCACTAAAATGAGCAATCAATAGACAAGGCATGATACAGCATACTACAAAAAGTAAGTAGCATTAACAGATGCAGTTTTGTCCGTATGTGAATCTCTGCAGCATTCTCTGACACAGGAGGTCACTACATGAAAATGTAAACTGGTGGCAAAATGTTAAAGGAGAATAAAGAACTAACAGCTAACAGCTCTTCATAGTCATCTATGGAAAGGAAGAAATCATTCTAGGGGTGCTTCATACTTTAATATAATTATAAAAAGAGAAAATTCTAGCAGCTCTTGATATTCTTCTAATTGAAAAGAAACAGATCAATAGAAACTATAAGGAAAAGTTGATTCAGGCACAGTGAAACCGATACCTCTCTTGAGCCCTCCAAGACATGGTTCTGCATGCAGGAAAAGGGGAGAGAATAAACCACATATGCATTTCAACATGTGAGAACCACCCCTGCGCCCCAACAGCCCCCATGCCCCTCAACACAAGCGACACAGAGAAGAAGCAGGGGAAGAAGCAAGGATCTACCGGAAGGACCAGTGCAATGAGCCATGCATTATTTCTATACACCACCATGAGATTAAGACTAAGATGGAGAACAATTTACTGTCCACAACCTTTGCAACAGTTCATCTATAACACTGCATACAGTGTAATAGGAAAGTCACTGTGTACACAATAGTTGTAGTAATAATACAACACAATGCAATGAGTTAACTTGAAACTGTGATGGTAGCCATAGAGGCTATGTGTACATACACTATGTGAAGCAAAACTGACTTCCATTTCATTTTTTAGTCCTCACTTTGCCTGATGGTAAAGCACATTCAGCAGGGGATAATCCATGCATGCACAAGGGACTTGCCTGTGCTGCCATCTGCAAGATATACTCAGGGCCGGGTTATTCCAAAATAGGTCTCTTAGAGAAACAATCTGGTGCACTTTATTGTTCCTCTAATACCCGTTTGTGGAAAAATCATTACAATAAAATGTAGGAGCATTGCACAGGCATTACTTTGAAAATATCCAGTATGCCAGAGATTGGTATCCAGTTGTCAGGTTTATGTATAGGGACTAGGTACAATGCAAAAAATGCACAATGCTCACCTACCTAAAATGTGTTCTTGTTTGAGTGAATATGGAATGCCACACTATAAGTTAAACTAATGATAAGCCCTTAATGAGAAATGCAGCTCACTTTGTGAGGGGTATTCTTCTTCATCCCAAGGTAACGTTTTGCCATCAGTGTAATGAGTGACTGACATGAAGTTGGCTAGGCTAAGTGGAACACAATGCGATGCTTCAGAAGTACACAACGTCTTAAGGCAATGCATGTTAAGGCACTGTAGTAGCCGGGGGCCCGCAGCTTCAGGTACCTTCAGTTTGCTCAGGTAGCGCCTGGTGTGAACCACCAGTAGGTCCTCCTCCGTGGCCTCCCTGGCTTGCACTATATTGTCGTCTGAGATAAACTGCTCCTCTGCACGGAAATAACAGGAGTGGGGAATAGAATATAAAAAAAGGTAAATACACTATGAAAGAAACATGAGAGACTTATCTCACACATAGGCAGAAGAGCCTCAAAGACTTTAGGACTCACTTGAGCACCCCAACAGAACTTCTGAAATAAATAAATATATACAATTCACCGGCAGTGCTTTATATCTTTACAGGGGAAAAAATTAGGCTATGGCTGTCAGCAAAGGATGGTTTACTTACAAATAAGTTTAGGGAGAAATATGAAAGTAAAAAAGTGAGAAAGAGGTAAGGTTGAAAGAGAGAGGGAAAGAAAGAGAGAGAGAGTGCTGATAAGTATATGTATATGTAAGTCTTTCCAGAGTTACACTATTCTTGACCTTGAGTTCAAAGCCGGAGATGCGTCCCTGTCGAGGTTCCCGCAGGGGGGTTCACCTCTCCTAATTATCTCCACTCTGCCTCTCACTCACCTCACCCCTGCACCCCCCCCCCCCCACACACACACACACACACACACCTACACCTATCGGTCTGTGAACCAGAGAGCTCCACACCTCCCAATCCCTTCACCTGCTCCACTCAGAGGCCACTGCCCTGGCTTTGATTCCATTTTCCTTTTCCCACATTACCCATATATTACATTATACAGGGACCAATGAGTCCCTTTGTGGTGACAGTTTGTGTTTGTGTGTGTGTGTGTGTGTGTGTGTGTGTGTGTGTGTGTGTGTGTGTGTGTGTGTGTGTGTGTGTGTCTGTGGATTAGTGAGTGGGAGAGAGAGAGAGAGAGAGAAAGAGAGAGAGAGAGAGAGAGACAGTGTGTGTGTGTGTTCGTGAGTGTGTGAATCAGTGAGTGGGAGAGAGAGAGAGAGAGAGAGAGACACAGTGTGTGTGTGTGTGTGTTCGTGCGTGTGCATGCCGGTGTGACTGTTGTTACCAGCCATACCTTTCAGGAAGTGGATGACTTTTCCCCATTTGCCCGCATCAAAGGGATGTAGCTTCTCCAGGCCCATGAAGGTGATGTTATATTCAGGAGAATAAACGATGGGCAGGCATGTTGGTGGGACCTCAAAGTAGAGCTCTGTGTGGTGGGCACTTCAATGCATACATCAAGAACACAAAAAGAAATCTCCTCAAAAAATCTAAAGGAAACCAACTAAATACACTAAATATTTTATTTGTCACTTTTTGACGGTTTACCAGTGCCTGCAATGCAGCAACATACTAGGCTATAATACCGTCTGTATATCTGTATTTAGGCATACAACAATTGCAGTTGTTTACGCATTCCTCTATAGCCTAAATCTGTGCTTATGTTGCTCATTTATGGACCCTATTGTTGATTTTTACACTGAAAGGCAGTCATCCAGCGCACTTTAAGAGGAGCTTCGGGGTGTGCCTGGAGAAAATGCTTTGTGTACATACCCCCTTTTGCCTTTCTCGTCTTCCTTCTCAGACATTTTTTCACCGCAACCCAATTTTCATCTAAAATACAAATGAAAACAGACAAGTCCGGAAAAGAGACTTTCATACTGCAATGGAGAGTTTTCAGTTAAATATAGGCACCAGCTGTATAAGACGCATATGAACATGTCAGTAAATAAAGAAAACTCTCTGAACGAAGTATTCATTAAAGTCCCGTTTTCATGTTTACCTCTGTGACTTCCCTAAATGCTTGTTTTATTCTTCGGTTAATCTGTCAAGTCTCCTTGCTGAATGGGCGTGGGTAGGCTACTGAACTTCACTACACACGAATTGAAAGAAATAGGCTACGCATGCGCTGTAGGAATTGGCGAGACGCAACACCCCGTTTACATTGTGTTTCAAACACGGGTCTCTTCGTGTGTTAATTCGAAATATTGAAAAGATGTGCGAATTCGTTTGTTATTATTCGCACAACGAAAGTAGCCATATATTCCCCTCTGAAATATGTCCGTAGGCGAATAGGCTACGACAGCGTATCGTTAACGTCGAAATGACTTGACTCACCTGCCAGCCATATTTATTTTCCCCCTTATTTCTAAGGAGCATAGTTGTTTATTTTTCACGGTTGTGAAGCCGTCCTCTCAACAGTAACACATGCTGATGGACGCATAGCTGCATGAGACTGTATGTTTGCGTTTAGCTGTAATATGTTTATGAAGAAAATATGTCAGATCGATGTCCTCTTCGGAGCAACTAGGTTTCTCTACAGACGCAAGCACATCCCTCTGCTACGTCATAGGCTATAGCTGCGCAGTGCGAGCAGCTAAAATCAGATTAATTAAAGCGAAAGCAAATGATTCTGGTGTAGTCGACCTAGGGGCACTGTTTTTCTATAAATGTCAGTTGGGCATTTATTCGAGACACGTTAGTAAATTTCCCATAATTTTGATGCTATGGGTCAGCTAGACTAGGCATATTCAAGCGGGCCGCGGGCCATATGTGGCCCAGAAGCAACCTCCGAGTGGCCCAGCCTGTGGTCCCGCCAGAAATGCGCAGAGAAAGAAACATTTCGTGAGCCTTCAACCATTACTAAATTCCTAGCCTACATACTGTGAATGCAAAATTCAGCAGAGCCTACCAACATTCACTCGCAGCTCTTTAGTTTTAACCTATTGTTTAGGTGTTTGTAAATTCACCCTGGCACGGTCTGCTTCGCAGCCTACTTCGAAAAAGACGTGCGTTCTATCTCCCTACGAGTTAGACGGTTTCCTATAGATCAAAATGGTCATCAACAAAAACAACAGGTTGAAATAAGGCTCATTCAAGAGCCTGACAACAAGTATGTTAACATATGCAACCAATCTTGTTTCATTGCTAAGTAAGATGTAAATAACATTGAGTAGGCTATTTTCAGTTTGACTGACGTCAAGCCCTGCCGCCTTGTGATGGAGTGCCATGTGCGCTCTGAATGAATAAACCATAACTCCGTCAACACATGAACGGTCTCAAAGTGCCGAACAAACAGGCACATGCACATCAAAAAATGCTGCTGCTTACCAACTGTTGAAAATGTCTGGCCCATCTCAATTTCTTGGTTTGTGAATGTTTTGAACATTCACAGAACCAAAACGACCTATTTTGGTTATGAAAGTGATGCAGTTTAATGTCCCCAAGATAACTTATGGGACGTCCCATTTATATTATTTTATGGAGCCATTGTAACATTACAAAGAGGACTTTTAAGATCTAGCCTACATTGGTTAAAATAACGTGATAACTTTAGGGGAACGTTCCATTTGGATATTTTCTGGAGCCATTGTAACGTTTCAAATGAGATTCAAGATTCAAGATTACTTTATTTGGGCCACATAAAAACGCAATTGTGTTTCACACATCCACCAGTTTAGGATTTTTAGTGGCAACTAATACTATAAAATAATGAGCTAATAAATAAACAAGAGCATTTGTAACTAAGCTAAAATCAATAATCTTTTATGCCTTTAATCTGACAGGACAGTGGGCATGTGGACCCGAATATGGTACGGGCACTATAACCAGTTGCCCTACAGTGCCCTTCCAAAATATTCTTTAGTATTTTAAATATTGTGAGTCCCTGAATGGTGGTTTACTTTGCATTAGGCCGACGTAATGGTCGTTTACTTTGCTGGAGGTTGGAGAGGTGTTTGCTTATGGTATCCATTGATACCTACATCTTCACTGGGGGTGAAAGACCCCAACAATGCAGTTTTACTTGAGGTGTGCTCAAATTCGCAAACATAGGCGAACAATTTTCAGTTTGCCGTGAGTTTTCCTTGAATGTTTGCAAACACTTGGACACAGTTTGAGGAGGTAGTAATAATGGAAATGTAATGGGAAAAAAAAAACTTTCTGACAACGTTCTGGGTTAAGAACATTCTGGGGACATAGAATTTGTAGCTGGGATCCTCCTTTGTGTATTGTAGAATATTGCCATTTTGTAATTTGGACTAAATCACAGAAGGACTTTTCAACACATTGGTTATAATAGGCCCATGTTCAGACATATATCCTAGAGTTGGAATTTTGTTTAATATATTTAGCCAATTCATGGTTCAATATTGTATTATAGGGTTGTAGCCTATGATCTTTCATGACCCTTTGTCCTGAAATATGTTTCAAATAAAGGCTAATATAAAGGAAGAAGTACTACAAAAAAGACTTTTTGCATGCATTATCATACTAAAATTCATTGCAATCCATTATTATATAATGTCATAATTTGTTTTCCGCAAGGATTTTCTTGTTACATTCGGGGCTTAGACAGTAGGTCATCAATATTTAACTACGCATTACTCCAAAGAGGCACATATCATAGGATTTTCCTGGGAATAAGGTGGAAAGCAGCGTAACAAGCATTCCATCTACATGGCCTTGCTTTGTGACCCCACCTCCTACCAGATGTCTCCAGAGGACCGGCTGGGTTTAAAAATAGCAATCCCTGATGCACTTACGTAATGATGATGTAGCCATGGTTTCCTTTGTGAGGTAAGAGAGAACGTCAGCTTTCATTGGTGGTCTGGGGCTGTCTCAACATATCCTCGGGTCCACAGCCAACATTTGACTTCCATGGAGATTAGGGAACAAGTACACACACACACACACACACACACACTGGGGAGAATATGTTCTGCTTTTTTGGAGGAACAAAACAGCAACGGTGTATATTTCACCTATTATTATCAGACAGCCTCGATTCTTCAAAGGTTACATTATTTTAAAGCCCCTGCTCTGCAACCCTGTCATGTTACGCTTTTGTGCCCTATCCCAAAGCTGAGGATCCCTGACTTGGTTCTTTGAAGTCAGAGCAGCCTATGGCATGGCCTTAGCTTTTCTCCCCCCATAATGGAATAATTTTGCATACATTTATACTCTCCACTGTCAATTTTCATTTTGGATGTTCTGGAGACTATTTTTCTCTGCACTTTTTTTCCCCCCCTCCAATTACAGAATCTGTCTCCGTCCCTAGATGAACCTTTTAATCAGACCATGTTTCTTCTGCCTTCATTTAATCTATGATGGAATCAGAAGTCTCTTATTTGATAATAGAGTATTTAATTTATTACTTATTTATTTATTTATCACCCTTTAATTTGCTCATTTCAGTGTTCTACCATGCATCCTATTTACATTTTCTTCTCCCACCTTTTTTTTCGAACCCCGCGTGTCTCGCAGACAAATTCTGGCGCAGAGTGGATTCTCAAGGGTGCTGATGGATGACTGAATGTAAGACAGCTGAAGTGTTTAGAAAGTGAAGGACTGCGCTTGCTCTCCTTTCATGAGCCCAAGTCTGTTTTGTTGAGTCATGCAGATATTACCATATTCTCTCCCTCCTTCATAATTTCTGTGTTCACCCACGGTGGAAACGGGTCCTTGAAACACGTTGACTGTGCAGTATTCCCAGATAATGTGCAGTTACCAGTTGCAGCACTCATGCATTAAGCATAGACTCTGCAGCAAAGATGGATGTCAAGCAGTCATTTTAGTTGCGGTGATGTGTATCTCCTGTTCTATAATTTGTAACATTTTGTATGGATTAATTTCATAATAGATGTCAACACTTAGCCTACCATCAGTCATAATTATCAATGCAATGCCGGTCAGAGAATTTGTCTGTCTGACAAGATTTGAAAACACAAAGTCTTGTATTGACAATGACAGCCCAATGAAGTTCAAAGTCTTCTCATTTACATAGTTGAGGATTAAAAGTATGCAAGTATTTGAGATGGAAAAAACAAAGTTCATCCATCCGTGTGCACACAGTGTTCTGCAATGCTCAAATGAATAAACAGTTATGTGAGTCACAATTTGAAATGATGACATGGTCAGCACGTCAACACTTCAGACACTTATGTGACATCAAGAAAAAAGCAGATGAAAGTGTGTATAACACATGCAAGACACAGTGACAAGACAATGATGTCTCAGGATAAATTTAGAATACTGCTAATTTAATGCATGCTTGAAATGATATAAATGTGGAGCAGTTCTTTAAACCGCTGGATTTCTTGGACAGAAAAATGCTTTATTTATCCCTTGAGTTTTCCTGTATCTATTTTTACATTCTGTCTGTCAAGCCTCTACAGTAATGGTCAGTATGAGATTTTGTTCTTGCTTTAGAATGTCTTGGTCTGTTTTGCTGTTTCCGGTTTCCTTACAGTGTGGTCTTTCAGTTTACTCATGAAGAAATATGATATTTATTAGATCTGCATGAAATGGAAAGCAAATAAACCATAAAAACATTGTCCTGTATTTGCTGATAATGTACCCAAATACAAACCACTTTATTAGCCTCAACAATGTATACTGGATACATACTGAAATATTATACCTGAACTTGTTGTCTTACGTGGATTTACAATAAAGGTGGCAAGAATCTATTTCATAGGTTGTTTCAGAATGAAGAAGTGATTGTGTACTGAGAGCTGACAACATGAAGTAAAACCCCACCAAGAGTATATCAGTCAAAGGGCAGAACTGGGAATGTATATGCATTTGCATGCATCAGCTCTTCGGTATTGATGGCATTTCTTTCTCAGACTGACAGAGAGAGCTCCACTGGCGAGCGTGATATGTTCAGGGAAAAAAACAAATGACGCTTCCCTTCATAAATTTGCCGGAGGTGTGTATAGCAGAGAACCCTGGAAAATTCAAAACAAAAATGACAGATGTTTCTTTGTCTACTTGCACTGTAGGACCAAATCGTCTTTGTGAGGAGAGGGGCTTGGCTTAGTACTCAGGAGTGACAGGAGGACATCTAGGACATCTCTGCCCAGAGTTTACAATTGTCATGTCTTAGACAGCTCAGCTTGTAGCGGCAGATGCTTCACCTGGACACAGGGGAAACAGGCTGATTGGTTACCATAACAACCGTCAATGCTGGCAGGGTTACGGAATTTGGGGACAGAGGGTTTGGGGCGAGGTTGCTTTATGTGACAGTGCATCCTAAACATGCGTACTAGACTTCAAAGGTGGATTACTGTGTACAGTATGAATGGAGGAGCATGGGTAGCCCATAGGAGTTAGCTCTATGCTACCCTCTGAGGAACAGAAAGACTGAAACTATGTATACCACTCCCAGAGTGGTAGGTGCTTGGAGAGGTTCTGCCTAGCACTGAATACACCAACAGCTGGTGGCATACTGCAACTGGGGCCCGTGTCAGATGATTCCTCATCTTCCGACCGATTTGCCATTCGACAGCAATGGCTGTTCAGTTCCATATTTTATTCAGTCGTTCTATCTATGCATTTAGGTCATTCTTCCTAGTTCTAAAAATGAAGCACAGCCCGGAACTCATTTAACTACCTTAGTGATTTTTTGAACCTTTGCCAGTAGGCTACTTAAAATACAGATAAGACAGACATCAGAATGTCATAAAGTGGCTATAGGTCAGGGATGGGCAAACTACGGCCCGCGGGCCGGATCCGGCCCGCCAAGCACTTTCATCCGGCCCGCCGAGCATTTCATTTAGGCTAGTTATCAGGCTGCTCGCTATTTTTTTCCTGCGATAGACGTTGGTTAGCTTTACTGCAAACTGCTTTTCACTCTCCTTAGATAACGTTTACAATGTCAATGTCAAAACATCATGTTAAATAGAGATAACATCATGTTAAACTAATTTAACTCTTAGTTATCTCCTTTGCAGCAGATCTAACGTGAACATATGCAATCCATTTAATTGGGAAAGCGTCTGCACTCACGAGAGGGAGAGAGAGCCGCAGGTTCCAGCTGGCTTGTGATTGTTGATAATTGATATCTCCTCCTTATAAGAAAGTTTTAAAAGGAAATCATGAAGGCAACAGTAGTTCCCACTACTGACCATTTAAAAACTGTGAGAGGGCCCAGCCGTAGGTACAGCACTAGCCATAGTGGAGCAGGCAGAAGATCATTGAGAAATAAACGTGAATTAAAGCGACTGTCTTAAAGCGATAGTGTACAATTTATACATTTGTTTAACAGCATAAAATTAGCAGTATTTTTAAAACAAATTAGCACTATTTTAAAACAAATACTTTTCATACTAAATTATAGGCTATAAAAAATGTATTTTTTTAGGCGTGTGTCGTGGGGGGGAGGGGGGGGGGGGGTTGTGTGGCCCACCGGCCAATTTTCAAAACCCAATGTGGCCCTTGAGCCAAAAAGTTTGCCCACCCCTGCTATAGGTCTATGCCACCAAATAACCATGTTGTCAATGTCACCAATTTTTTAGGAAATTAGCTAATTTGCCACCTACCCCAGAGTTCTTCTCTGTGCGTGCAATAACCCAGTTTAACACTGTTAGCCTAGCTAAGCATAATTAACTGGAACTGGGTTAGACCGGTTAGCCTACAGCTTGTCTATATCTAAAAGGGATCTATAGGCTAACTGGTCCACTAGCTAACTGGTTACCACTTCCAAAGAATGAAGCTTAGCTAGGCTAATCATGGATTATTGCATGCGCAGAAGAGAAGGGTATGTATCCTCTTCTGTAACTCTAGGGTAGACGACAAATAACATATTTTCCCCAAAAGTTGGCGTGTTCCTTTAAGATGTTGCCCATTTTCTGCCAGTGTGGAACAGCTGATAGAGAGTTGCAAAGTTTCAGAGTAACACCAGGAAACCTTTCATTGTAGACCATAAGGGTGCAAAAACTGGCCTCCGGCTGTTTTTAGGAAAGGGTGTGAGAATGTTTGTGAGTGAGCTAGCGTGCGCAGACAGAAGTTGGGTGTTTGGTATTAGCACCACCAGCTCGCAGAGACAGGCTCAACCCATCTGCTAGGCCCGGAGCAGAAGGAGCAATTACTCTATGCAAATGCAAGTGGAAATACTTTCTTAAAACTGATGCATGATGATAATCTTCAGCACCAAATAAGCCCCCAATGCTCACAGGAGATTCCCCCTCTGTGCAAGTGAAGCAAATGATTATGTTTAACTCAGAGGGCAGGAAAAAAATATGCTCATAACAAGGGGTGAGTAACAGGGGATAATGGGTTAGGAGCTGGAGCATTTGAAGTTTTATGTGCACTTTTGATTGCTGCAGTTTGACAAGAGGTTTTACCTGTTTTTCCTGTTGGTAAGCTGAACAGCCAAAATAGGACGATGAAGAATATCATTCTGCTGACCTGGACAGGAAAAGGCCAAAGGTCAACATAATATCATCAGAGCCAGGTGTTAATGCCCACAGTCCCTGACCAAAGGTGAAAGTATCAACTGATAGCCATCTTTGCTTTCTTTGTCACTCAAAAATCTTAGCACATATCACAGAGGTCCTTGAAGTTCTTTTCCCCCCAAAAAGGTCAGAAACCTTATCATTCCACCCAGTCACTTCTAGAGCGCCCCAATTGGAAAACCTTTCTCTCTCCCCTCACTCTCTCACTCTATCTCTCTCTTTGTCTCTGTTTTGACAAGCTGAAGACTGACAGCAAGGACAGTGAGTGCATCCCACATAAGAGTCAGGGTGAAAGATTGGAACCTCACCTTTAAAAAAAAAAACAAAGAAAAAAGAAAAAACAGGCACATTAGAGCCACCCGGATGCCAAATATTTTAAAGACAAATTGCTTTCTGAGGATTTATGGCCAGCCATTCAGCACCCCGCCTGCATATGGCATTTCTGAGCTAGCGATTTGAGGTTACCATGGGCTGAGGCTAACAACTCCCCAGAGAGTAATTAGCTGGCCTGTTTGCGGCTATGTATTGGACAGTGTTGCACGTCAGATGTCAACCCTCGCAATCAGGAACCCACTGATGAGCAAGCAAATAATTACCTGCTGTCGACGGCCAGGATGAATGCTCATTATTTGGGAATGGGTCATTTGATTGTATTCACCAGGCCGCAGCCATTCCCTAGCTAATGGGCTCTCACAGCTCTGTGACAGTGCGGTCATTGTTTATGTAATGGAATGACTTTCATGGTCAAGGCCATTTACATCTTGGATAGAAATAAGACACTGTGTTTGGATGTTGTCTTCAAGCTGTTGAATACTGGGGATGGGAATAACGTACATTTGGAAATATGTTCTGTGACTGGTGCGAGAAGAAGATTGACAAGTTGGTGCTTTGTTTTTTTTTCCTTTCTTTCTTTCTGTTTTGTCGGGGTCTTGAAAGTGAATCTTGTAACAGAAATTGGTTTAAGCCACAGCAGACACTGAGTAAAGAGACCCTCTTGAAATCCGGATTTTTCATTTTGAGATGCACTAATGAAAGGATCATTGGCTTTCACCTAAAATGTCCCCACCATTTGCCGTACAATCCCTCAGCAATTTGCCTACGCTGGCCACTTGAGCCTAGAATAAACACAGAGTGAGGGAGCTGATATCACTTGACTGTTTGAATGCATATGATTGACAGTTAGCCTCTCAGTGCGAGTAGCCCTTTCACTGTGAGTTTAAGGTCATTTTACTCTTTTACATTTCCTGGAGTCCCATGGCGATACAGTCTGGCCTACGAGAGCGGTCTCTGGGTAGAAAGACAGCCTCTGTGGTGTCAGTATGGTGTCATTGTAGGGGCAGAGTGTTGAGGATACTGTTGGGCCGATGCCAGGATTTGTCCCTGTGTGCTTTTGTCGGCTGCTCTCTCTTTCTGTCCATCTCTGTCTCGTCGGTGCCAAGCTCTGAACCACCCAGCCTGGTGCAGGAGAACAAATAAATAACACATTCTCCCACCCCATCTGCAACATCTGCCAAGGGGTGTTTTTAGGCATCAAAATGCCATAAGATATGAAAATGAGTTTTATTTTTTCCCCTTTCTTCATCTCCACACATAGAGTAGGAGCATGGAGAATTTATGATGCAGACTCCATCCATATATTGAACTGAGAGTGCCTGCTGCAGGCTAGCAGAAGAGTATGTGTGTGTGTGTGTGTGTGTGTGTGTGTGTGTGTGTGTGTATGTGTGTGTGTGTGTGTGTGTGTGTGTAATCCAATCTTTATGTTAAGATGTGTATGTGAAATGGTACCCAGATGTGCTGACACCCCCTACTACTCCTACTGTCAATTCTTTCCAGCATTCATGATGAAGGATGATGGGAAAGCAGATTGATGAAAATATATGGATACTGAAATGCTCTCTCTATGTCCCTCTGACCTAATCTACACCCAACCCCCCCCCCCCCCCCACTGACTAGAAATGCTTTTAAAGTCTCTACCACCCATGTAATATATTATAGGTCTTGAATTTATGTCAATGTCAGTAGGCTGAAAAAGATAGATATTTTCATACTTATAGCCTCATGTTGCTGGTATTCACAAGTGAAACGAAGAAGATAGGAAGAACGAGAGAGAGAGAATCACTGAGGTAAAACCACAGGGCACCAGAACCAGAAGTTTAGAGCGAGTGCAAGAGTGATAAATAGATAGATAGTAGATATATATATATATATAGAGAGAGAGAGAGAGAAAGAGTGTGTGTGTGAGGGGGGGTTAACATTCACTTATTTTTTACAGAGATACTTCCCGGTGTTTTTCTCGCCACCATGCCATGTTTGATCAGGTTGAGCAGAAGACTGCGGTGGCTGCAGTTACAGATGAGGAAAAAGAAACGAGGAGCTAAATGCTCGTTGTCAGATTCAATCATGCAGTCCAGTCTCATTACAGTTAATGGGCCTGATCTGATTCCAGTGATGGGATTCCTCCACTGTTACGTCCTCTGTTAAGTTAGTTTAGTAAGTATTTGTCTACTTTTACATCACAGTTAGTTCACAGTGCTGTGCCTTTTGACAAGATTATTTTGTTCTGCACCATTACATATCAAAACTTTAACTGTTTGATACAACTTTGTAAATGTATTTACATTTAATAAAGTAAGCCTTATTATAAAGCAAGACATATTCATATTTCAGTAGTGTTTGTTTTTACCCCCAATGTCTTATTGGGTGAAGGGAGTTCGTAAATTATGTGTTACGCATAATTTATGATCTCCTTTGTGTCACAAATCACAGCTTGCTCTGTTTCTCATCCATGGCTGGCCATTTGTCAGAGGTGTGGTGATTGATTATGTTTATTTTATGGCATGGCCTCATTGTGAGCGATGGATTGAAGGCTGTGTTTTATTTTGTGGTGATTCCTGAGAACGGTTTTATTCCTTTTGGAGAATAAATTAAGCAAGTGTACTGATCCAAAGGAAGAGGGATTGAGCCTGGTTTTATGGGGGAATGAAAATAACATAATTTTTATGTCTGCAGTTACTTAACCAAATTATGTAATCATTGGAATATTTCACAATTGGAGTTTACGAGATTTAGGGCTTCATGAAATGGACGTATACAAATACAAAGGCATACATTAAACCTTCACGTTGTCAATTGTGATGATATTCCCTCCAAAATGTGTTTAATGGTGACTATTAATGACCCTTTGACTCCTTAGCCCAGAGCCTAGACCTCAACTAATAAATTACAAATATTAGTTCTATCACAAATACCAACTCATTAGAAGGATCATTGGTTTCTCAGTGATGAGTTGCATGGCCCCTGGGCCCAGATGTATTAAGGGCCCTCCACTAATTCTCGCATATGGCAATATTATGCAGTGTGTTCACAGAATGGCAAACATGCAGAGTTGTGCTACAGGGTGCCTGTTGAAGTAATCAAGTGGTCCTCTCCTTGTGCTAAGAGGTACTCCAGCATCAGAGGCTGACCACAACATTACCTTTGACTGTCAGTTTGTTGTTAGAACCAGCCAATCTGCACAAGATCGATCAATGTCCACTGAGAAGCACATGGCTGTCAACATAAACAGCCTATCAACATGAAACATTCTGGTTTCCCAGGTGTAGGTAAGACCCTTGCACTGAGATTAAGCGCAAACTGTAGCAATCCCTTCAAAAGTTTAAAATAGAGTGATACTAATTATATAATTCTGAGAGACCCATGGGAAACACACAGTGTTTCCAACAGGGGTAAAGGTTGTGGAGCATTCTTGTACTATTGTATTTTATTCTGTAGCTCAACCAAAGATGCCCCTATCTATTTAATTCACCTGAAAGAAAAACTGCTCATCAGTTTGTAACTGTAAACTGTAAGCTTCAAAATTGCTGCTGATAACAGGTCTGATATGTGCTGATCATGTCGTTGTCAGACATTTTATCAGGCAAGTGTAAATCTCTGCTTTCACTGCAGCCCATTATAATTATTACTGAAGGCCATTATAATTTATTATAATATAGAGTATATTATATATGCTTTTTTTCTCCGTTGCCTGCCATTCCTCATTTTTCAATTGTGACAGTGGACACATTGATGTTGTGGACTTTGGATTCTTATTCACTGCTTTTATCAAAGCCAGTTTTCTGTTGGACGGACTACTGTCTGACATTAATGTTTGATTTGGGACAAATCATTGACAAACATGTTTGTCTTTTATAGCCCAGTCCTGGACACATCCGTAGCGTGACTTGTTCTTTACCTTCTATGTTAGTCAACCTAAAGTTGAGATTATTTGCGCTACTGATAGTGAAACACACAGAAAGTGGTTGACCAAGCTTAAATAGTGAAACAGAAAGTGGTTGACAAAGCTTAAATAGTGAAACAGAAAGTGGTTGACCAAGCTTAAATAGTGAAACACACAGAAAGAGGTTGACCAAGCTTATAGTGAAACAGAAAGTGGTTGGCCAAGCTTAAATAGTGAAACACACAGAAAGTGGTTGAGCATGCTTAAATAGTGAAACACACAGAAAGTGGTTGACCAAGCTTAAATAGTCAAACACACAGAAAGTGGTTGAGCATGCTTAAATAGTGAAACACACAGAAAGTGGTTGACCAAGCTTAAATAGTCAAACACACAGAAAGTGATTGACCAAGCTTAAATAGTGAAACACAGTGGTTGACCAAGCTTAAATAGTCAAACACACAGAAAGTGGTTGACCAAGCTTAAATAGTGAAACACAGTGGTTGACCATGCTTAAATAGTGAAACACATAGTGAAACACAGTGGTTGACCAAGCTTAAATAGTCAAACACACAGAAAGTGGTTGACCAAGCTTAAATAGTGAAACACAGTGGTTGACCAAGCTTAAATAGTCAAACACACAGAAAGTGGTTGACCAAGCTTAAATAGTGAAACACAGTGGTTGACCAAATAGTGAAACACAGTGGTTGACCATGCTTAAATAGTGAAACACAGTGGTTGACCAAGCTTAAATAGTCAAACACACAGAAAGTGGTTGACCAAGCTTAAATAGTGAAACACAGTGGTTGACCAAATAGTGAAACACAGTGGTTGACCATGCTTAAATAGTGAAACACAGTGGTTGACCAAGCTTATACCCAAACTGATGCTACTATTCCTCCTCCACTGTGTCGTCTACTCTGTTCCCCAGGGGGTGCAGACATCCTGATGAACGGCAGATAAATGGCTCTCACGTATTTAACACCGAGAATAAACAGCCAAGCTTCATCACATTCAAACACACTTGCGCCTAATTGCTGCCAACACACCAGAGGTGAAAAAGCCTTCATTTTGTCATAGCTTGCCAGGTGTAAGATGAAAAAGAAAAACAGGGTGATGATATACAGTATATATTTATATATCTTTTTTCTTTTTGAAGCTGTGTTGTCACTTGTATGCTTCACAAACTCTATATCTCTCTTTCTCTCTCTCTCTCTCTCTCTCTCCTTGAATTTCCTCATGGGGATCAATAAAGTATCTATCTATCTATCTATCTATCTCTGGCTTGCAGCCACTATATACCAGGGGCGCAGGAGGCACGGGGGACGTGGGGGATATGTCCCACGCAGTTCTGAAGAGACTGCCGTCGTCCCCCTCACTTTTGATAAGGAAAAAAAGCCTTATAGGTACGCTAAATAAATAATAACATATAGGATTTGCGTTAACTGTAAAACTCCCCATTAACAGCATCACATCACTAACCACAGCCATCTACAGTACTGTAAGACTGCACAATCTCATATTCACTCTGTTGGATATCTGAAGCCAGTTTGTCTACAAACAATCATAAAATAATCCAGGCTACTTGCTTAGCATAAATCATTTATCATCATCTTTATTTGAGGCAGGCTGGTATTCGAGGCAGGCTTTTTTAAATATGTCTAACCTGCATTTAGACACGCATTTCGTTTGGAGCGGCATGCATCCCGGTAGGCTATCAAAAGCATTTTCGGTTTGGTTTGGGATTTAATTTACTTTTGGACTGTTTGATTATATTGCTAAATGTTGGGACTGATGGGCACTGAAATCTGGGAGATATTTGATGGTTCACTGTTAAGTTTCATGCAGTTGAAAAAGTGTCGGATTTCCACTGCTGTTTATTGCGAGACAAGGCAGCCCTTCATTGGATAGGGGTTGTGCTGTAATGGAAACCTTTTTGCGTAGACATGTAGCCTAAATTGAGTTATTGTTTAATTATGCATGATTTAGTAATTTTTTTAAATAAAATTTGTAGGCTGGAATGCCTTGAGTCGCAACAACAAACTCAACTAGCCTATACTTATCAACTCGTTTTCACTAGCCTAAAATACAAGTCTATCAACGTTTTTGTTCTAAGACATTTATTTCAAACATAATTTCAAGACACAAATTGGATAGCCTACTTCAGTTACCTTGGTGCATAAATCCCAGAGAGTAGGCTACCACACCCCAGAGTACTAGCGTTCTTATGCGTTCAGTGTGGGGTATAAACAAGCTGAGAATTTAGCGGTGTCACGTCTGCCTGTTACAGACGTGGGGAGCTCTTTGAAGCTTGGGATAATGTGATACAGTCACTACAGTAACAGTATTTTATTTTACTTCTTATGTAATTTTTTTTTTCAATTTTTTAAATGCTTTGTTTAAATGCTGTTGGAACAAATAGTTGATTATAAAGGCAACTTTCTGTTGCAATTTTCTGTGTGTTCTGGACTGGTAAACCAACACTTGTTAAGTTCTAATGTTGCATAAATATTAACTGCAAACACACAGTGGAGAGTTGATTTGGTTTATACCAGACAATTTAAGTAGGCCTAACTAGGCTATTTGATCATGTAGTCTATGTTTGGATCATAGGCATGATGATTCATTCACGGCTTCATAAAATATCAACATCCCATCTTGCTTTTTTCTATCATTGGCCCAAGTAGTGACCAGTATTCTACCATTGGCCCAAGTAGTGAAAACAATTGTTTGAAAACAATCAATGGTATTATCTTAATATTCTGGCAAGTTTAAAATATGATGGTCGAAAGTGGGCCAGAGGTGGCGATCCGATATCTGGAAATCTGATCTCACTATGGGTTTGTGTTCACAATTTGGTCCCCCTCACTTTCAAAATATCTCCTGCGCCCAACCTTCGATGGAGAGGTACAAAGAGAAACACAGGATGTGTGAGTCAGTGCGGCCAGAGAGACTGGACACGCTCCAAGTCGTCTGACCATTCAAGTGGAACTCTCAAACGCCCAAAATTCAATTTGGGAGCCTGGAGTACATGACACTTGGTCCATACGGAGGAGGGCATTAATGAAAATTGTAAAGCGGAAGGACACGACCACCTCTGTGGCCCAAGAGACTCACTGAAACACTTCATTCAGAGGTGTGGTGAGGCTCAGCCATCAGGCGGTGTCTACTCACAGAGTTTTATCCTCACTCACCTTTTCAACCCTGCAAGCCTGGCTATAGGTAATTATTGGTGGGTAGGATGCATTTATTATTAATATGAATGGTTGTTATTTCTCTGTTGCCCTAAAGAGCAACTGTAGCATTTTATTCTGAACTGTACCACAGTATAGACTTAAACAGCGGTGCTTTCTAACATTCACTTATGACCTAACAAACGCACAAAACCCACAAATTATGGTAAATCAGTGGGTATGGTAAATTGTGTAGTACAAATTAAGTGAAACTGATCGCGGAAGTTCCCCAAAACACAGAAACAAGAGATATTATTAACAACTGTGATACATTTGGCTACGGACTAGACATTATATTCACTTAAAGTTGCCAACCAACACAATTTGTAATGAATGAGCAATTGGGTTGTGGATGAATGAAATCTTTATTCATGGGGGAGAATAAGACAATAATGTTTTTTTTGTTGAAGTGAATGATGGGGGATGACACTGGAGTATGGTGAGTCATGGCGGCTCATTCTCATTCATTTCCATGCATTAATTCCAAGGATTAATGCAACCAGGCCCTCGGGAAGGTGTGATTGTGTGTGTGTGTGTGTGTGTGTGTGTGTGTGTGTGTGTGTTTATAGTGGGGGTGAGGGGTAGCAGGCTGGAGAGAGGGTTGTGACTTTTGTTTTAGCACCATTTGGGTTTAGGTTCTCTCGTCTCTTTATGGATTTATTTATGCCTAGTAGCAAGATGATTTGCATTCCATTACAGTACACAAAGAGGAAACAGATCACTAATTGTTGGATTAATTTCCCCTCATTTCCTGTAGGTCTCAAGTTGTTCAGATGATGACATTCTAACAGTTTTCTGTTTGCCTCAGAGGGAGAGTGTGAGCTGTTTGAAAGACTCACTTTCAATAATTATCGCGCGTCAACTTTATCATGAAGAGTTTGGAGAAAGTATGGGAACATGTAGATTAAAAGAAAGCACATCCCATTTGACTAGTTTGCCTTTGATCTTTATGATCTTTATTACCACATCCAACACTTGTTCATCAAAGAAACATTTAAAAAGTTCCCAATCAATCTAACAAGAGCAAACTGTAACTTTGGTTTGAAAGTAAAGGGGGAAAAGTAAAGTCATTTAAAAAGAAGCCCTTCTTAGCAGTGATGTTTGACAGTGAGTTCTCTCCACATGGGTGAACCGAATTAATGGGTGTGAGCATGAAGCACAGAGGCATCACTGAAGCTGCCTCTGTGCCCTCTACCCCACCTCACCTTCTGCCCCATCACTCAGACTGGAGCCCATGATGCAGTACATCTCCAAGCCAAATTGATTCTATCGCTTTGTTTTCAGGCAGCTGGCAGCTCATCTGAGGAGGAGCACGGGCTGACCCAGTTTGCAGCCGAATGTACGCCCGGGGCGGATCGGGACCGGACCCAGTCCAGGGGTCGGACACAGTCTGGAGAGTTTAGTTGAAGGAGTGTACAGTGTGTGTGCGTGTGTGTGTGTGTGTGAAGGCAGGAAATTAGTGGGGACTGATAGGCCAGAGGAGGACTTGAGCTCGATTGATTGTTCGATTGTTTGGTGTGGAAATCAATAGCACCAAAGATCCTAATTTGCTCCGCTTCAACCCTATCTGGTAACACCACTAATAATGAATGTAACCTCTCATAACATGCTTCTGAAACACACCCTGAGCTGGTACAATAAGGTGTCAAACAGTTCTGACGTCAGTCTGGAAGATTGGCCCCGATGCTTTCCATTTCTGGTTCTGGTCTGTTTGTAAATGTCCAGTCCACAAAAAAGAGAAAAAGTCCGCTTCAACCAGGGTTTTCTGCTCCTAGTGGGAGCAGAAAACCCTGGTTGAAGCGGACTTTTTCTCTTTTTTGTGTCTGGTCGTTTGTTTGTCCTGCTCCCAGGTCAGACATTTGGATGTGCGGACTTTATAACTTACTCTTTGAACTGTTTGTAAATGTCCCCTCTTTTTATAAGATGAGGGTGTAAATCTCGGGGCTGTGCTAGAAGCAGACCTAGAATATTACAGATTCACAGCTGACCTACCTGATTCATCGAATCCATCCAAGTCAGCATGAAAACAAACTCAGCGCAGCATCATAATTTATTGTGTGTCTCAGTGTGTTCCAAAGGGATTAATGAATATGACCTGTGTGTCAATCAAAGCAAACCAGTGATGGTGTTTCTTTCTCTAAGTGTTCCAAGTCCAAGGCAATAGACTTGCCTTTAATTAAGATGAGGTCTGAGAGTTTTCCCTCCATGTGCAGATGTGTGTGATTTCCCTTGTCCTCATGGGGTGCTCCGCCGAAGCTCACTTCGACCCCATTAAAGCAGCCCATCCTTTTTGCAAATGCACAAGGACTCCCGCGCTGTTCCTCTTCAATAATACATTAATTGTGGCCATGCATTTATCTCTATTGGGTAGGGATGCGCAAATCGAGGCGAGCCTTGTGAAGCTTATTTAGTTGGCCTCTATATACAGCCAGTTTTTTTCCCCTTGTGCTCTGAATAATTTTATGAAATAATGTGTGAAGAACTCTTGAGTGTAGTATTCAAAGAAATCAGATGTTATATTAAGTAGCTATGATAATTTTCAACTAGCAGGTGCCCAAATGTCACCTGACATGATCAATGCATAAGGATGCCCTATTCATTACATCACATCAGACCTTTAGAGATCTGTCGAATGATTAATCTTGAATGAGATTACATTGACATTTCTGAGTCAGACAATCCTGACATGTCATCAATACATCAACTCTTTTACCTCTAATGCAAGCCACAAGTAACAATGCACCTCACTGTGTGTTCATTGTGTGCTGAGTGTGTTTCACTAACTCACGGATTGGGATAAATGCAGAGACCAAATTTCCCTCACAGGATCAACAGAAAGTGAAGTATAAGTAAGTATAAGTATATATTATATACTTATATACTTACTTATACTTTACTTTCTGTTCTGTCCTGTAAAATGAATCTTTTTGTACCACTGCAATATCACACTGGTATCTCTAGCCACCTGGGTTTGTTTTGGACATCCTTGTGGACTAAGACACGGATCTCTCCCAAAGTTTTCCATGTCCGTAATGTGTTGTGCAAATCAGCGTAGCTGTTTATCTCATGGGCCCTGTTAGAAATGAAAACACACTAAATGTTTGAATCTCAGACGCACAAAAGTGAGGTCTCCTTCTGCATTAAGTGTATAACACCCGAGTCTTTGGAGGTGGACGTCCACTGAATGCCAAGCAACTTCTCTCTCCCCCACAGCCCTATCTGAGGCCTCTTCTCAACAGCAACTCCAAGCCCCAAGCTCTGTTATTTACATTTTTTTTTTCTGTTTTTCTGTCTGTTGTCTCGGTTTTAGCAATGAGCTTTTCATGAATTCCTAATGCTAGCCTCTACATAAATTTACCCTTGGCCCTCGAGTATAAACACTCGCCAGCTGACAACGGCCCTGAATGCGGATCGCTTTGACGAGTAAATACTGTAAGCCCTTGCCTGTTAGCGAGGGAAAGAGAACACTTGTATTGGGGGGGGGGGGGGGTTTAGTAGCTTGGATTTTGCTGTGGATATCCACACGCCACTCTTGTCCTCCCCTGGACAATTCACGTCAAGTCTGCCTGCTTGTCTCCGATGATGTCCTAATTCATTTGCCTCCATGCCACTGATACGTCTCCTCACACATCCTTCAAACCGAGTGATCCGATAGGAATAAAGATCTTGAGCGCCTCCTTCCTGATTGCTAGCTAGATAACACAGGTCCCGGAAGAAAGAGAAGGAGAGAAAAAAAAGCCTATGAAAAAAGAACCCAAAAGGGTCAGTATTGAAACAGGAATACTGACAGCGTCTGGGCCCGTGTTCTGATGACCGGCAGTCAGGCCTATCGGCAGCCGACTCAGCCCAAGTCTCCTTCTCTCCGCTCTCCTGGGGTCGCCAATCAGCCTTAAACTGCAGTGACTGCACTGTCAAGCAGGGAGAAGCAGCCGGAGCACTCCACAGACAAGGCTGAACATCACAGCTAAATACAACCTACGAGTTTGGGAAAGGAAGTGTGCTGGAGGGTGGAGGTGTGGAAGGTCTGTGTATGTGTATATTCATGTGTGTGTGTGTGTGCATGTCTGTGTTCAAAGTTATGTATGGGTGTCTTATATGTGTGTGTGTGTGTGTGTGTGTGTGTGTGTGCGTGTTTTAAAGCTTCAAGCCTCTCTTCACAATGTGTCATGTGACCAGCTCCCTTATCAGTGGCTTATCTTAACAAGCCACCATCCCACCAGCCCCCATCCCCACCCCTCTGGAGAAGCCTGACAAGGCTCTGCCAAGACACTGCCTGACAATGGGATTAATTAGACTTGCTTTGAGGACTCGACTTGAGCTTTCGAGGACCGAGCGACACCAGAAAACAACTCTGATCTCACCGTGGCAGTCTCTCCCTCTTTCTCTCTCTCGCTCTCTCTCACACTGCCAGGCACTAGTCAATGCACGGAGCAGGAAGTGTTCCTTCAGGTCTCCGTGTTTGGTGCTGCTGGGGCTGGTGTGAGGCGCGATCAGAATGGGCTTGGTGATAAGCCCCGGGTTTAGTGTGAAGGGATCAACTCAGCTCAGTTGTCGGCAATTGGATCTCACTTCAGGGAATAACTGGTTGCGGGCCAACCTCTGATGAGCCTAAAAGAGCCCTGTGGATGCTTTGTGCCCTGAATGATGGGTGGCCAATTTTACCCACACAGACCTTAAGTGTGTGTGTGTGTGTTTATGTGTCAGAGCTTTGCTGTATGGACTACGTTTGTGTGTGTGTGTTTGGGGGAGGTTCTAAATGTGTTGAGATGGTGTTTATATGCAACCACTGTATTCAGTGTTGTGTTTGCCTGCTAAGATATGCCTCCCCTTTAGTGAGAGTTGTAAACATTCAAAATTTTGGCTAAGTCCCCTAAATCTGTCAGACTTGGCAACTGCAGCTTTAAAGGTGCTATAAGCGGTGTAATGTGGTTTCTAAGCTAAAACATTTTTTGTCACATACAGTACAGCTAACAGTATCACCTCACCATCCGCTAGCTGCCTGTGCCCAAAACGGACACAAAAACGGCCACAAAACAACTTGGGCCAACCGTGCCCATAAAAACATAAAAAACTGTTCCAGCAAATCAGCGACGAGATGCACGTTTGGGAGAGTTTCAATTGCACGGGAGGGAAGAGGAGGGAGTAGTGAGCTAGCTCTCTGTTTTTTTGAACGTCAACAGAAGTGACGTTACCCTGCATCACTTATAGCACCTTTAAGTAGAGACTAATGAGACTAATGAGGCGTAATGCAATTCTAATGAAGAAAACAAATGATACTTTAATAAATTGTTTACTCATAATAACAATCTGGTTATTCAATAGCCACAGCTCAAGTCACATAGCAATCCCCTTTTGCTTGTTAGATTAAAAGACTGTTGTGGATTCTAGAGAAGAGCAACACAATTGCAGCCACAACCATAATTTTGTGATACTCGGATGCAATGGATTGGTTTCCCATCCAAGCCACAGCAATCAAAGCCTTCCCACTATAAGTGTGGGTCTCAGGAGGGGCCGAGCATTAGCGGTGAATCTGTCAAGACTCTACACTCTCAGGTCAGCTGATGAATGTGTCTGGACTGAAATGATTGCTGTGCACAGCTGAGTTCAGGCCATCACACAAGGCTGTCTGTTTCTATCCAAGAGACGGGGCCTAATTTTGACCACATTCAAGACACTGAAATCCCCCAGCCCCCTTGTCTTGTCTTTTTTATTACGTCTCCTTGGCCACTAATTGCTCTGTCTGGGCTTGGGCATGCCGTCCAGTGGGCTGTCCCGGCATAGTGTGGTGTCAGTCACAGTCTTGACTTTGAAAAGAGGTTACGAACACTCCCAGGGCAACTTTGTAGCTCTCTGACACTATTTGTTGAAATGTAAAAGACAAAAACGCACAAAGAAAAAGATGATGGACAAATAAAGCAAAAACTGGCAGTTCAACACCATTCATAAACATGTGCAAAACAACTCCTTGGCACAGGGGCAATTACACTCTTTGAAAGATGACTCATACATCTCGGAGGTTAATGGGAGGAAGTCAGCAAAACAATTAAGGTTGTGAGACAAACAACAACCAAAAAAATCAACAACAACAGCAACAGCAGCAGCAGCAACAGCCTGGAATTACAAGGTTGAAGCTTCTGACTCTGCGAGCTGGGCGGTAATTGGCCTGCCCTTGTCCCAGGCTCGGCCACACACTGTCAAACACTCATCTGTCTGGGTAATGATGGAAACAACATGCAGCAGCAACAGCAGCAGCTGAGACTGGCAGAGCAGGGAACAAGGTGAGGCTGGGATAGTGAGGAGGTTCAGCGAGCGTCTAATTCTGGTGTTGATAGACTGCTGGACTAAGGGCAGGATGGCAAGCTTGATTCAGGTTGTTGTTGTTGTCGTTGTTGTTGTTGAGTTGTTGTTGCTGTTTTTCTCTGTAGTTTTTGCTTCTGAACAATTCCACACGTCCCTTGAGGAGCACAACTCATTTGAGTGTGAGTGTTAGACAGCTGGATTGTCAGGTGTCGACGCTGGGAATGGAATATGCCAATTAGATCAGCCTGCACCACCAACTGATGCCACTGAGAAGAAAATCTTTATCTATCAAATTAAGTAAGAGAGAAAGAGAGTACTCTGAGATACACTTTGAAGGAATCAAAATGGCTTTTTTGGAGGAAATCTTAGATTAGCACAGCAAGACAAAAATGGGACTATTATCTTAATGATGGATGGAATGATGAAGAAAAACAAAGAAAGATGTATAAAAGTATATGAAAATGAGAATTTTTTTTACTGATTCAGTACTTCAAAGAAACACTTTGAATGTACAACATTTACATTTATTTAGTGCTGTTTATTTCATCCCATGCAATTCTTCACAGAGGGAAGGTAGGATATATGCATTTATTAGATAGGCAAACTGTACCAGTTGAGGCATTGGAAAATAAAATATGTGTTTCTTCATTTTACATATAAATATTATGATATGCTAATTTAAAACCAGTCACAGTATGTAACCTTGGACTGTGCTGGTATACAGTACAAGTTATTGTGAAGATGCAAGGCTTTGCCTTGTGCATTTTCTTTTGTTGAACAGGGATGGACATTCAGTGTGTGCAGTAAAGGCTGCAGTGACACTGCATGTCGGTTTGTTCCAAACCTGATACCTAAAGCTATATGATAAAAAATCAAGCCAGTCCAGCACACAGATGACAGATAGGGGGAAACAGTCCGCTTCTCCAAAGCCAGTGTCAGCTCAAAGTCTAAAATGATACTGGCTGTTCCTATCTACACCTGCCTGCTTTGCCCGTTATTTATGCTGGGGGGTCAGACCACTTACACACTCGCTGTCAGAGGGGCGACATCATTGATGTATGGCCTCTGTGGAGGAACTGTATATTTCCCAAGAGGTGGAAAGATGGGCAGTTTACAGCACATTGCGAATATAGCAGATGAGCCTGGAGGGGATCTGACCATGGTCTGGTCCATATGAGGCCCTGATCTGGCAGACCGGTCAAAAGTTTGGGGTCACTTAGAAATTTCCATTCCACTCCATTATAGACAGAATACCTGCTGAGATCAGTTGCATTGTTTTTTAATCAGGGCAGCATTACATATCCAATTGCTTAATTGCTATTTTAACGCCACTGAAAATGATAACGCCACTGACCAAAAGCTATTTTGAGAGTGCACTGTCAGAAGTCTAACAAGTGACGAGACATTAGCAGTGAGTGAGTCTCTGGCAACACAATGCAAAGACTGTGCTGGTGTACTTAGGTGAATGTCCTTAGGATTTTTCCGTCAAATATTTAAGCAAAAAGCCCCGAGATGTTTGTGCTGGATTTTACAAATGGCATTGAACGCGATTCAGCCAATCACAATCAAGGACCGGAACTATCAGTTTTAGAATATTGGGGTAAGTGTTGGGTTTTTTAGGCAATGTTTTCGATTGTCAGTCAGTGTTAGACATTGTTTTATTGTTGCCTGAGACATCAATTACTAGGCAGACGTGTATACCGATACACGCTCTCTCTCCTAGCGTTCATGGGCTTCGTAAAAACCTTTCTCCGAGTGAAAACATCATCATTCCGCGTCATTCACGTCACTTAATGTGTGAGTCAGAGGTCGGAAACTGGGGCTAGATTTTGCTAACAGAGTTGCCCAGTTAGGGGCTCGTCATCACTTTTGTCGTCACGTTGTAGTTCGTTTGTAGTCCATGTGGCCTTTCATGTCCAACAGTTTTAATGTGAACTTGGGAATTTGCCCTTTTTATCACTTGAAAAGCTGCATATCTTTCTTTCACGAGCATCTTACACTATATTTTAAGCAAATACAGTTGTTTGTTTAGGATTAGTGAGTGTATGTTTTACCCTTTGTTGTGGCATCCGTGTTTGTCACACATTCGATGGCAAAGCACTTGAACACTTGGCTGTCGGAAAAACAAAGTAGCCATGGGGGCGGTCCTTGTCATTCCGAGGTGCTCTGAATGCACCATCTCTCGCTCATACATACACACACACATACACATGAAAGGTCTACTTTAGCAAAGCAAGATGTGTTTACTCGTCCTTATGCTAGCATCGCGCCATGTAACATGCAACTGGCTCTTTAAAGGAATGGGAGATGGGACTCTCAGTGGTTAATGGATGTTACGCCCAAAACACACCCATTCCTAATTAAGAAATGTAAGAACAGTCCTTTTGGACCATGCGCCTGGGGTCTGGTCACTTATTCCGCTGTGAAACTAGCAATTTAAGTGGAGTGGACACGCCCTTAATGTGGTAGGCTGAAGCTAAAAGTAGTATCGCCAGACTCAGAGAATGGCTAGATGAACTGGAGAAAGGTAAAAATCAATTGTTTAACTCGAAGGGAGGTGGAAAATGAGCATAATTCCCCAAATGGAGGAATATTCCTTTAAACCATACGCTTCAGACAAGCTTAGATTGTCAAAATAGGGGTTATTGTTACTCTGCTACCTTGCATCCAAATAGAGATTTTGAGGCGCACCCTGCTCTTTTATAAAAAATGGTGTCTTTGTTGTCTGTTTGTTGTCTTGAAGGTTTATGCCTCTAAAGTCATCATAGGTATATTTTATTTGTCTGTGTTAACAAAAGAAGCTCTGTTTAGGAAATCAATTTGTGTTTAAGAAAGAAAAAATCTCCTACCAGCAGATGTAATGTTGGAAGTCAGGGAATAGCATGGTTGCCAAGATATTTAAAAATCTAACATTTACAATTCATACTGACAATGTATTGCATTCTTGGCTATCTTACACTTTCATGGACTCTATTCATCAATTCATTTGAGGTTATTTCACTATCAAAGAACACACTTGCAATTCCACAATGCTCTGTAGTTGACTATGTGAAAGCTTCACAGTACACAAGGTGCAATTGTTTCTGTTTAGGGACATTTGGGCATGATCCTAGGAATAATATATGGGTTTAATTAAGAGCATTCATGTGGACCCACCTGAACTTAACCTGTATTAAAAAAGAAAAATGAGCCCTTCCATGATTATCCTTTTCACCTTGAAATATAGCCTGACGAGCCAGACCCACATTAAAATGTAGGGTCTGGACACTCACCGTTCACAGTGCTCAGTCCGAGGGGCGGGATAATCAGTTGTCTTTCAAATTCCCTCTGCACGCAATAGGACAGCGGCACCGCTATGAGTCCCATGCGTTTCCCACCAGCGGAGCTAGTTGGCTAGTTCAAACGTTTGCCAACTTAATAAAAGCTTAACTCGTGTCACACTGTTCGCCAGCAGCAACATCCATCTTATTTGTTTTCAAGTAGCAGGGAATTCAAGCCAAACCGTTGCAACTCTGCCATCAATCATTATGTTAAGCCCAACGACTCTATACACGATTTCATTGGCCTGATTAAGTTTCGATTTCTGGAGCTCACAAGCCAACGAAGAGTTGCTAGACTAGCCCTGGCAGCAAATGTAATTCGCTGCCGCTAGGGGCGCGTCTAGATTTCTAGGCTACTTGAAATAGCCTTTACTGCTTTAATCTTCCAGTTGAGATTTCATGGGGATAAAGACATACTGTGTACAGATGAACACCATAGTCTCTATCAGAGCACTGTGCCCTGTTTTTTACTCTAATGAGGGGACATTGCACATTGTGTATACATCACAGTGGAGCAAAGGATCATGGGGGACTGAAAGGATGATAAAGCAATCAACTCAGCTGCTCTCAGTGACCTACGCCAGCTGCACTTACGCAAAATCACTGCTTCCCGAAATAAGCCTGTCTCATGCTCTGGTGGCTATATTTGGCCATATCTGACTGCATAGATGTCTTCCTGGTGAGAAAAAAAGCAAACTTACTCGTTTGAATGAGATAATTGCTAATTTGTGTTGTGATGGCTATTGATATATTCCTTTGTTGTTGTATAAAAGGAAAAAATGGAAACAACACCTTTGTCAGCTCCCCCCGTCACGGCACCACAGCAGACCAGAGTGCACCTGGAGAGGCAGAGTCTGAAGCCAGCTCATTTACCCTAATGCTTAGGAGGCACGCATCCTGTATCTCACTGGTAAGTGCTGCCGGCCGGAGGTAGCCAACCAACTCTCCGCCACATCTGAACCGGGTCCGGGCCACATCTGCTCCACTTTCTCACTCCAGATATGGGAGGGGGTTGCTGAGGGGAGTGCATCTGCACTCCGCACATTTAGTCGGACCAGTGTGGAACATTACAACCTCTCACTCTGAGATTGTGTTTCCAGACAGACTCATGAAATACACAGCACAGCACAGCACAGCACAGAGCTCAGTGGCCCATGCAGGATGTGACAGGAAAGGAAAGGAACTAGGCTAAGAACCACGTTCATCTCCAAGGCAGACAGAAAGAGGGGACAAGCCTTTAAAGGTGCCATTTTACCCTATAATACTGAGTTTGAGATTGAGAGAATGGTATGATCTATGCATGGATATACAAATACAAAATAGAAGAAAGGGAAAGAGAGACCTTAAAAACAACCCTGCATCTCTTACAGTGGCTCAGGTGTAATGTAGGGGGATGTGTTCCCATTCTGGGATTGAATATAACTTCTGAGCCAGACTTCCGTCTTAAACCAGAAAGCTCTCTCCTCTTTTTCCAAGGAAATGTAAAACACCAGTGATGCATAAATTTACCAACACACAGTGACACCAGCATAGTGATCTGTTGAGATCCACACATTTCACTGTGACTTTTTCCAAGTTCAGTTATGTCAAGCTTCCTACAGTTCTTTCATGTGATCTGACTTGACTGATTTGAGTAAGAGATTGAATATAAATGGAACTGAATGGAATAAGGGTCACTGAGTCAGTAAAATTGCGCCATGTAAGTGTACCGGCTCAAATCTCTGTAAATGGGCTTGGCTGCATGTGTTGCCTGTGCATACCGGTGTGTCTGCGCTGCACAGCAGAGCTCCATGAATGTTTGATGGGAGCGTGATTGAGCCCGATGAGCAGGCTGGTGACTCCTGTAAACGGAGGCATGAAAGCTCCAACTGGATTCAATCACCATTTTGTACAGTTGACTCTTGATACTATTTGTTTCTTGTCAGCATGGCAAGACAAATAGACATATTTACACGCACTGCCATACACACACACACACGGGCACACACACGGGCACACACACACACTGATGCACACACTCAAACAGATGCACACGCGTGCGTACACACACACACACACACACACACACACACACACACACAAAGATGCCCACACATACACTAGCAATGCCAGGGCACCATTCCCCCCACAGAGACTGTTACACCAACTTCTTTCTGTATTGATGTTTTGTCTGGCAAATAAACAGTGATGACTGAGAATTCAATTAAGTCTGCTGAGAGGAGAAGAGTGCAAACCCCAGAGATTTGTGCCTTTGTTGAGAGCAGGTACAAGAGAAGGAAACAAAAAGAAAATAAATTCTCAGTTCCAACTCAAACAGAGTTAAAATGTGCTTCCTTCCCACATCTTATCAGTCTTCAAAGACAGCTGCTCGTCGTGACTAGTGACTGTGTGTGTGTGTCAGTGTGTGTTGGGGTGTGGTGCTGGATGGGTGAAAGACTGTGTATGTGTGTGCCCATGCCTGCTCATATGAGTTTATATGTGTGTTTATCCATATTTTCAAGGTACACTTTCCTAAGCAGCAGAATGGTTCACGCCATCTGATGGTGTTCCGCCGGGCTCGGTGCAAAATACCTATGATTTTACAGCGCATGCACGAGGGCGGCAAAGCGGCAAAATGACGCTTGCGCTGCGCTTTGTTCGGCGCAGCGGCAGACCAGGTCTTGCACGCGCAAGCCATTGACAATAATGTGATTCATAGCGCAGCGCTGCTGTTTTTCACATGCAATGTGAATCCTGCTTCAGTTCGTCATCTGGCTGTCAACACACCCATTTACACACATCACACACACACACACAGACAGACAGACAGACAGACAGACAGACAGACAGACAGACAGACAGACAGACAGACAGACAGACAGACAGACAGACAGACAGACACACACACACACACACACACACACACACACACACACACAGAAACGGCAGCTGATGTGGCTTGCCTGGTGTGGTGGGGAAGCTGGCAGTGGCTGTACCTTGGGCACTGGGGGCTTTCTGACACTTGTCTTAATCTTCTGATGACAGGCCCGACACTGGGGCCATATGGTGGGGATTGCTGCACTAATGCTGCTGGCTTGCATTCTATCAGGCTGCAAGCCACCAGACAGCCTGCCTGCCATTGGGAGTGAGGAACGAGGGATGGAGAGGAGAGAGAGAAGGACAGAGAGAGAGAGAGAGAGAGAGAGAGAGAAAGAGAGAGAGATGAGATGAGCTTTTTGCCTCAGTATTGCTCACTGCCATGCCAGAGGAAACCGCTATGGATGAGAAACAAGGAGTTGAGTGTCAAATACATGTAAAGACAAATGCACCCGCATGCACTGCCTTTGCAAACACACACTAGCACACACACACACACACACACACACACACACACACACTGATACACTAACACACACACATACACACACACACACACACAAACACTCATCCTGGCATAGAATGAGAGAGAAATGAAGGGGCAAGAAGGCCAGAGTGTGAAGAGCCACACACACACACACACACACACAGACACACGTTAACATGACTGACAGAATAACATTCTCTTCCCCTGGCCAGGAAATGGTGAAATGCTTTGCCAGCCGCGCCAAAAGAAGCACTGAATGCATCACCCTTTCTCCCCTCTCCATATCAATATGCAGGGCATTCGTGCAGCCCTTGCGCAACCATTGTGCTTCAGAGAAAGGCATCCATGCAGCACCCTAAAGAATCAATATACTCACACACTGGAGAATAATGCAAATTTCATACCATTATGGCTGTAATTTCTTGTCATGATAATGCCAGTTACACGGATATGCCAAGTCTCAATGGTAGGTATATATTTACCAAGCCATATTCCTGATCAATAATTAATGTGATAAATATTGTCTTCAGGGTTTCCCTTGTTCTCAGGAGAAGGAGCTAAAAAACCAAAACAACAATAAGAAGGAAACATTCTGCTCACTGGAACATAGGTTAGACCATTCTGTCATAATGTTTCTTGATTTCTCTTAAAGTGAGTCTAATTTTAGAGTCAGACATTTCCATGTCCATTTGACCAGAGACACAACAGGAAATTAATCTACAGTAAATGATGGAGGAGAAAGACCCGCGACAGGATTTCACCTCACGGATTCTAGCTTTCTATCACTCTGTTAACATATTTCACCATGACTTATATTGAATTATAACACCACTGTATTGAAATTCACGGTGGCTAATGTTTGCATTACAAGTGACATTTATGTGAGTCACAGTGGGGCTAATAGGTGATTTTGCTCAGGGAAGGACACCGGTGAAGTGGCAATAAAGGACTGTTCGATGGAAACAGCGATTTTGTGGGGACAAAAGGAGACTTGACAATGAGAGACAGAAGAGGGGGACAGGGACTAGTAAAGAGCTGGCAGACAGCAAGATTGACGGATAGGTCCTTTTGGGGCCGAGCATGGTTGTCCAGCAGGCTCTAACTAATGGCGTGAATGGACAGGCTGCTATGGCGAGGCTGTGTTGACATTGTTGAACGGGAGCAGACAGGAGAACGAGATAAGCTGCGGGTCTAAAAAATGACTGTGATACTGGAATGTACAGCAGCGGAGATGGGGGAGATGATTGCAGCTATCGAGAGAACAGTGCTTTGTCAGGACACAGATGGACACACTCTCACACACACACACACATGTAGACACACTCTCACAACCCCACACACACATACATGCATGCACACACACGCACGCACACACACACACATACACACACACATACACACACACACACACACACACAATACAATCTGTTGCATGATATCTAATATTCTCTTCTCTTGTCCTTGGGCCAAGTGTCTTATTTCTCACTATATAGCATCCATTCAAATCATTCAATCAGTGCATTTCACTGTGTATGTGAGTCATAAATCTATCTCTCTTTCCTACCTCTTGTATGGAACTTATGTGTGTGATATAAAACCTATGACACACATGTCTTCCACATACAGCACACGAGTGTTTTTTTTGTTGAAATCACCTTCAAAATCACCCAATGTTATTCTCGCCATAGACCCAACACTGCTGCATTACTTAGGTGTGAACTCATTTCAGGGCTGCTGGAGGAATCTCATCCAACACCTGTTTCCAAAGATGCTCTGACACCCAACAGGGAGAGAATGATATGCAGCTTTCCCAAGGCAGTTTATGGTGATCTGGGGGTGCGATCAGTTCCACACTAACCCGAGTCCTCTCTCACCCATTTGGGCAAGACCCTTTGTGATGAGCTTGTACTTCTCCCCTGTTATCTCTGAACTTGCACCAGAGAATGGCACCTAAATGGAACCTTCATTCTTTTATAACTTGGGAGGCCTTTGTAAACCAACCAACTTTTTCTCCCTCACCAAGCGGAGGTCAGACAGACAGAGAGCATGAAAGCTCCTGTGCAATCATGTGCTCTAGCCTTATTTACACTCTGAACACACGTTTGTGCATATTTCATACAACAATTTCACCATGCAACACACGTGGTTTAATCATGGCTGGCATTCCTGGGTGGTGAACATGGTTCACTTTTCCTGGCAGGATGTAGCTTACGGGTGAACATACTGTCTAGTGTCTACCTAGAGCAACAAAACATTTAAAAAGTCTCTCTCTCTTTAATTTATTTCGATCTCTCCACCAGCATCTCTCTCTATTTTCTCACTTTGTCCCTCTCACAAGGTAAAAGTTAGAAGGACTCAGAGGAATCAGTGAAAGTGAGGAGTTTAAAAAATAGTCACCCGAACAGAGAGAGTCCTCTCTCCTGGGCCGCTGCCACTGCCACTGCACCTCGGACACCGTTTCTGTCATCTTTGGCTTGGCTTTGAAGATCCCCCTCCATCTGTACGATCACAGAGGCTGAGGCGAATTATGCACATTATCTCTGGGCTCCTCTCCCTCATTAGGGCCCAGAGATGCCAGTCTGCAGGAGGAGAGGTGCAGCGCACGAGGACAGGTTGCCGGTGTCATGTCATACACAGAACTCTGGTGCTTGTGTGTGTGTGTGTGTGTGTACAGTATGTGTATGTATGAGTGTATGTGTGTGTGTGTGTGTGTGTGTGTGTCTGTGTGTAGGCCCATGTGTGACTATGTGTGGTGGACACACATATGTATGTAAAGTATGAGTGTTTTTTTTATGTGTGTGTGTGTGTGTGTGTGTGTGTGTCTCTGTGTAGGCCTATGTGTGTCTATTTGACAACGTATGTGTGTTTTTTTATGTGTGTGTGTGTGTGTGTGTCTGTGTAGGCCTATGTGTGTCTATTTGACAACATATGTGTGTTTTTATATGTGTGTGTGTGTGTGTGTCTGTGTGTAGGCCTATGTGTGTCTATTTGACAATGTATGTGTGTTTTTTATGTGTGTGTGTGTGTGTGTGTGTGTGTGTGTGCATTTGACGTACTAACATAGCAAAACTGTACAGGAACTGCTATCCATGTCACACACAGAGAGCCAATGAAGTCCAAACATCCCTAGAGATCATGCCCTCTTATATGGAAATGAGAGGCTCACTAACAACACCTTTACCAACAAAAACAACAGCTGCTGCAACAACAATAACAATTCGGGTTTGCTTTCCCCCTTGATATCCAGATACATTTAAATCAGTGGACCTCCAATGGCCCCAAGTTGCCATATCTAAACGTCACCACCAGAGGACACTATTCTTTAAGGGGCATGAAGGAGACAGAGAGAGATAGAGAGAGAGGGGGGAGAGAGAGAGAGAGGGAGAGATGCATCAGGGACTTCTCACTCTCATACAAATGAGTTTCATTTACATGGCAGAACGTGAAACGTCATTACATCTGTGAATGGGAATAAATGATTTCATTAAATCTGTTGTGGCAAGACGCACATTCATTCCCTGTGTCTCAAGTGGCGCACAATATTTAATAGTCTTGCGCAATTAGGAGAGAGTGATTTGAGACGTCACCATTTTCCAGACCTCTCCAGCACTAGGATGATAGACTACAGATGCTTTCTCTGTGTAGATTCAGTGACTGGATCACTCTGAGGACAAGAGAAGGGGGGAGTTCAGTTTCAGTTAGAAGCACATCAGCACTTCACCGTCATGCGCTCATAACCACAGTTAACAGTTCATAAAATACTCTTTCTGGAACTATTTACAGATTAGAGTTTACAGATGCTCTTTCTCTCTGCATGTTATATGTGTGTATGTATGTAAGCACGTGTGCAAACTTGTTTGTGTGCATATGCCTGTTTTGAGTAATGTGTGAGGAGAACTAAGATTGTATTTTATAGTTCAGTCAGACTAATTTGGTTGCTTAAATGTCTTGGTGTCTTTTTTCAGATGTCTGCCACGTTACCTTGTTCTACCATAGCATCTTTCATGCAGGCTGTCAAGTGTGAAGTGATTAGCTATCAGTGCATACAGTATGCTTAGTATTCATTACATTACATTACATTTGGCTGACGCTTTTTTTAGCCAAAGCGACTAACAACATGGTAACAGTTTGCGTTTTAGAGCAATTGTCAACAATTTTAGGACAATTTAAAAAAAACATTATTCAGACATCCCAGACAGAATGAGAATGGTGCTTGAATATCATGACTCCCATGGAGACTAGATCTGTTTCCCCTGCGCGCGCGCGCGCTCGTGTGTGTGTGTGAGAGAGAGAGAGAGAGAGAGAGAGAGAGAGAGAGAGAGAGAGTCCATAAACCAAACGACAGTTTGCATTACATAAAGCGCTTAGTTTTGACAGACTGTTCTAATTGGTCAGGGGGTGCGTCATGGGTCAGGTGGGCATACCTGTTGAATGAACTGGAGCTGGTCAGCTGGGATGGCCAACAACATCGCAAAAATCTAATACACTCTTTATATTATTTATGATGCATACGTATCAGCCTTCGGTAGCAATGAAATGTGGTCGCGGAATGACAAATAAATGTACTATATAAATGTAGCATGCGTGATGTAGTGAGTGCCACGAAAGGGTTAAATTGATTTCCCATCCACGGTGTGGTGTACGGAGGTTAGTTATTGTGGTGCAGAGCCTCTGGACGGCGCGCTGCTGCTCACAAACGCCAACTTCTTTACTTGCTCATTCACCACTAAACAAAAACAATGGCGGAGCTAAGGAAGCGCACCGACTTGGAATTTGACGGTACCCGGTCGTAGAAGCAATTGAGCGGGTAGAATTAGCCCATGGACGGGCAACAGTCATATCACGAAATGGAAAATCCGACCGAAAACCCCAGCAAGGCGGCGGAATACCTGAAAGAGCTGAATAAAATAATCGAAACACAACAGGAGTTGTTAGAGACGCAAAAGATTCGGATTGAGGAGCTTGAGCAGCAAGTCACCGATCTTTGCAAAGAAAATACTTGTTTGAAGGACCAGCACCAGAGACACCTGGCCACCTGCAGACTGCAACAGAGTAACAGCCACCCCACGCTGGGAGCGATAAAAGAAAATGTTATACAGGAAAAGTAAGTCCTCGCTCATGCTCAATATGACGGTATCGTGAGGTTTTTCTGTGAGGTTATTTCTCCATTTACCTATGCTATTCTCTTTCAAGTTTGTGTAGCGTTATTTTCGCGCTGACGTATTTCGAAAAATTACACAGACTGACTGGTAGTTCTATAAAGCTCGTGGGGTGGTACGATGCAAACAATTGTTGTGACGGGGCAACATTCAGTGTGTCATTACATTCAGTTCCATTTAATTAAGTAATTGTCAACAAATTTGCGTTGCCTAAACTCAACTAAACTCTATTTAATTTTCAGATGAATCAGAATAGAACATTACGGCTGGTGAATGAGATCGGATCAGCCCATCAATACGTAGTGAGACCGGCTCAAATCTGTACCAAGTAGCTTAGGCTACAGTAGATTGCGTAAAGGCGAAGAGAGTGTAACGGTCACTGCCAGGGGTTACGCTCCTCGGTCGACTGCTTTGTGCGTAACCATCTCCATATCCATAGGCTATGCTGTCAGAAGAATTCAGTGATAGTGATCATAGACGAAACAATGTGTCTGCCATTCCTTAATGGGCGCGTACGCACATGGGTATTCTTGTGTTCCTTCAAAGAGGATAAGGTGAAAGTCATATTAGATAAGACGAAGTGTAGTTCCCTGGGCATTACAATTATCATTTCATACAGAGAAAAATACCTTAAGTCATTATGCCAAGCTGTGGAACCTGCGTACATCAGTTGTATAGGCGTATTAATTTGTGATTTGTACAGGGTGGGGAGCGCTAGTTATCCACTGCTATTTGTAGCCTACTGTACAAAGGATTTATCTGTTTAATATTTCAGTGATTCCAGAAGTGTTGTTTCGAATGTAGCCTATATTTCCCCAATATTAGAACATTTTTCTCACGTCTGTCATGTCATTGCGCACCCCAGTTCACCACGTTTCTTGACTTTGAGTGTATATCACATCCCACCCAATGAGAATACGTGAGCATGCGGTTTTGTTCAAATGTACAAATCAAGCAGTTCGTACAAGTCAGTAGTATCCAACACGGTGGCTAAACATTTTAGTGGTGGAGTTAGTCTAGTAGACATCAACCCCCCCCCCCCCCCCCCTTAATCGCCTTCGCTGAAACGCCCTCGCCACCAGCGAGATCTGAAACACATTAATCTGTTATTATTTGATTATATATTGATAATCATGATAATGCCTCCTTTTCCATCAGACCTTTCTCCCCTGCTCGGCTGCCAGTATTAGTCTTTTAAATGGATTTATTGCAGACACTTATTAATCCAGGATATTTATGGAATAAAGCTTCAGTGTAAGCTTTTAGTAGCACTGGTGTAGTACAGAGCATACATTTGATTGTGGCCAACTGGATGCTGCCCTCCTCCCCAAAGCACTCTGTGGTCAGTGCCATGCCAAATGCACTTCTGATACTGTACATTTTCAGTGTAACATCGTGTGGCTTATTGGCTATTCCATCAGTGTAATTTACATCTGAGTGTTTCTTCCATATCTCCCTGTTGTGACACAGTGATATGGTGACCAGTTGTGTAAAACACTTCTGATTTGCAGTCTTCCTACAAAACACCCAAAATGTAATACCTTTCCTCTTTACATTCAGACACATCAGATACGGTGGCATTATCAGTGCCAATCACTCTTTCAGGTATTCTCTCAGGGTTCAGAGAATACATACATACTTAATATATAAGCAAACCGGTTGAAATCAGAAAATAGACAAAACTGAAAGGGTAAATAGAAACAAGCAAGCTGTTCTTTCTCACTTGTTCATAACAATCTACTTATGATCAAACATCTAATTAATCAAAGCAATTCAAATTATCTCAGATATGAATGCATTTAAAAGCACATGGGCTGGGCCTGGCCAATCAAATAAAATCTGTGGTATTCTTAGTTTCACCTAGATGCAGGATTGTCCCTGAGGTACAAACGTCCTCAGCAATTACCTTAACTTCCTTATTAAGGTCTATGTTTCATGAAGTGAAACTGTGTACTTCTTCATTTCTTGCAGACTCAGCATCTATTGAAACACAGTGCTGTTGAGTAAAGCATATCCGTACAGTAGAGAACAGTTTTGACTGTATGGGAATGCCTGTGATATTTCCTTGACTTGTGGTGATATTGGCATGACCTGTCAAAGGCTCAGCCTACCATCTGTTTTTGATAACTTGACCTGGCACCTGAACTGATGTGTCAGTGTGTGGTTTTTTATCTTTGTCTTTTCTCAGAACCAGCTACTCTCTCTCAGAGAGAGAGAGAGAGAGAGAGGATTGACTGCTTTCGATTCGTATGCTTTACGTTCTAGAAGGGTGTGATGGAGAGGAAGTCCCGGGTGTGTTCCAGAGAGTTAATGAATGACACAGCAGCTGAATGTGTGCCGAAACTGGCCCCGGTCCGTTCCAGAGTAGGGCCAGATCTGTCGGCACCCGCCAGCCATCAGCACCTGACCTCTGAGGCGTGTGGGCGTCCGAGTGTGGAATGCCTATGGGAAGTTGTTGTCATGAAGTTGGCACAGCAATGATGAAATGCTGCCTCATGCTTGGAAATAAAAGCATTCACTTTCTCATGAGTGCATAAAGCATTTTAAAAATGTTGATCCGGCATCAGATGTTGTCTCTTAGTTAACTGAATGTGTAGTAATGTGGTGGGAGGACACTGGCATTACATCACTTGTAAAGGGCTGGCCTGAGGTTAAGGCACATGCTGTAATTATACATCTTTAAGTATTGGACTCTAATGGGCATTTAAAAGCACTTTCAACATCTCAAAAGGGTTCTTGTTCAGCCATCATTTACAGTTTGTGAAAGTGATAGTTTTGAGATAGCTAGCTACACAGTGTCTTGCTGAAGAGAGCTCAAATGTTATGCATTGTTGCCTTTGTTTGATGGTATGACAGTCATTCCATTTATAGCTTGTTAGGGGAAGAGGGACACATTCTTGAATCGACTATAGTTCTATTTTTGTTATGCTCTGGCATCCAAAGTTTATATTTGAACAAAGATTTGTGTCAAGCTCTCTTCTAACTAGAGCAGGGACAAAGTGGTATGGGACAAGAAGGAAGAGACAATTGTGTGTGTTTGCTTTTGATGTGCCTTCCTTCCTGATAGCAGACCATGCCTCTTGAGGGATGTGCCCAAGTCATAACAGTTATAAGTTGCCTTTGAGGATCTCACTGCTCCAAACAGACTTCTTGCCCACTGATATAAACAGACGGTTGTTCTGTGCTGCAAAGGCCTTCATAACTTCTGCAGTAAACCTGCAGTGTTTAAAGTTGGGGTTGGGTGGGTGCTGCTGCTGCTGCTGGTGGAGGGGAGAGGAGTGGAATAAATTTGATTTGTCACTTAGGTATTCTGTTCAATCACGCACCACCCCGTGGTGTGCCTGGCCTGGCGGAGCTGGAGCTGTGGAGGAGGCTTGCGGGGGCCCTTGCTGTGCTGCGACTGACTGCCGCCTCTCATGTTCCTGCGCGTACGAGTTTGCCACGTCAGCTCCTGCGCTCGTGTTACTGCTGACCACAGCGAGCTGGCAATCCCGGGCCTTGGCTCGGAAAGGCTGCCCCGGCCAGCCGGCGGGCTAAGATAGCTGCTGGCAGTCGCAGCGGACCTGTCCCCAGTCCGGCCCGGACCCGCAAGTTTTGCCCCAGGGGGCCAGATGCACTCTGGAGTCGCCCATCGTCCGGTGAGAGAGGGAGCTCCCATGCATATCAACGATGCGGGTGGGAAGGTTACGACGCGAGGGGACCGTAAAAAGCTAAACGGAGCTGTCTAGCGTCACCTTGTTAGTCGTGGGACTGCTATGGCGTTGTCATAAAGTTGAAGGCTGATTCTCTCATGGGAGAGTTTATCAAAGGATAACCTCCGTTGTGTCCTCTGTCTCAGCTGTCACACGGAAGCGCTTGCTCTAACAGGCGCCTATATTTGTTGTGGGAGAGGCGGCATTATACCCGCACACAATGTAATTATGCTTTTGTGTTTTTATTGTTCCCTTGCAGAACAGGCCTACAGGGAAATGGAAGGGGCAAATATCATCCTTTATATTAAAAACAGCGTGAGGTTTGCCCTCAAATGTGCAAGCTCTCCTGTATAATAAATACAGTATCATCTTCATTCATGTCAGCTGCTATGCAATTTGAGAGGCTTGAAATTTTTCTCGTTCAGGTTGGGCAACCTGCCACTCGGACTTTCTGAGCAAGGCATTCTGCAACTTTCAGAATGCCGGGTAATTAACTGTATGAATAAGAATGTGTTGTGTTGCCCTGGGCTAGAACACTGTGGACAGCTTGTGACATAAAAGAGAGAGAGATGGAGAGAGAATGAGAGAGAGAGAAAGAGAGAGAGGGAGGCAGAGAAATGTCATCTATCTCAGTTGGCAGTTAAGTGTCAGTGAAAGCCTTTGGGTGGTCCTAGAGAGAGAGAGAGAGAGAGAGAGACAGAGAGAGATATGGAGGGATGGAGAGAGTGAAGGAAAGAGAGGGATATACAGAGAAACACAGACACAGAAAAAAAGAGTAAACAGATGTTAGGAGCAATCTTAAGCAATGAAATATTGATGGTCACAGGAACTCTTTAAAGATCTCCTCTCGTAAGCATATACAATTTGACACTCTACACCTTGTCACATGTTTGATGTGATGTTTTCTCTTTTCATCTATTGTTAATCTACACCGTTGCTTTTGGGTGCAGTGGTTATCAGGAGCACTCATGGATTTGACTTATTATGTCCTCATCACATCTTTTGATTTGGCCCTTTCTCTTTATATTTTCATTTGGCATTTTAGGCAGTAGACGGGTTGTGCCTTGAATGCTTGACTGTGCTTTCTTTTAACTTCTTTTCTGGCTGTGTGGGATAGTGGTAGGTGGCATAACATATTTATATAATACAACCAGGTAGATCCCTGAAACAGAATGTTCTTTAACACACATTGACTTTTGCATTAGCACATTAACTGCTTTCTTTGAAGTGATAACCCAATTGAAATTGTTCTGAGACAACATTTTCCCATTCTCTGTGGACATTTCCTTCAGATTTCAATGCACATACCCTCAAGCATGCTGTTATGTGTCCCATATAAACTAGGATTCGGTGGTAAGTTGGCTTTCGTTATAGATCATTTTGTAGGAATGAACCATAGGATCATTTGTTGTGTATGTCGTAGAACATTCACCACATCTGTAAACTTTTTATTTAGCATTTTATTTCCTCCCATTGAGATAAAAAAAGAAAATCTTCTCAGGAATTTTGATATTGGGACATTTGTGGAATGCCATATGCATTCATTCAAGCTTTGCAGTGCATTCAGTTTTGTCATAATCATGTGAATGACTTTGCTGATTGCTTTTGTAGCATGGCTTAGTCTGTTTTCAGTAGCAAGTGAATTGCAGATATGAGGGCAAAGGAAATAAAACAGTAGAATGATGAATATGAAAAATGAAATATCATCACCAGTTTCTTTTTTAAATAATAAAAAAGCCTAATCTAATCTTTTCAGGATGAATGAAACACATGAATGGCTACTGCTTTTCCTTACCAAACTAACCAATGGCTCAACCGAACATGCAACACAACACTCATGCAGTACTATATTTGCTGGGATTATCATTGATGCATTGAGTCTGTACACAATTCTACATATTCATGCTGCATTAAAAACAGGGTGTGCTGTATTTATTTACAGAGCATTTTAGGACGTGCGTCATCAGGCCTTTGGCTTTCATTTGTAAAAAGGGTGATAACACTGTCCGGATCTTATCAGCAGTGCAAATGGAGGCCATCTATCATGAGGCCATTGCTCAGCGGTGTCCTGCTCAGTGGGGAAAGGCTTCCTAACGGGAGCGCTATCCGTTACTCTGACGAGAGAGAGAGAGAGAGAGAGAGAAAGAGAGAGAGAGAGAGAGAAAGAGTGAGAGAGAATTGGGAATTATCCCAGAAGAAACAGCCTTCCACATAGTTGTTCCCCCCTCTCTGACTTGGACAATCCCAATTAGTCTTCTCTGTAATGACATTCCTCTGGAAAATGAGTGCCAGATTACAAAAAAAAACACAGAGACTTCAATTGGCAAAGCCATGGGCCAGTTCTGTTTGATTAAGTGTAATCTACTCTTTAGTTAAGTGTTAAAAACAAATTAAGATATTTGAATAAAGAGGCCTTGTTGCCAGTCTTTGAGTCCTTATAATTGTCCTCTAAAGGACTTTGTCAATACATTCAACACTGTATATACTCTTTGCCAATAGTATAGCGAGCAAGATGGCGGAGAATCCGAGGACCAGAGCTAACCTTGAATGATCACGGTCTTTCAAGGCACGTGGGACTTAATTGACTGATTGATCTTTCACCATTGACTCTGGAGCCCAGCGAGTGCCTATTAGTCACCAAAGGCCACTACCACGCTCCCGGACCCTGATGGAGCTGGTCCTTTATTGGTTTCTGTCTGACGGATCCTAGCTGAGAAAACACGGCCCGTGAGATGCCACAATGAGTGATGCTTATTGGAGTTTGAAACCACCACTCCTCCGTGGACCTTGAGAGAGCCATGCCATTGCCACGCCACGCCACACCACGCCACACCACACCACACCACACCAGGCTGAGTAATGGGAGTCTCTGGGCGCACTGGGCAGGCGTGGAGAAGAACGGACTGCAGCCCATGCAGTGGAGGGGGGGGGGGGGTGTTTGGATCGAGAGCAGCACGCTTTCAGTCTTTTTTTTTTCTTCAGAGGGAGTAAGCTGGCTGCTATCAAAATGTCACCCCGGTTGATGGTGTGTGCTATGGTATTTGGAGTTATGACTTTCTATTTGCTTGCTGAAATGACTTGAAGATAATGGGGGAAAAACACGTTTTTGATTCTATTACTGTGTTGTTGACAGGACCAACCATTTGAGGCTAATTAGCATTTATCTACAAGATAGAGCCCCAGTGCTTATTGACTTACAGCACATTGTAAGGGAATGGGTTGTTTATTCTGGAAATGGCCTTTATGACTTGTGTCTCGATGATATCAGTTGTTTTCATTAAGCCTCCTACTGGTTGTGTAATTCTATCTTGCGGGGTCACCTGGAAGCCCTGATCATGCAGAGCCACATGGTAGGATTGCAAGGGAGCCAAGTACTGATCCTGTTGCACCATGAGTTGTTGGTTGTTGTTTCCATTTTGCCTTGAGGGTGGCTGTTTGTAACCATATCTATAATTTAAAATGATACTGAAATGATCCAATTATTTCAGTTCAGTTCATTTCCTTTAAATGATTAAGTACATTTTTAATACCAACTTTCTCTATAGCATCTTTTACATATTATTATTATTATTATTATTATTGTTATTATCATACAGATTGAAAGAATAATTTTATTTTACTTCTTTGTATTTGAGAGGAATCTGTGTACAAAATACATCAAGGATTATGCTGTCCAAGGAAGGGTTCTTGTTATCTTCTAACTTATCCCACTGTGGAACTGCAGGTTTTATGAGCTTCAACTAAAATTTCAAGCTCGTCAAAAAAACATTGGAATGTCCGCCAGCTTGGTTCAAATGACATCCACTTCATATGTGATTAATAATTTGAAGTCAACAGTCGATCTGGACATGGGCTGTCATGTGTCAGACTGGAAATGGGCTTTTAAAGGACCTGTAGAGAGACCCTTGGAAGGTTCTAGATTGCAGATTGTTTCTAAGAGAGCACTAGCAAGTGGCAGGACTGAGGATATGCTAGACTCATGAATCATGAGCTGCCCCCTCCCCCCGTTATCTTCAGTAGAGCTGGAGATAAATCCAGTGTGAGGGGAAAAAAGTGTGGCTCATCATTTCTGTGAATGACTGCTCATAGCCACCCCTACACGGCTGGGTGTTGTAGCCACTCTGAGTCGACTCTCACAGCTGCAGGAGTTTAATTCCCGCCGACGTGAAATGTTTCATTGAGATGGGAGAGAACGACAGGTTAAACTTCATAATGGAGGTGGACCCATTCATGCCTTATTCAGCTGTCACTGCCAGAGAAGTTGTGCAGGCACTGCCAAAACAATAAAAAGCTCAAAGTCTCGAATAGACCGAACAAGCAGCCCTAGCATCCATAACTACAACAACTGCCGTTCTCTCTCTCTCTCTCTCTGATCCCTGCATGCTATTCCTGGAACAAACTGGAAAAAATGACAGCTGTTAGGGCTGTTGTGTACCCTGTGCTTGTCAGTACACGGGCGGAAGGCTCCAATATCCAGGTTAGGTGGTTTATTTTATTATTTTTTTATTTTATTTTGAGCCATATCCACACTAATAGAGGGTGTTTCATAAACGCTGACCCATCTGATGGCGAGGAGAGCGTAATGGCTTACGGCTCAACAGACGCCGCTTGCTGACTGACTCCTGCCCTTCATTTCGCCGTGGCATTTGCTCATTTGTCGGAGCCGAGACCTGGCCGGATCAAAGCAGGGGCTACACTCGTTCTTCACCAAACACATCCCACCCTTACCCCCCTACCCGAGCCCCACCGCTGGGTAAGAGAGGAGCTCAATTTCCAGGGCGGTCCTGGGGGCTGCAGACATGGTAACAGATTCATCTGCCAGTGATGGGGTAGACATTTCGGTAAATACCAAACATCATTACTCGTGCCTGGCAAGACGGGGGGCTATTTCTCTTTTGCTTGATGGAGGAAACATCATTTGTGTACATCATCCGTACACTATCATCCATACAAACTGTCTCAATTTTCAGCTTGCCACAGATGTCCATGCTTTTGACTGCATTTGTCTGTGCAGTCAGAACATTGACCTCTTATTAAACAATTATTTCTACCTGTCAGACCTGTCTTTTACCTTTTATTACTTGTTTTACCTGGAGTATACTCAAAAATCCAAGATTGCTGAAGACAATTTGAACTATATTGGTACACACATCAAGACAATTCCTTCCAAAGTCAGGAACAGTATGAGTGTATGCAGAGAAAGAAGATAAAGGGACATTGCAAAGTTTGCAAATAGTAGAGGAGATATTAAATGTGCAAGTTAGTCAAAGATGACAGGAGGTAGTATAGCAGTGGATTGGGTTATACACTTCATCATTTTTGTTGCACCTACATTGTAATGGCTGAAATTCCCTTGAAAAAATCACTCTTTTCCTGCATATCATTTTTAGATCCATAGCATTTTGGACCATGCTCATAACTAAGATTGATGTACCCCCATACACTGCCTGTACATCTCAGAGGAAGTCCAGGGGGAAGAAACGTCTAAACCCAATCCAGTATAGGGGGCCCAACACTCTCTAGGTGACCGTTTCGTTTGAGGGCTGCTGCATCTCTCTTATGTGTCTGAGGAGCCCTGGGAAGTCTTGGCAGCCGCTCCCAATTTTACTGTTCAATTTGGCCTGATTACTTTTTGAAGCATCTGATGGTGGAGTTGCATGGCCAGGAAGGGGGAGGGCAAGGAGATTAAATGGTGCACTTATGAGTATTCCCTGAATTACAGTGGCCTGCCTGGTCAGTGTGATCAGACCCCCCCATGTCCGGTCTGGATCTAGGTCTGGCCAGTTTGGAACATGACGGGAAGGACTGTGTGGTAAATGTGGGTAGTCAGTAGGGGTGGTGAGAGAGAGAGAGAGAGAGAGAGAGAGAGAGAGAGAGAGAGAGAGAGAGAGAACGAGAACAAACAGAGGCCCTGGGGGCTTGCTGAGACACTACAGAGTGGAGGTGTTGTGTCACCTGTTCTTCCTCAGGGTACAGGATTTGACAGTCACTCAGAAAGGGTTGTATGAGTGTATGGATCAGAACATTGTATACTGTACTGCCTATCAAAATCTCATGGAAAAGTTATTATAATTTAATAAATTGGTATATGATTAATGTGGAGTTTACGACAGTGTTATATATTTTCTGAATTATATATATAAATAGTTTTAAGGGAAATGCTGGTTGCCTGGATACTTGTCATTTTCTTCAGTCTTCTGATACAGGACTCTTATTTTCTGGAAATGCTCAACAAACATGGCTCATTTAATGATGAAGCTTTTTTCTTTGTTACTCTGTAAATCAGAAATAATCCTCATAAAGTTAAAACCTCTCTTTAGGTGTTAGACCGGTATTACTGTTACATGATGGATTTTAGTCCTTAGAAAAAGTGTGTAAAAATTATTAGGCAATACTATGGATAGCAACTACAATAAACAGTGAACCACCAAAAGAAAAAAATATACAGTTGCTGTAAAAAATGTGATGGGTGACAAACTGTCTGAAAGTAGAAGATACCCTGACTGTGCCTAATGCCACCTTCTTCAAAGACAGAGACTCTAGTATTCTCTTGCCTGCAATCATTACCTGCCTTTGTAGTCTACCTTGATCACCCTTGGATGTGCATTTTGCCATCAGCCTAATGACATAAGAAAAATCTCGTTGGCTCCCTAATTGGGCCAATCACGTGATGTCTGCATGTTCATCAATGAAGAGCCTAACACAGAGAGCCTCTTTGATCTCGTCCACAGATGGCCTGAGACCAGGTTATAGCAGGTCATTTGATATTGTTAGATGCTTTAAAACACTCAGAAAGATTTTCAGATGTGTTCCAGTAATACATGCAAATAAATAAATAGTAGAATGTTTGTTTTCCCAACAGCCATTCATCGGCATGGAAATCTTTGCATGTTTTGCATATGATGTGTGGTATGGATCTGGCACAACAAGCAGCCACGTGACTATGTTTCTTTCACAGAGACCAATTATCTGCATTAGAGTGGCTGTAACATGCTTAATTATTCATGTTGTATTGTAATAATGTGGACTGTTGAGCACTCAACCATTCCACCAACACCGGACTGTACATAACCAGCCTTTTGTCTTGTGACTCAATGCTTGTGAAGTGAATGAGGATTACTCTTCGGCAGAATACTTAAAAAGTATAAAGGCCTGATGTCATCCATTTTCTCCTTGAGGAAGTAAACGCTGTCAGCCTCTAAAAGCAGCTCCGAGCCGGAGAGATGAGTTTATTTATCAAGAGAACATCTGCAGCACTTAAGTGCATTTACTCAGTCAGTCAGTTCTCTCCCGAAAAATGCTTGGATGTCTAAGGCCAGCTGCTCCTCTCTCTCTCTCTCTCTCTCTCTCTCTCTCTCTATCTATCTCTCTCTGACTTAAGTTTCAGTTGCTTAAACAACCTCTTTGAGTCATGAAAGTCTGAAACGCTAATTTTTGTTGAAAAAACGATGACAAACGTTGCCTGAAGCAATGCTAATGTGGAAGGGGGAGCGGCACGCCCACTGGTCTTGTTTGAAATTGAATGCATAAATGAAAGCTCCCGAAGCCTTCGCCGGCTGTCCAATGAGAGGATGAGTGGGGCTGGTGATTCACTGCCTCAATGACTTCTCCGCCGTGGTTCCCTCACCAGTTAGACTCGGTTCGACAAAGTGTCATGGCCCGACTATTTTGACACGATTGCCACTAAATTGAAAATGGACAGTTCTGTTGTCACTAACCTCCTTTGTCCAATTTAAATTCATATTTTTTACAGCAAATTATCTTCCATCAGGAACCCAAGAGTAGACCATTATCTGTCGGGCCTAATTCAGATTGGCTTTTAAACATAATAAGGTGCTGTATTTTATTCCGATATCACACATTTGTAGTAATTGCAGCTGGATCCTTATCTGAAGGATCATGTACCTCAAACACTTCTCTACAGGAATAGTGTCATATTCCTGAAGATTTTGCTGGTAGAGCAAGGTGCTAAAAACTCAAGCTAATGGATTTGGTTGTCAGGGAGGGCATGCACATACTGACTAAATTTACCTTGATGTGTCCGATTGCATTAAACAAGCTTAATAAATGGAATTAACTGTACCCAACATCCATGGTATGTGGACTCGTCTACATCCACACGCTAAGCCCTACTCAACCTACTCCTGTTTACTTTGAAATCTCTCTGTTTTTTTGGCCTTTCCAGCAGCAGCACCATTCATTTGGATGCAGTGTGGACGCCAGAACTTCCTGGCATTCTAATGTTGACATTTACCTCCTGATGTGCATTCTGTGTCATCTGCAAATACAAATGTCAGTGGGAACACAGTTTCAGTAATAGGGAGGCATGTAGACTACCGTATGTTTGTGTGTCTGTGTCTATGAGCTGTAGGCAAGTTGGTATTTCTATGTTGGTATAAATGTTGCTCTTTAGATCCACTAAGGGGGGGGGGATGAGATTAGATAATGACAGTAAAATAATGAAGTTGCTCTTTGGCATGAGGTGAGACTGTGTGTCAGTCGGAAGGCCACCTCGGGTGCCAGAAGCACGGGGGGAACTGGTGTTCGAGGGCCAAGTGGAGAGGACCACAGGTGGGCAGGGCCTGTCTAGCGTCAGGTCAGCGGGCATCGAGATCAAAACACCCACCCAACCCAACCTGCTGGGGGCGTCTTAATTAGTCCACCATATGAAAGGCCTCCACTCCACTCCTTTCCTCTCATCTGTTCGCTCTCTTGCTCGGCTGAAAGTCATTTGAAAAGCACTCATGCTGTTCTGTCTCTCTCTCTCTCTCTGTTTCTCTCTCACTCTTTCTCACTCTCTCACACACACATGCACACAGTAGACTCCGCTTTTGGTAATTAGCACTGTGATTAATGAGGATAATTTGAATTTATGTAACAGGTTAACTAGACACAACGTATGATGTAGCACCCTGGGGGAAGGGGATGGAGGGGGCTCTTTCATAGGGCCATCCGACGTGTGGGATGATGAATGCAGGACTACGCTGGGCGGCTGGTCAGGGTTGTAAACACAGACCTACATACTGATCTCCATTGTCTTGCTCAACCAGAGCTACTGATGGCTTTTGCATCGCCAGTTTCTCAATTTTTCAAAGGGGATTTTGATTTACTGATAACCTTTGTGTTACAGAATAGGGGAATTCCATAGGGGATTTTTTTTTTCCGTGCCAGTGAATCCTCAACCATGTGTTCTGCAAGTCATCTTTTCCAATTCATTATTAGTAATCATGCATCAGTATATTTTAGAGGCCCTTCTTTTAGGGAGAGTATTTCTAAGAGGATTATCTGATGGTTGACATGTCCCCACAAACATCTGCATAGCTAAATGCTTCGCGGTATTAAAATGGTGTGTGGCAATTGTGCATTATTTATGAGCGATGCCTACCATTTTTGGGCGTTCTCTAGGAAGCGTGCCTTAATGTCGCATTATGAGTTGTGACCTGTCATGGCCGGTGATCTAGGCTCACATTAATCAATCTGTTTCCATTTGTGCAAGTGGAGAGCCACGGACGGCAGGCTAGGCCTTTTTTCTTTTTTTTTCACCGTCATCGCTTTAAAGCTCAGCCGTGGTGGGCCTTTTATCAAATCCCTTCCCCCGAGTGGCACTGGGAACATGCTCATGTATTAGGCCACCGGTGCCTCTACACATATTCTGTTTTGGTTTCTCAGATCTCGGGAGCTTTTGTCTGCGCTCCCCTCCATTATCATCAGCGCAGACATCAAACCGTCGAAAACTAGCCGCTCAATGTTTTAATCTTCTCCCTTTACTTGAGGGGTTAATCCCATTATAGAGTGGAAGGTGTAATGGCTAATCATGGCGAGAGGTACAAGATAATTAGCAACAGCACATTCTCCGCAGCCAATGCTCTGAATGGTCTGTAGTGTAAGCAGTATACATGTATTGTGGTGGTGTTCAACATTTTTGATCTTTTAACATATTTAAAATGCAAATATGTGTAAGATGCACTTCATCTATGGTCTTGAGCTGATGAAAACATATATGTAGAATGCAAGGAGCTGTGTTTTGTCATCACTGCACGAACAGTGACGTTCTCCATGGGCTTCCCAGCTCGCTGGGAGTTGTTAGGCCACAGATGTTGGCTTCTGCATTGTGTCAGGCATGGGCCGCTAATCCCTCAGCTTGTCCCGAGAGAATCAGACGTGCCGCTTTTACCCAGGACCTGAACTGTGCTGAACCTTTAAGCGCCATCCTCCACTCTCGATTTAGGCCGCGGTTCCCAGGGTGGGGGTGGGGTAGGGTTGGAGAGGGTGATTATGTCATTGTCAACAGCTTTATGCCGGTTGCGTAATTCCTTCAGCCGTGCATACGTGGATATTACATTGCTCGCTGATAAACTAATGCCGCTATCTCCGAGCCCTCCGTGACTTTGAGCCGGAACTCGCCCACTCATGTGCATGTAATATCTCCTAACCCAGGCCGGCCTTAAAATAAAGGAGATTTGGATATCAATTAATGGAAGTGTCATGGGAGGAGTATTGTAAAAGTCTTTAGTTTGTCTAAAGCGCTGCCAAATGGTGTGTTGGGATTGAAGCGAAACATCAACAGTATCATCTGTATTTTCCATATTCCACGCTGATAAGTCAACACCGTTCTGTTTTCCCTCTCAGTGTCTGAACAAAAGCACATGAATAAATAAAGTGGTTATTTATTGATGTATTTATTTTTGTGTGTGTGTGCTTGCTCTCTATCTTTCCCTTTTCCTCTCCTTTCTCTCTCTCTCTCTCTCTCTGTTTCCCGTTCCTCTCTTTCCTGCTCTCTCTATCTCTATTTCTCTAGCACCCTGTCCCCTTTTTCTCTCTATCTATTCCTCTTTGCTTTTCTCTCCCCCCCCATCTATCCTCCCTCCCTTTCTCTTCTTTCTTAATCTCTCTTTTTCTCTCTCTGTCCCTCCCTCTCTCTCTCTCAATCTTTCCTGTGTCTCTCTCTGAACTGCGGAACTGAGCCAGGCTGGGCTGGATGCCTTATGCCCATGTGATTGATAATGCTCCTCATTACTTGTGCCATTTTATCTCTGCTTTCCCGGGGAAGGCCTCATGCAGCGGCTGTCTATCTGCCTGAAGCACCTACTAATGATTCGAAAGACACACACACACACATTCACACACACAGGCACACTTACTCGCGTGCCCCACACATGCCACAACTGCTGCCAGAGTTGAGAGGCACCTTAAGCCAAGAGCAACACATGTACTGTATGTGTCTCACGGATGAGGAGAAAGAATTGTCAGAAAAACAATTAAATTACATATTTGATTATGTGTTGCATATAATTGCCAGCAATAATGCAGAATATAAGAACATGTTCGATTCATGACAACATGAGCATTTTAACTTGTGGCAGTAGTTTTTACTATTTTAATGTTACGAAATTATTTTATGCTATATGAATACATTGACAAGCTTTACAGAGTAATGTTCTGCCAAATTATCTTCATAGCTTCAAAGAAAACAAATCTAGTCTCCATTACTTTCTATTTCTACCTAGACAAATCTTTCTACCATATGCTGCAAAAAATGGTGTGTGTGTTTGTGTGTTGACTTGCTCACATGCACACCGGCAAAAACGCTTGACCAGTTCACAGGGGAAAGAGGGTCATGTCCCTTGTTTACATTGATGTCCCAGAATATATCACCTGCTCTGACACCCTGTGCGGGGTTGAGGGGGCGGTGGTGGGGACAGGAAGTTGAGGGGGAAGTAAGGCCACAGCTGGGTCGTGGCTCCACGGCGGGCCTGAATAACCGGAAGAGAGAGCACGTAGAGATAAGGTGACAGGAAACGGCTGGAGTTAACCCCCCCCTCTCTCTCTGCCCCTCTCCCTCTCTCTCTTTTCTGTGCTCTTTCTCTATTATCCACCGCTTTCTCTGTTTCCCTGTTGCTTTTTCTCTCTCTTTAGTTCTATTCTGTATTCCTTTTTCTCAATGTCTTTGTTTGGCTCTGTTTCTGATTATTGTACTCCGTCTCTCACTTCCCTTATCATGTAGCCATGAGGGACCCAAGTGCTATTCAAACAGCTGAAAAGGTCTTCCAATGGAATTATTTCTGTTCCAGAAGGATTTTGACATTTCATGCATTATTAAACTGCTTTTTACCTCTGACTTGGCAACTGTAGTTAGTCATTGAAATGTTTGCTAGAGAACACCCCCAAACACAGAGCTGAAATGTTGGCTAATAAAATCCCTGTCAAACACGTGTGCCCTGTCTCACTGCCAGATATGAGCTTGTGATTCATTTTTGGGAAATTTCCTTGTTGGAATTTGTGTTGCTAATCCTTTTAATATTAACGTGTGTGTGTGTGTGTGTGTGTGTGTTGGATGCGCTTATTTTACTATGTAGTTTGTCCCTTTGTCATTTTTCATCATCATACATTGTTGCCTTCAGTTCTTGGTATTAAAAAGCATGAACAGTATTTCGACTTTTGGCCTTTTATATAACATTGAGTTTCCAGCGGACCTATTCCAGACATACCCAGCCATCAGCCCAGTCAGTATATCTCTCAGAAGCATGTGATGTTGCTGTACTTATTTCCATTTCAGTGCTCTTCCTGTAAGGAATTCAGCCACGCACCCGGATGTCTTTAGTGTAACGACGCTAGTGACCGACTGTGTTTTCAGTTGAAGTTGAAATCAGTGTTTCATCTTGATACAATAAATTGTCAGAAGCGACCCTGTGATGGTTTAGCTTTGAACACTGAAATAGATGGACCACCAGATGTAGTTTAGGGTGACCAATGTGCCAACTAATTTTCCTCCATGACATCTTACTCCTTATGAGACTGCCTGTGAAAAAAAATGTTCTCACAACAGAGAAAGCAGGTCAGCATTTTCTTACCGCTATAACTTGGTGTGTGTGTGTGTGTGTGTGTGTGTGTGTGTGTGTGTGTGTGTGTGTGTGAGAGAGAGAGAGAGAAAGAGAGGCCTCCTTAGGACATAACTGACTGCCAAGTACATTTCCTTGTCCTTTTATTAATCCTGTGTTTGCCAAGAATCTCTTAATAAACTGATGATCAGCAACAGAAAGTGAAGCAGTCTCCTTACAGCGTTCAGTTAAGCAAGTTTTATATTGGAATTGTAAGTCAGTGGTCTTGCTGTGACACCAGTAGATCTATTTACCCTTATAGAACCTCTGCACATTCACATGTTTTTCTGACTTGCCTGACTTCACTCAAATGATCACATCATGTGCTTTCAGTAGAGAAGAAAAGAGAAGTAGAAAGTTACTGCCCAGGTGAAAATGTGCAGGTTAAATAGCTGCATTGATAAACATTATTTCAGAGAGCATGGATCTTAAAGCAATCATATGGTTCGGTGTACACACAACCAAATCAGTTGGTGTGTTCGATATCTTGCAGCATTGCACAAATCTAGCTGATCATCATGCATGTTTGTGTTGTAAGATTCAGCCAGATCTGCACGGTGGTGCAAGAAGTCGAATGTGCCCACTGATTTGACACTACTGGAATACAAAGTAAGGCAATGTGCTGACTTCAGAACTGTCCTTATTATAACCTGTCTGTACACTTTCAAAGTTTACAATACTTTTAGTTGTCTGTAGGGACCCTTTCCACACTACCAGCAAATTGTAAGGTTATTTTGAGCCTTGTCAGTGGTTTGAAAATGTATTAGATTTATTTTGATGTGGCTCCATGCTCGCTGCTAGCTCAAAACTCCTCTGATTAACACAATTTTGCTCCCAAACCAAAGTTTGAACTCATTATCATTCGTAAATAGACCTTAGGTTGTGCGTACACCGAACCATTCCTTTAAGAAAACACTGTTTCTGGAAGCTTTGCCATTAATTGAGAATTCCAGAAGAGTAACTTGTACGATGGGTTATGTTTGTGAGAGGCCTACAGTATCTTGCCCAAAGTAGGGACAGCTTGAGGTCTTTAGTTAGTGGTTGGTTGATATTTCACAGCAAATATCAAGAGAGTCTTAATAGCACATGTCCAAAGATTTACAGTGGATTAGTTACCACAATCTAAATATAAACCACAATCTAATTCAGGGGATATTTCTTGATATTTGCAGAGGGTCCTAACAGCTTCGTGTGAAACAGATTGGGTTGTAGTCTATGCTTAGGATAAAGCTTAGGTTATGTTGTGATTGGGAATGATTAGCCATAGCGATTAACCTTTTGCAATAATGTCATATGAAAATGAGGTGATCCTACTACATGTTTATAATGAGGTTTGTTAACCAAGTGGCGACATTCCATGCTGAATTCCATACACATTAAGCCAACACAGAAGTTCAGAAAACCTGCAGTACCTCAAACGTCCATAAGGGGTGGCTCCAAATGAATTCACAGCAGTAATGGACTTACAGTACAGTGGGGTACAAAATACAGTTACAGGGAGGCTACACCAGACACATAACTGAAGCATTCCGTTCATGTAGCATCTGCTGCAAGAATCAGCTTCCGCTATAATCAATGGAACTGGATACACCAGACGTGATGGCGGCATGTACATTAATTTCCTGTGTATTAGCTACATTGTGTATAAGCCGCAGGACAGTGTTTTATGCAAGTTAAGAGAAACAAAACCATATTAATACCATATTAACTGCCCCCATCTATCAGTTAGCCTATCAAACATGGTGACCATAGCCTCCTATTTCAAGCATCATACCTTCAGAAACCTATGGTGATGTCACAGTGGGTTTGTCCACTTATGCAGTCTGGTGTTAAGTAAGGGATAACGGCCACCGAGGTGTCGGAAACGGAAAGTTTCTAGACATTAAAGGCGTGGCTAGTCCATATTCATTCGCTGGGTGCACGATAGGGCCCCATATGTTTTTGTAGGTCAGTTTGTTTTGAGATGTGGGTTTTAATCATGGAAAACAAGAACCATAGACTAAGACACACCAGTCCATGAGAAATGCCTCCATTAAGAAGGTATTTTCTCTGCTAATGAGAAGGTTATTTACTGAGAGTAATGCTGTAAATTCTGACCAGGTGTCATGAGGTGAAACCAACCAACATGAGAAGTGTTCATGTATCATTGCCCCACAGACAAAACCAGTGGCCTCTTTCAAAAAAAGTGAAAAGGCAGAGCCCTTAGGGAATTGTAGTTCTCTTTTATTGTTTCTTTCTTCCTTTATTGGCAGCAATTTCTGCTTTTCATGAAGATCTATGGGGATAACGTAATTGAGTTTGTGAAGAGGAAGAATGTTTATGCCATTTTTTCAGCAGTAGGCAGAAGACTGACGTGTGTACCCTACTTACACCCAGACAAAAATGAGCATACAAGGTGCTTTTTGGACCTGGTGTTTTTTTTTTAGATTTGGCCCTTAATACACTCAAGGTCTTGTCATGCTGATGGCATGGGGTGGTTTGAGTGAGTTTAAGACAGAAGGTGAATGTAGATGCTGTTGTTTACTACACAAGGAAGAGAGTTTTCAGGGTTGCATACTGAACAATATGTGGAAACAGTTGATTGATTACTGCACAAAGGTAATTCAATTCAAAATGGGCCATTTTGATTTTCATTTTTCAATGAGCACTGTAGCCCTCAAAAATACGTGCAAGACCTGTTTGCCTGTCCTATCATTTTCATTCCTCTTGTCCAAGAACAGGAATAATGTGTTTGGGGGCTCCTGAATCATTTTGGCTGTCTACCTGCTAAAAGAAAAAGGCTTGTCATGAAGATTAATCGATGTCACCATTAAGAATGTACCAATATGTTTGGGCTTAAGTTAATGCCCAGGCCACACGACACTTGATTTATATGCTACGCTACTTACCTTGTGATGTTGATTAAAAGTATATGGCCTAATTGAAGTGCATTGTTTCAAAGTTGCCTTGGTCTCTCCATCAGCAGTTTCACTGCCTAGCCTGACCATTTTGGTCTTGCACAGCACTCCACCAAAGGGATTCTGGACATGTCCAATCTAGCTGGCATGAGGCCGAAAATACTATAAAGATAACAATGTTATTGCCCATTCATAAATTAGATTATGACTGCTTGATAGTTTTACTAAATTATATTCATTTAAATCAAGTTATGAAGGGGCTAAGGTGGAGGAAATATCAAATAACCCACTTTATGTGTTCTTCTTCTGTATTCGTTTATTATGCTTTTATAGCAATAAACTGCTATGCAAACAAACAAAAGAGCTTTTTATAAATGGGATATTTTTGGCTTTACTTATTTCTAAAATCGGTCTCCCTTTTCTGAATTAATTTAGCTGTGCATCTTTTACCGTCTCTGACTTCCCAGGCCACAGCAGGCATAAACTGGGAGGGAATGGCCATGTAAAAACCCTGAGGCCTTGGGCTAAGAGAAAGAGTGGTCATTTTTTTTTTTTCCCGAGAGGCTCTCAAAGTGACCTTGTTTTCCTGCGATGACTATTTTATAAAACACAAAGCAAATGTAATTTCATTGACTCGGAGAACACAATGACTAGGTCGTCAGAGCATGATGTCAGAACCTCCCCTATAGCTGCAGTACGCATTGTGGAGACACACACACACACACACACACACACACACACGAACTTCCCTCCTCTTCTCCTTCGCACATTTTCATTTTCCCCCTCTCCTTTTCTCTCGTCTGCTGTTGCTGTCATCTGCCCCCCCCCCCCCCCCCGTGACTCATTAGGAACAGTGCATTATGGGAGATTAATCGGCAGTGAAATGGAATAGGCGTGGAATATCTGACACATGCAGAATGGGCTCGCTCAGTGTGGGCACCCTCTGCAGTTGCAGTTGTAGTGCAGCACTCAAGGAATCACTGGGCCGATTGCCCAAGCAGACGTTCTGTTGCAGCACATACCACAGTCTACAGCATGCGTTACTTACACAATCTCTCCAGTTTCCACTGAATGTTCTTTTTTCTTTCCAGGTTAAATAAACCTGGAAGACCTTAATCTCAGATTACACGGGCCTGATAAGCTACTAGTTACACTGCATGGATTTCTGTCTGCGCTGCAATGTGTGTCTTTTGTTCCCAGAGCAGACTGCCACATCTTTAAATTGATATTTTGGTTTCCTCCGACTGGATGCTGGTCAGGGGCTTTGTGCAACACATCGAAGACACACAAGAATCAATAGGAATCCAATTGGCACAGGAAGAGAGAGCTGGTGTCTATGCACCAGCAACCCCCCATCCCCCCAACCCCCCTCCCTTAAGGCTGTTAAGTCGTGCTGTCTCTGCATGGTCAGGCTTGACCACCAAACCCATAGAGGGTGAGTCGGTTGGTTTGTCACTGATAGTCTGTGTTAGACAAATCCAGTGCCTTGTTCCACAGACCTCCTGCAAGGCCGGCTCTTTGGTCGACCACCGGGTGCACAGCGGACAGCAGAAAGAGACGTGGACATGCGCCCCGACTCCCACCGTCACATCAGTGTGGAGGCTCGGGGAAGCGGCCAGCAAGCCAGGGAGAAGGAGGGGGGAAGGGGGGATGAAATCCCTCCTAGCGCATCCCTGAAATTACATAATAGCATGGCACTGCCACCAGAATATATAGGCACCATTTCCTAAGGATTTTGCTATGGCCTTGTGTGATTTCCATAAGCAGACACGCAGGGAGGATAATTACACGACATGGTCATGGCTGTGGGGTGCCGTGGCCCTGGCACTGGGCCAGCTCTGCTGAGCTCAGATGCTCCGTTTCCCACAGAGAATATGCCAGATGAAGTAAAGTTTAGAGTAGAGTAGTGTGTACAATTTGTGTCAGTTCGAGTCAAAACATTTACTTATAACATAGCTGGAGAGATGGTTCATTTTTTAATTTTTTATTTGTGCAGACCATATGTATTCTATTATATGTGAATATGAGTCAGGCACCCTGAGGAGTTGAGCTGAGGTTTTCCATTCCCTGGGCTTGTCAGCTAGACAGGCCACCTGCTGCCTTGCCACCAGTGCTTGTCACAATGGTAATCAAATCACAGTATAATGGATGCAACATCCCCTAGGTTTTTAGAGTTTTCCAGAAGAGTTTTTATACATGGGGAATGGCAACGTGCTGTCTCACTCTCTCAGCTTCTGTCTGACAGGGTGCAGTGCGGTGCACAATAGTTTGAGTAGTGGCTCTAAAGTAATAGAAACATATAAATCTAATCAGCTTATCTTATATTTAATCATTTTGTTTTCTAACCTAAGGATTGCATTTTTATCAGAGCTGTTTCAAAAGCTGTTTTTGTGTTTTTTGTTTGCACTCATGTAGAAGGCATAATGAGTAAACACCTGTACATGCCGTCACAACACAGGGGATGGTGTGTTATACAGTAGATCCCATTTACCCCCCAGTTTAAAATGCATCATGTATGTTTTGACATTAATATGCACAAAACCCTCAACTCTATGAAGAAAAAAAACAAGTATGAAGAAAAAAAACAATTAATATTTCTTTCAGGCATTGATAAGGCATTGTTCCCCATGAGAGAGAGGGAGAGAGAGAAAACCCACCCAGAGAGAGATCCTTTTGATTATCTTATATCAAAGCAAAGTTAAAACATATTGAGAAATTAACAAAAGATGAATATTACAATTGGCTAGACAAAATAAAAAAATCCAACAAATTGAACTATTATCAAAAAATAAAAACAAATTATGAACTGGAACCATATTTAACAAATATCAAAGATTATAAAAAAAGGAAACTTCTAACTTCCTTCAGAATTAGTGAGCACACTCTGGAAGTTGAGAGGGGTCGGCACAGGCAGACATGGAAACCAATAGATGAAAGGCTATGTCTACAGTGCCACGAAGGAGTAGAAGACGAGTTACACTTCCTCACAGAATGTAAAAATTACACCCTGGTTAGGAGAGAATTATTTGACCACATTGGCAAGATTGCTCCCCAATTCCCCATGCTACCCAATAAAGACAAGCTCCCATATTTGTTGGGAGGGCACAATTGTGCTACGATAGCAGTACAATTCCTGACAGAGTGTCAAAGATTGAGAAAGTGAGTCCTTTTCCTTTTCCTTCTTACATTCCACTGTATTATTTTGCCTAATTATTATTATTATTATTTTACCATTATTTGTATTATTATTATTTAAATCTGTACAATTATAACACATGTGTAAGCTTTGGCAACACAATGTTTTTTGTCATGCCAATAAAGCTAATTTGAATTTGAGAGAGAGAGAGAGAGAGAGATGCTTATTATCAGCATGTGGGCTGATAATAGAGAGAGAGAGAGAGAAATGAATTAATAGCGGAATTGGGGGGGAAACTTATAATATCATAAAAGACATGTATAACAATAACAAATGCTGTGTAAAAATAAATAATAAAGTTAACCAGACCAAAGGAGTCAGATAAGGTTGCTGCCTTAGTCCGACTTTATTTAACCTTTATATAAATGTTTGGCCACCAACATAGAAAAAACTTCTTCCCCAGGGCTTAACCTCCTGGGTAGAGAGATAAAATGTCTACTCTTTGCAGATGACCTGCTCGTACTATCGCCAACGGCAGAGGGACTGCAAGAAAGCCTTGAAATAATAAACGAATATAGCACAACTTGGGCCAATCAATCAATCAACCAATCAATCATGAAAAATCAAAAATTATGATTTTCCAAAAAAAACAATCAACATCTAACGATTACCATTTCACAATTGGCAAACAATCAATAGAACAAGTGAAACATTATTGTTATCTAGGATTAATAATCTTATACACCGGACAATTTGACAAAGCAATCATAGATTCATGGCCTAAACAAAATTGACTCAACCATTGCTTCAAAATTAAAACAATTAGAAAAAACCTCAAAAGAAAATTACATTAACAATTGGAGGGATAAAATTAAGCAAATAAGTAAACTCAATGTATTTAAATCAATAAAATCTGATTACAAATTGGCACCATATTTAACTAAAATTCAAAATTATAAGTATAGAAAGCTATTGACAAGGTACAGGCTCAACGACCATAGCCTTGCTATTGAAAAGGGGCGACACAGGCAAACCTGGCTGTGAAAAAAGGATGTGTGCTCACTGCGGTAATGTAGTTGAAAATGAACAGCATTTTCTTACCGAATGCAAAAGATACGAGGTAATAAGAGAAGAATACTTTACTAAAATCGGAGATAACTGTCCCGAATTTCTTAAAACAAACAATGAACAAAAACTATCATTCCTCCCGGGGGAAGTAGACAGTTGTGTCCACCTAGCTGTTGAGTACATCCAATGAGAGAGAGAGAGAGAGAGAGAGAGAGAGAAAAAGAGAAAGAAAGAAAAGCAAAGCTCATTATCAGCATGTGGGCTGGCATAGGGAAGCCGGTGAGGTCTAGGGCCTCTAACCCGGCCCGGCAAATGTGATTTTGTCAGTGCTGATGTATGGGCTGGCGGGTGAAAAGGTTAATTTCATTACCCCTTCGGATTAAACAATTGCGGCTTTAATAGGCAGGAGAAGACGACGGGGGTGCGGGGAGACCTGACTCACGGTGACCTTTAATGAGCCACAGGAACCTCTGTGGGCTGCAGCAGCCACTGAGCACTGCTCACGTCAAAAGTTTAAACCATGCGGTTATAAAACAAAAATACAAAAAAAAAAAGCGTTTGTTTTCAATAGGCTGCTTTTTGAAGACAGAAATCCTACATGTTCATAATTTAAATCCATAGTGGATATCTATAATAAACAACCTTCTAGTTCTTTTCACAACTCAGTGAATACTAAAGCCTTATGGAGTAGACCTCTAATATTTCCTTTCTCAAGTGTGCAATGTACTTTACACTGAAATGCCACTGTATGCAGAGAACTCAGGATTTATTAGTGTTATAACACAACATGATATTGCTGTTCATGTAATGAAAAGTGCTCTGGGCTTTGGGAGGTATGTTTTGGAGAGCCAATCATATTGTGTTTGGGTACTTAACTGTGTTGTGTGGTTGAGTCATGGTGGATGGTATATTGTTGCAATAAGGGGATACTTGATTACAGTTGCTGTCTTATGAAACAGATGGTGGAGTGTCTATATGAGATGATGACAGCTTCTCAGTGTTGCTCTTGAGTTACTTTAAAGATTGAGTAGAGATAGACATATGTTGTGGAGACTAAACACTTTTTTTTTAGACCACCCAACAATTTCTTGATGGAAGACAAAAGACACGCGCGTGCATTTGCCCGCAACACACAGATATAACTTCACATGCACGGACATAACACGTTTGTAGCTATCTGAACTCTAACTTTAATATGCATAAAGACTGAACCAAGAACATGGATATATCAATGCACATCTCCAAAAATATGAAATATGAAAATGAAAAAAGAATAGCCTAGAATAGGCTACATGGATTTCTATGCAACGTCATATATGCGTGCGCAAGAGGCAGAAAGCACCATAGAACAGCATAGAGCAGTGCTCTCCATGAAAAGAAATGAGTTTTCTCAGCCGCTCCACAAACGTGTCTTAATTAACGTCATGCAGTTAACAAGGTGCGAAGGAGCTTGCTCATCAGCATCCAAGTTCATTATAGGACCTCTTTCTCTGTCGCCATCAGCATAAAGGCCTCCAAATTATCCTGTGACAATCGTGTCCTTAGGCGATTCTTGATGAATTTAGGAGTGGAAAAACTCTGTTTGTATGCCACTTGAGTACATGACAGTGTTAGTAGGAATTCATTTGCTAACCATATATAGTTGTAGGCACAGGTAAAGAGGTTTACCTGCTGGAGAAGGAAATAGCAACAGATTGCACAATTCTTGCAGGTAGCACATTTCTTGCTCACCAGGTTTATTTCTGTATCTTCCTATATCTCCGCGGCATCATCAAAGTCCGACGCTTTGACTGTACTCGTTTAGAGGAGACTTTTTCAGGCTGTCCCAGTGCGTGGCGAGATGTGTCAATTCCGACTGTAGATTTTCAACCGTAGCACCTTCACTGAATTTAAGCAGACATTCTCTTATGTTTCGAAGTGCATTTGGGGGCAGTTTATTAGCTTTTATAAGGGGGAAATTCCGAGGATCAAGGCATGCTAGATCGGCAATTCCCCGTGCTGAAGGAAGTAGACGCATTCTTATTCAAAGCCATGTAACACTATTGATGCTTGATAGTGGGCCGAGAGATATTGTAAAACCGTCTTTACGATAAATGGGCCGCGCAAACCCGACAAGCATGCCGCTCCGTGATTGGCTGGCCCAAACGGCCCACGAGGGGCCGCGGCCCTTCTGGCATCTGCCCAAATGCCAGACCGTCCAGTCCGTCACTGCCTGCTGCTATATTTAAATTCTTGTTGGGCCAAGGTTGCCTATGCAGAAAATATATTTGTGGATTACTATGTCACAAAACCTGCACACTGCATTGAAAAGCTGCCATTATATTTCACAGATGACCAGCTGCAGCAATGAAGGTTACAGAGACTGTGGATCGAGATGTCATTGTTATTTTATTATTTTTATTTAATTTTGATGTATTTTTTTTATTTCAGACATTTATTTGTTTCCCAGAATAACACATGGGTTGATGGGTGATCTGCCAAGCTTGTGCAGTCTGAACGAGATGTGATCTCTTCTCTGAATCTCTCATCTTCTTACTGCCTGCTCGCATCTCTCAACTCTCTGTGTTGTAAAGACATCAAGATGCAGTGGCATCCTTTTTTTTCTCATCCACCATTGAAGTTCGCATCGGACGGACTATCTAATTGATAGTGCTCTCCAATGCCAGATCTTCCATCTGAAACCCTTGAATGGGACGGTATCAGCTAAATCACTGAAATGATGTCACACATGGACGCAGTGTCCCTCCGCTGTGATCATTCAGGAACACATTCCCTCCAGCCCCCTCTGATGGAATCCTTAAACAAGTCCTAATTATGACATTCCGCCAGTGATGTGGGACGCAGAACCGGGCTGGGATAATGGTGGAGATGATGAAGACTGCAGCTTGTATTGTGGTACCAGCAGCAAAATCAAAAGAATACAAAAATAAATAATGGTTTTGACTCCCAGTTGGTCTGGAAAACATTAATTAGTGTAATCCTTCAATTTATTCCACTGCGAAACAGAGAGAGGAGATGTACTCTGATGGGTAATTTCAGACACTGACTTTCCTTCTTGCCTTTGTTAGCTCACATTTGTGAATTGGAAATGTTTTGGTAGATGTACAGAGAATATAATGTGAATTATGAAGATGTTGTTTTCAGGGTGTTTCAGATGTACAGTGAAGACACCTGTAAGAAGAGATATTATTTATTTGTTGCCTGTTACACCATGGTTTAGTTTAGCGTGCGTGCGTGCGTGCGTGCGTGCGTGCGTGCGCTGATTCTCCAGAAAGGAAAATGTCTCTATTAATGTTTAAATAACCTTCACACATTTCAGACATTTTTCAGACTTGCAGACATTTCAGTAAATACAACTAAAGAACATTAAGCAATTGATCATTATACACAATGCATCCTCCATGCGCTGTAGCAAGGCTGTTTAATACCAGGGTAGAAGTCTGAAGGTGTAGAAGTACAAGTAGTCTGAGTTTTCACATTGCTCAGGCCAGTCTGAATGGACCAGTCTAGACACTGAATGGGAATAAGATGAACACCTATGAATGTTAGACTGGTTAGGAACAACTCTTCCAGTGTTTTAGATGGTGAGCCCTTTTTTCCATTTGTGATTATCTGTTCACATTTCGCCATTCGACAGATGCCATTATCATTTGCAACTTGCAGTTCAAATGGGGTATACCTGTCATCAGCTTGTATGACCCATAGGAATCAAACCCACAGCCTTTAGGGTGTTTGCATCCTGCTGTACAAGTTCTAGCTTGGCAACAGTTCAGGCGACTTCATTATTGTTATTTTTTCTGCTGTATTGGAACTCTGAGGAACTAAGCCAGTGACATCATAAGGGTCAATTTATCGGTTGTTGTGGAGACGGCTGGAATGTTGTTGATGGCAGCGAGCTGATGAACACCGCTGCTCCCTGACATGCTTCCTGTTTGCTGACCCGTGTCTTTGAGTGGATGCCGGGCTCCGCTGTCTTCGAGTGTGAACAACACGCTAAAGGGTCAGCAGTGCTGTGCTCTCGGCCATGGGAAGGGACATCCATCCTGTTTTCCTGTTTCATTTTTTCTAAGTCAGGGTGTGTGTGCCTGTGTGGTCTATAACACAATCCACAGCTACACACGTGTCGGAGCACAGAAGTTTGGATGTATGTCTCTTTCGTCTTTACATTTGTCTTTTGTAGTTGCATTTGCTGTGGTAAAGAATGTTTTGCTGTAGAAATGGGATTTCGACTGCTACTCTGCTAGCCTCTTTCACTTCATCCATATTACTGGTGTCACTTCTCACACATGCACAGTTCTTCTTTTCCTCAGCTAAACGTCTTGTAATTCACTCCATGTCCAGGCAGAAATCTGGCAGCCCAGACTCTTTTGAGCTGAGACTTTCCTAACTCTAATCCCAGGGAAAACAGAAGTGATGTCTGGCAGAGCTGGGTACCAGGGTGGCTTATGGTCCTTTGGAGTGGCTCATATCCATTGCTTGTCCACTAATGAGTAGCAGTAAGTACTGTAACTCCGCATGGATGAGCGGATGAGTGGTAAATGATTTTACAGGATTGATCAAACGTTTCAGGGTTTGTATCGGCACAATTCGTGGACGATGGTGTTAAATATTGAATCATAAGTGAGGAGAAGGAGAAATCAATTTAATGAATGATTAAAACCTTGGACAGAGATACAGATGAAAGCATGTGATTTAGATGTTTTTATATTTTAAATGATACAATATTGTATATATGATGTATAGTATAAATATATGTTCTGTATATTTTTCATAATGCCTTAATACATGAATACAGTGAAGTCAAATCTATTATTAAATTACAAGATAGATATGTCTGTCAGTTTGAAAGCTAGTTGCTGTGGAGACTTCCCCTGTATGAAACGGTCTGTATTGTGAAGTTTCCTTCATAAGTGTTGCTGTTTCAACATTCAACACCATGCCACAGGAGAGGTAGAAGCCAGACAGACAAAGTAACTGAACAATGTAGTGCAGTGAGGTGAGACATCTACTCTTCTCTTTTGTCCCTGAAATCTGCCTGGCTCACAGTGCTGAACTGGAAAAAGAAAATGTTTGAGTCTTTTTCCTCAGAAGTGAAGCAGTCTCGGCTCATTGCCCTCCCTAGGGCATCCTCAAGATTGGTGTTATTCTTGTGTAAGACACATTGGGTTGCTCAAGGACATCTACTCTTTGTTTTTTCTCGACTCAAGGTCTCTCTGACTCTGATTTCTGATTTCATCACTGATTGGGTGAGACTGACATAATTTTTTTTGCTTGTTTAGAGTGGGATGCAACCCAACTCTGGCCAAAAGTGGCAGTACTTGTGGAATAGTCTGTAAAATGGGTTATTGTAGGCAGGGGTGCAAGTATTGTATTTTTTTTACATACTGATTGTAGTCTCTAAGGGATTTGGTGATCAGTTGGTAGAATGACGGGCCGTTACGCCTTGCTTTGAGGCTCTGTCATCTAACACTGGTCCTAAAGGGATTACTCTGGGATGCAGTCATTGAGTTCTGTGGATGCCGAGTCTGTTTCAAATGTGATCTTGTACCTCTAGGCAGGTACAGGGACATAAGTAGAGTTTTGGTTCACAGAGTAATCACTGCACAGCGATCTCACACACACACACACACACACACACACACACACAGACACACACATACACTGAGGGAGTGAAATGGGGACTGAGTCCTCCCTGCGTTTTCGAAGAGAGGGAATGGGTGTGAAGTCAGTTGTGTGCACATTGTGGCCTTTTGCAGCCAGACAGATAGATATTTCAGCTGCTAAACTCTAAAGTTTAGGGCCAAAAGCAGAGCCTCTAAAGCTTCAGGAGAAGGCAGACGGACAGAAGTGATAAAAACTTTCACAGCTTGGAGGTAGTATGAAACCTTTAAATGGTTAGCTTGAAGAAAATCACACCTCAGTCATTTTTTTCTAAAGCCACTTCTATTTTATGGTCAAACTGTCAGAACTAGACTTCACACAAGATTAGATGATGACACGTTGACATTTATTACCCACTATAAATCTGCTTCATTAGATATAGTCTGCTGGTGTCCACGGGAAGAGAATGAGATCTTGTCATCTTTAAATGAGGAAGAGGGGGACATGACTCCTGTTAATGTTGATAGGCCTCGGTGCAAAGCGGAATCTTGAGAAGTGAGAAACTCTTATTTCAATACAGAGCGGCAGGAAACAAGCTCATATTTTCAGCACTAATCTCCCAAGCCCAAGATCTCATTATAGAACAAGATTTATGAGACGCTTGCCACTCATACACAGTCCAGTATATGTGCCATATAGATTTTCCCAGCGTACCTCCCCTTCCTTGCAACTGGCTTCTCCCTGTGCACTTTGCCAGCTGAAGTTTAACAATTTTGCAGAGCCTCAGCCCATAATTGCTCTGGGCTGTCCAGGCCCATAAGAAATGGCTGTAGGTGACATTCCTCTGAGCTAGTGGCTAACCAGCGCTATGTTTGCATCTATAATTAAACACCGAGTGAACCTCACATCTGCCAAATGCAGCCTTTTCCTCCAAATTGGGAAAGCAAATGGCCATCTTGAGAGCAGAGGGAAAGTGAAAGTGGCACTTGTGTGCTAGACATGTCAGGAACCTAATTTGAATGAATTATTACAGGTATTTTAGTGTATTATTTGGCATTCAAATGTGGCTAAACTCTCTGTATAGAAAGTTTGCCCTGTGGGCTGTGCACTCCACCACTTTTGCTATTATGTCCAGCCAGCTCCTATGGTCGACATCAAGTGAAACTGTTTCATGTGGTACATACATACTGGTTCTGTGAAACCATTGAGACTTTTAAAATCTTTTATACCCCCACTGCTATCCTTTCGCATTTACATTGTACATTAATCAATTTAGTAGACACTTTTATATGAAACCTCCTGCTACACAGGTAGAGCATACATTTAATCCGTCTCCTCCTAGCTTGCAGGCATCCCTGTACCAGGCGGCTCAAATCTCCTCCAGTTGTATTGGCACGCTGAATATCAATAGAGGCTTCCATGCAGGGAAGCCGTGCATGCTCCTCTCTTTCTCTCTCTCTCTCTCTCTCTCTCTCTCTCTCTCTCTCTCTCTCTCTCTCTCTCTCTCTCTCTCTCTCTCTCTCTCTCTCTCTCTCTCTCTCTTCCATGCAGGGAAGCCGTGCACGCTCCTCTCTCTCTCTCTTATCTATCTATCTATTCTATCCATCCATCTATCCATCCATATATCTATCTATCAGTCTATCTATCTATCTCTCTCTCTCTTTCTCTGTCTCTTTCTCTCTCTTTCTCTTTCTCTCTCTCTCTCTTCCCCTGTAGGTGCTCTCTCACAGGTGCCGAGCGGCTCTCCGCTCGCGGTAAACTACAGTGCCTCTGACAGACCTCTGTCTCCGAGGTAAACTCGCTGAATAATTGATCGCGGATCTTGCCGAAAGCGGCCTGAGGAGGTGCTCGACCAACAGCGTGGATATTAGAGTTCTCCATCATGAGCTCACAGGAGCGTTTGCGTGGGGGGTTGTGGTTTGCTAGAAACTGGGGAATGGTGATTGGGAAGATGGTGATATTATTAAAAAACATAGAAAACACACAACACACACTCACACACTCAAACACACACACAAACACACACACATACATAGAAACCTTTTGTATTTTAATGCATTTTATGGCATCAAATATACACTGCTTTTCATCCAAACGTTACCTCTAACTGTGCATGTCTATTCATCTGATCTACTCATATTACTAGCAAAGTGGGATACCGTGTTAAACCTTTGAAATGCATTTGGAGGAGTCAGACAGCACCTGAAATGTCTTGAGATATCTCAAGTGGAACTCAATTGGTTGTCACTCTGAAATTGGCTCTCCCTGCGACACTGCTGTACGTCTAGATGTACGTCTAGCCTTGTGTGCACTTAGTCTTTTCGTTCAACATGTCTATTTTCTCTCTTTCTTTCTACAGGTCGGAGAGTGAAGGCTCCAGGAGTGTCAGGTGAGTACGAACAGAAATGTTCCACAGTTTTGACTTGACTGTACAGTATGTTTTATGCTATTTTGTTAGCTGGAGTTACAGAGCTCATGGAAGAACATCTCATGCCATTCAAACATGCTCCGTTGCATTTCTGTCTCTGAGGTATTGACCAACTCATATGCTTGTGCTGCTGTGTGTGCCGTGGGTTTTGACTGAAGCCTTGACCTGCTCTCAGATTGTGTTTGACTGTTGTTCTTGGGTGTGTGGGTGGTTTTCCTTTCCACCAATCAGGCTATCCTCAGGGCCTCACATGATGTGCAGAGGGCACCGCCCCATAAGGCATGCTAGATCCTATCAGAATCATGGAGAGGTCTGATTCAGAATTCATCCCTGACTCCAGTAAATCGGACTGTTGGGTCACAATATTACTAATCTGAATCCCTGCTATTACTTGGGATCAACTATTTGTAATGTATTTGTAATGTAGTTAGTGTTACTACACAAACTGAATGGAAGTGGTTGCTAGATGTTTTTTCTTTCATATGCATGCCCAAACGTGACCTCTCCAAGCCCTAAACGAGTTGGGGTGGAATGACCTTGCTGTCATGATGCTGGGCAGGTGACAGGTTTTCGTGCCGTGCGATGGAGTGTCCAGTCGTGCACAGCCACGGGCACAGGCAGTTCTTCTGTTCGTCCCCCTGCTGTCAGCAGTGCTGAATCAGAGGGTCTCCTGCTGTAAACTCAGTGTCCTCGGAAGCCTCTGGAATGCATATTAACCGCGTCTTGTCCTACTCCTCCTTGCATGGCAGTCAGACATGTCACATAGTCTCTGTGCCAAAATTGTGTTGTGTTTCTTTCTTATTTTTCTTCTTCTTTGAGCTTTTTTTTTTGCTTCAAACTTAGCATTATCATCGCCATTCATCATCTTCAAGGTTTCCACTTCATAGACTAAACCCACGAAGATTAAAAACTACCGTATATAAATAAATATATGAAGTGGCATATCTTCTGAACAGTGCTCAGTGGTGCCTAGAACAGTTTGTGAGTGAATATAAATCAGCCTTCTCTGCTCAGAGTGACCCCCCCCCACCAACACACACACACATATGCACACATACACACACACACACACACACACACACACACACACACACACACACACACACACACACATATATACACACACACACACACACATATACACACACTCCCAAAAATGATCTAAAGTTGTCAGCCGTGCTGCCAGGCCCTCACATCACACAGGTGCCAGACACGGTGATGCATTCGCACACCATCGCTCTCCCTGACACTTAAGGTGGACGGGCCGGACACTTCTCCCCATCAGAGATGAGCAGCAGGCCCTTTCATCATGCTGATCGATGGCCCAGCCAAAACAGGTCTCTATCGTGTAAAGAAAACCAACCCCCTCCCACCCCCCCCAAACATCCATTTTCCTCTGTCTTTTGGCAGGAGATGTTCACATCTCAGTTGACCCTAAGGGCTTCATTCAGTAGAGATAAATTGTTTGTATTTGGTCATGTGTGCAAACGTTGTTGTTCTGCCAGTCCCTTGGGGGACATTGTTGTGGTGATTTCCTCTGTTTCCTTTCAAGAGGGTCAATGAACATTAGGTTTGAGTACACAGACGATTGTGAGCTATGTGTTTTATTATGCCCTCCACCAACGAGGTTATGTTTTTATTTGTGTCAGTTGGTGGGTTAGTTGGTTGATTTGTTAACAGGTTCACTTAAAAACTAGTAGTTAAAAACTATTAGTTAGGTGGAAACGTGTAGCATGGACCAAGCGGAAATCCCACAAACGTAGCACTTGCACACATTTTGTTTTGCTTTCGCGAACGTTGCTATATATGCTATTATTGGCGACTGTTGGGCCTTGGCCATGGTATGCATGATGTTCTTACACCAGGTAGAGGCAAAGTGGAGAAAACATTTCATCAGTAGAATGTGCTGCTCTGGGTCTGCGGTTCGGGACAAACGTTGGTATTTTTCTTTTTTATGTGTGTGTGGGATGGAGGGGGGGCAAAGTCAATGTCCCATGAGTTTATTTCTAGCAAAGCCCATCAGCCAGAGCAACGCTTGTAGAGAAATTGTGGCACATTATCAAGGCTACGCATGCAAAACCCCCTGAGATTTCTTTTTCTTTCTTGAAAGAAGACGTTGAACTTGTGAACCTGCATGCTTTTCTGGGTCAGCTGCTATAATTTGAATTACCTGCAACTAGATTAGCAGGTCCTTGTGTCAGAGCAGTATTGGAAGTGTCAGCGAGTGATTCAGTGGGGTGTATGGTAGAATGTGGCCTGCTGTAATGGCAGTAATACAGCCCTCCATTAGTCTGAGCGCAGGAGAAATGTCATGTAATTATGATTCTGCTGCACAGTGTTTTCCCATGGCTATTGTTCTCTCTCAGGTGGCTCTCCATAGGTCAGCTTGATGTACTGTTGCTGGCCAACTACATTTGGTCATAAATAAAAAGCATATCAAAGCAAATACACTAGAGTGTAGAGTCCATAAAGGATATTTTCTCAGAAAGTGGAAAAATAGAAAGTAGCAAACAAAAGTAAATGTCAACACTTTTTTTTGTATGGTTTGATAATTTGAAACTGTTACGAAATCTTCTTTTGGCTTAAGTTTCTTTCTTAGGACAACCTAAAGACAAATTTAGTGTGTCATAATCTCAATCTCAAGACAGATCTTCATAGATCAGCAGAAGAGACCTGAGACTGATCCAGGATCAGAGCTCTGCTCCAGAGGTGTAGTGTAAGGTATGAGCTACACCAGGCGCGTAACTGAAGCGTTACGTTCGCGACGCGTAAAATCCATTTTAGATGAATGGTCTATTTTTTTCTAACGTACACCCCACTGTCACGTCTGGTGTAGCTACTTCCATTGATTATAATGGAAGCTAATTGTTGCAGCAGACACAACGCGAAGGGAACGCTTCAGTTACGCGCCTGGTGTAGCTCAGCCCTAACTGTGTGGAGGCTGATGGACACAGCCAGCTGTGCCCTGGGTTGCCTCCGAGGGCTGTCTGAGCGATTTTTCCCAGCCAAGCCAAGCCAAGCCAAGCCATGCCCGTGTCTGGAACTCAGTGTCTGGGAAGGCGATTTGGCCTCTAATCTGAGAGGTTTTTTAAAAAAAAATTGTTTTTAGCCTTTTTGAAGCGAAAATGGGGTGAAATGTAGAGGCAGTCTTCTTTTTTTGCCCGCCCATGACAGGAGAGTGAGTGTGGGTATGGGAGTGAGTGTGGAAGGGAGGGCAGGAAAGAGAGACAGAGGAGGCTCAAAGAAATTTTTTTTGGTGTGCGGATGAATATTGCATCCCTTTATTATTGTGTGCTGGTGTCACAGAGGTACACACACACACGTGGTCTTAGAAGTGACATTTGGAGGAGTGGGTCTGACATGTTTGAGCAGAATAAGAGCGTCTCCGTAGCTGACATCTGGAATCATCCGGTCCTGTCCAAGAGTGATGGAGATTCCCAGTGACTGGTTGAACCCTGAGAGGACAAAGGGCTTGAGGCATGGTGCTATGAATTATCCAGACTGTGTGTGTGTGTGTGTGTGTGTGTGTGTGTGTGTGTGTGTGTGTGAGTGAGTGTATGCTTTGTTTTGTTTCTTTGTCTTTACCTCCCTGTGTGTGTGTATATATGTGTTGAGTGGTTGTAGTATTGTGTGCTTTTGTTTGTAAGAGTGTGTGTGTAAGTGCATGTGCGCACGTGCATACTATATATTTTTTTTGTTATGTGTGTCCATTTCTTTTCCCTCTTATTATTGTGCTACCATTTCCCCCTGTGATCTGCGTGACTCAGTAGAGCTCCCATCTCTCTCCTTGTCCTCTCTCTGTACATCTCCCCTGGCTGAACCCTACCTCCCAATCAGAGTGCTTTAGCTACCACTCCACTCCGAGCATTCACACTCACTTAACCTTCCCAGTCATTTAGTATGGAGCGCCTGGCCTCTCATATAGCCCTAAATGCAGGATAAGCATTTCTTCATTATGCCACTCTGTATTGCTTCTGACACTGGACACTGCATTGGCAATTGTGTTTGGGTGGCCTGCAGTAATGTGGGGGGAAGATGCCCAGTTGAAGGCAATATAATGGAAGATAAAGTAAAGTGGAGGGTCGTAATTTTTTCTCTCTTTGGCTCTCTGACAGAATGGGAATAATGATGAAAAATTCTGCACTGACCTGAACCCAAAATGATTTTAATAAGTTTGCGGAAACATCCGTAGAAATTGGCAAAATGGTCCAAACTGCCTCAGAAAATTGGATGTGGCGGCTAATAGGAGACTTGTCTGGATAATTGTCTGTTTATCAGAAGATGTTTCAAGTGCAGGGTATCCACCCATTTCCATTGGCGATATTTTAAAACTTTTCCGTTAGCTTTCAAGGACTCTTGAAATTTCACCTTTCAGAGTTTATCCTTTTCAAGGGGAAATTAAATCACATTATGGAAATTCACACAATGAAATGGCATCATTGTAAGAGTACAACAACATAATTGATATCATTATAGGTACATTTGACAAAAAAAATATCTCATAACTTTAAAAACTGCACTGCAAACTGTGCTCGGGAATACAGCAGGAGATGACTGTTTGTAATTGGGAGTAATAGCTCTAGGGTGTCTCTCTGCTCTGTTCATTGGCTGTGTGTAGTAGCTGGCCTCAGGTCGTGTGTGTGTGTGTGTGTGTGTGTGTGTGTGTGTGTGTGTGTGTGTGTGTGTGTGTGTGTGTGTGTGTGTGTGTGTGTGTGTGTGTGTGTGTGTGTGTGTGTGTGTGTGTGTGTGTGTGTGTGTGTGTGTGTGTGTGTGTCAGAAACTGTTTCTCGCTCTCTCTGTATTTGTGTGTGAGAGAGAGACAGAAAGAGTGTGTCTATGTGTGTGTTGGCCCCTGTGGTTTGGCTTCAACCCATTTGGGAGATCTATCACACCAGGCTGCCTTTAACTTTTATCTGTCTCACTTACTTGAGGCCATCTAGACACACACGCACACACACACACACACAACCTCTGTGGCAGCAGCCAGTGTGACAGTCACCCCCTGATTGTATATAGTTGTAACATGCCTCTATGAAATAAATATGTGTGTGCATTGGTGTACATACCTGTGGTGTGTGTTTCTGTGTGTCTATGGGCCCTATCTTGGCGTTCTAAAACCCAGCACATAGCGTATTCTTATCACGACGCAAAGTGTATTCCTGTCTTACACTCAAGTTTTTTGCCATGCCCTTCTCTTTAATTACACAAAGTGCCCAGGGGTGTGGCAATTAACGACCTAAGGTGTGGTCTGGTAACCTGACTCTTGCCAGATGAATTTCGTTCCGCCTAGCTCCGCTCACATCCATCTGGGATCGCTTCCGTTGAGATGATTTTGGCACCAGATTTTATCGTAGAGCCAATCAGGATGCGGGGCGGGAGTTTTATAGATGTGACGTATCGTAGAAGCGACTGTGAGACTGTTCTTAGCGTCACGGGTTGGCTTCGATGTGAGTGGTTGAAGTAGCACGTCAATAGATGACGGACAAGTGGCTTATCCAATCATATTGCAAGGATTTTTGATAAGGCCCAGCCTTCTGAAATACCTCTCCAATGGATCGATCCCAGATGGATGAGTGGAGCTAGGCGGTAGAAATTAATCTGGCAAGAGTCAGGTTATGGTCTGGCGCATTATCTAAAAATTGCTATCTTACACCATCTAAAAAGCATTACACCACTGACCAAGAAAAATCTGGTCTATAGCGAAAGGCACATATGAAGCACAGCTGAAGACGCACTGTCACAAGATAAGTAGCAACTACATAAGTAGCAACTCCTCTGCAGGATAAATGTCCTTTTTATTCAGTCATTCGAACATTATTGGGGTAAATGCTGCTTTTTTCAGGCTATGTTTTCAATGGCAACCCATTGTTAGTCTAAAGTGAAAGTAATTAACTGTGTATAACTGTTTTGTCATTGACTATGACACCATGGTGAAGCTAGTTTCACTTTGCCAATTAGTTCAAATAATAGACGGGTGCAGATGTGTGTAGGTGTATGGTCTCACGTGCAAGCAGATTCCTTCAAATGCGCCGCTGACCATCAAAATACCGATGCACTGTTTGAAGTTGCACTGCTTGCTGTTAAAGGGAATGACAGATGTCATTTTCATTGGTTTAAAGGATGTCACGCCCAAAACACACCCATGACTGATTAAGAAACATAAGACCAACCTTTTTGCGCCAGGTCCCCGACGATTGATAACAAAACCACCCCCAATGTGGACTGGACAAACCGCCAGTGACCATGCGTTTTAGAACGCTAAGATAGGACCCTAAGTGTGTGTGTTCATGTGTATTTGCTGACATTGCACATTAGGCACATCGGTCAGAGCCAAGGGCTCTGCGGCAGTGTTTGGTTGTGTACTGTGAAGCAGCGGGCACTGAATGACCTGTGAAGGCATTTACTCCTGATGGGTGGTCTAAAGCAGGAGTGTCAAACTCAAATTCACAGGGGGCCAAAATTAAGAACTGGGAGTATGTCGCGGGCCAAGCTCAACATTTATTGAATAACCGATGTTTTTATTGAATTAAAACTGTATACACACACAAGAAAAAATAGAATGCAGGCATTTCTGAATATAGCCTAATAGAAAAAATATATTGAATATCTGAATAGAAAAATATTGGCCTATTTTTGCAGGTGAACTATAAAAATCGTAAATAACATTTAACAACTATCAAAATTGTAATTGTAACTATTAACAGTTCATGACAGTTCACGTCATGAACTCATGACAGTTCACGTTCACGTCATGACAGTTCACGTTCAACGTAGTGCCGTTTTATGTTGACAGCTACGGTGAATCCACATACCAAGCAAACGGGTTTGTCCTTGAATAATATGAATAATCGTTTTCCCACCTATCTTGAAAGCTCCGATTAGCAGTCTTTCGCTTCGCCATTTTTTCGTTGATAGTTTGTCTGGTTGCATGGATACATGTTTTGTTTATGAACAGAAAAGGCGGCATTAACGATGCAACGCATTTTGGGATTTGAAGTGTTATCGGTGTATGATACACTGTACAGTAGCCTATGTAGCAACTTGATGGGCTGCGCTCATGCGCTGAATAGAATAGCGTGCTGGGCCCAGTGTTGCCAACTTAGCGACTTTGTCGCCATATTTAGCGAGATTTCAGGTCCCCCCAGCGACTTTATTTTTTAAAAGCGACTAGCGACAAATCTAGCGACTTTTTCTGGCGTTCTTGGAGACTTTTGGAGACTCTGTCGTGATTGCATGTACTGTCCCATTTTACTGTTCTGAGTGAGCAGTGAGTTCTGTGCTGTGTGTGATTGCCCCTCCTCCCTCGCTACTGTCTCACCCTCTCTCAGCTGATAGCTCTGCTCAGTGGCAGTGTGTGCTGCTGCGAGACAGTGGGCTGGATTCAGGCTGCTCGAAACACTGCAGGCCGTAGGCTAGCCTACTGCAAGCGAGCATCACAGACCGGTCTGCTTATCCTGTCCGTCATCTGCCATTCTCCGTTCTGTATTAAATTATTAACGCCTTAACTAACGTGATATCTGATAATTTGCATTCAGTCAGATGAGTGTGGTAAAAACCAAACTTCGTAATCGGATGTCCTTGCAGACCCTTAACTCCATCTTGTACATCCGTTATGGCCTGGAGCTGTCTGGTGAGGCTTGCTATGAACACCAGCTACCTGGTAATGTTTTACAGCTTTTTGGCACATCAGCTGCTTACTCTTTCAAGGCAGGTCCCTCAGCTGCTGAACCTGCCATAGAGGGTGAAAATGAGGATGACCTACTCTTTGTTTAGTGTGTGTGTGTGTGTGTTGGGACCAGAGGAGGTCTGAATAGTTCATAGTTCATAGGCCTAGTTGTAAATCAATACATTTAGAAATTTTCATAAAAGTGGGTTAAAAACCAATAAAAAATAAATAATAATAAAAAAAAAACATTACAAAAAACACAAAACCATAAAAAAAAGTAACTCTGCCAGCGTGTCTTTTAATTTACGTCTGCCGGTCCTAAGCCCGGGTAAAGGAGGAGGGTTAAATTCGTCATTACGTCATTTAGCGACTTCTGGCGACTTTTAGGACAGCCTTTAGCTACTTTTCTCACTGAGGAGTTGGCAACACTGGCTGGGCCAGCTCTAACGCGGATGCGCTGAAGAGAATACTGTCGGGCCAGCTCAGATATGGATGCGCTGTATAAACTACGCGGCGGGCCACTTCTAATACAGATTGAATAATGACCTCGCGGGCCACAAATAAGCGGCCTGAGTTTGACATCCCTGGTCTAAAGCCTTTGTTTAGTGGTCAGGAATCCCTCAGTATTGTGGTGGCTATAAAAATAAGATGGTGTTGCAGTGTAGCACTGACATCAGAGAATGCCTCAAATATTCCAAATTCCATTGAATGGGCTTGTGAAGTTTTCATAGGCTAAATATGACGACAGCCATCAAATTGCTTCTAATTCAGCAACTGACTATAACATGCACGAATACTGTGCTCTCGCATTCAGCTACAAATTCCCACAGTGCTTTGTGTCATTCTGGGTTATTATGGGATGGCTTCCTGCATCCTGCCACAGCATTACCACACGCTTCAGACACTCCCTCAGACGCCTCTCTCCAGCCGCAGGCTGCTGGTGTGCTAGCTGAGAGCTGGCCCACATCGGCCTGTTTGTTTCAAAGCCAGCGCTGGCTGTGTGATGTGCTCCGATGGGAGGCGGCGAATGTGGGCCGAGGAGCAGCGCGGTGCAGAGCAGGAGAGAGGAGAGAAGGGGAGGGGAGGGGAGACTTTAGTCTACTGAGCACGAGCGGGCGAAACACACTGCGTGCATGACCATGATTGCGTGCATGACCGTCTCTCTCTCTCTATCTCTCTCTCTCTCTCTCTCTCTCTCTCTCTCTCTATCTTTCTCTGTTTCTCTCTGTCTCTCTTTCTCCCTCTCTCTCTCCCTTCTCACTGTCTCTCACTGTTAGCCCGACTGACAGACAGCAGTTGCGCTCAGCTTCGTCCCCTCTACCTCGCCCCAGATGTTTTAGCAACACCCTTGTTAGCATCCTGTGGTTAGCAGCACCCTTGTTAGCATCCTGTGGTTAGCAGCACCCTTGTTAGCATCCTGTGGTTTGTGGCACTTTGGGACTCTACTCTCTGTTCAGGTGCTCCTCCACTCAGCAACACTTCTGTACTATTTACTATTGACAAAGAATGTCATTAGTCCCCCAACCCGACCCCCCATTCCCGCCACCTCCCAGATATGGACAGATTCTGGGGAGGACCTGGCTGTGATGCGGTGGTGAAGCTTTGGAGCTGTGTCCGGTCAGAGCCAGACTCCTTTTACAGTCACAAGGAAGTGTGATCGTTTTCTACACATTTTCTAGAAAAAAAGAAATCTTCTCAGAACAATGATCTTGATATGCCTCTCTGAGTATTTGAAACTTAAAGCCAACCGATATATCTTTTTCTGATGAGCATCATGGTGTTGGAGAGAAAAATTTGTGTTTAGAACTAACAGACGCTGCAAGCTGAAGCTGAAATGTAAGTAGGCCTACAAGAAAAGAGTAGAGTGGCTTGTTAATGCTAATTAGATTTCAGTGTTTGATAATGTATACATACACAGTGTGTGTAGCTCAGCTAAATGGATGCAACTCTGATCAGCCTACATTCATTGGTTACCCAGTGTGGCATTAAATACAAAATAGAAAACAAATCTTGCTGAAATGATTAGGAGCCTCTGTCTTTAGAGTTGAGATCTGTGGAGGTCTGTAGCACTGTGCAGTGAGTGAATTCTAGTAGAAAAGTACATTCTGTTTTAGTAGGAATGCAGGCCAAGACAGTTACTGTACAGTTTCATTTTGATGGCTGTGTGTGTGTGTGTTTGTTTTATTGTACCACAAAGTTCAAGTATCTTGGCGATCTAAAACCCAGCGCATAGCGTATGCTTTCAGTTTTTTTGCCATGCCCTTCTCTTTTATTACACGATGTGCCCATGGGTGTGGCAATTAATGCCCAAAGGTGTGGTCTGCCGCATTATCTAAAAATCGCTATCTTACACCATCTAAAAAGCATTACGCCACTGACCAAGAAAAACCTGGTCTATAGCGAAAGGCGCATATGAAGCACAGCTGAAGACTCACTGTCACGAGTTCTGTTTTAGTAGGAGTGCAGACCAAGACAGTTACTGTGCAGTTTCAGTTTGGTGTGTGTGTGTGCGTGTGTGCGTGCGTGCGTGCGTGCGCGTGTGTGTTATAGAGTGTTATGTATTTGTGTGAGAGTCATGTTGATAAACTCAAAGGAATGTGGGTGAAAATGTAGCAGAAGCAAATCTGTGCACTATATGATACTCATAAACCTTACTATATGAGAATTCTAGATTTGTAGCATAATCATGTTCATGGTGGGGATGCTCTTTTAATAGGATGCTGACTATCCCTAAAAAACTGAGACTGTTTTTGGATAATCCAGCAACATTATGGGTAGCCTAGTTTTCTTCCTAAATCTACTGTAGTAATTTTTCACAGCTGGGGTGACCTACTAACAGGGGTTAATATAATTTTATACATTTTAATATCATTTTATAAATTTACATTTTACAAAATGCACTAAATAGAAGCTGTTGCTCCACAAAAACGGCGATCAACTATCCTGACAGTATTGAGAGTATTTGGTTAGAGGAATATTTTGCTCACTCATGCTAAAGGATAGTTTGACAGCCTTGTTATGCTGCTTTATCTACACACTGACATTAATGCAGCATAACACAGTCCTTTTCCCTTATAATAAAGGCATCATAAGTCATTTTGATGCTACACTGGCTTATAGTATGGGGAATAAAGTCTTACATTGCAAGCCTGTGCCCAGGACATTTGATATTGCACTGTGCAAAGTTGTTGATCGGGTAGGATCATGACCCATTTCGTTGTTTTTTCATGAGGGTGCCGTGCCGTCTTAGTGCTAAATGGCATCGAATATTGATGTCAAGGGGCATAGACCTAAATTCTTCCATGGTGTTGCTTTGAATTAATAAATGTAGTTTAGAGTCATAACATATCCACAAATGGCACTAAACACAATCAGCTTTCTCCATTAGCTGCAATGCCAGGACACAGAACTGTTCTGCACTGACTTACTCCATTTTCAAATAGTCAAATCTTTGTGGTACAATAAAATTGGCTTGCACTTGCACATTGACCATCAGAATTATTTTATTTTATTTTATCTATTTTTTGCTACCATATCATGGCTTTTTTGTTAGTATTTGTTTTTTTGTGGTTCTTTTGTGTTCTATTTATAACAGCCTCAGTGACAGTTAAGGACCTTGCATTTGTATTTATTCATTTATCAGACACTTTTATTCAGAATATTTTATATCATAGTACAAACGCAGAAATGCAAATGCACAGGCACATACACAGGCACAAACACAAGCACCCATATTTATCGCACCCTTTGTATCAAGGTCACGTCTAGCAGGGGAGCTGCATGAGGACCATGAGTTGGCGTTCCTAAATGATTAGTCTCTAACCTAGCTTGACTTCTCTCGCTTAGACGTTATGACAGAGAGGTGCATTTTTTAAACCTCAGTGGGGCCTCAGCAATTAAAACACTTGCATTATTATTTACATTTACTGTTTGAGGTTTCTTGCTCGAGAGAACAGTGATTGTAGCGTTCACCTGTAAGCAAGAGGTCTTACTATGAGGGGAGTTCTAGAGCCTCTAAACAAATCTCTTGTTGAAGGCTTCAAGATTGCTTGTTTTTTTTCTTCTACTGTTATTTTCAGAAAGACTTAAAATTGCATAAAATTTAGAATCCCATTGTGTTTCTCTATTGGTGTATTATGTAAGTCGTTGTTTTGGTATTGCACAAAAATCTGTTGATGTTGATTAAACTTTAAAATCATAAATGATGATGCAACTGTGAAATTATTTCACTGTTGTCAGGTTGAACATTTGAGTGAGTCTTTCGGTTTTCCTATACGTGTGTGTGTGCGTGTACAGTATGTGTATGTGGCTTCAAGTAAGTGAGACAGTGTGTGTTTGCGTGTCTGTGTGTTTGTATGTGTATCTGGCATGTGTTCATAAAGACTTATTCCTGTTTGCTAAACTCTGTACTGTACTGTTGTCTTGTGTGTGTATCTTCGTGGGTCTGTCTGAATTTAACTTTCTGTTTGATCATTGGGGGATCAGTTCCGCTCGGCCTTGAAATGTCTGCCCTGCCTACCCTGCGTGTGTGTGTGTGTGTGTGTGTGTGTGTGTGCGTATTTGTATGAGGTGAGCGAGGCTTCTTATTGCTAGCTTAGCTCTGCATGTCACAGCATGTTACAAAGCTAAATGTGGTTGTGTTGCTTGTGCAAGCTAGACTTTGTGTTAGTGTGTGCTTGTGTCAGTATTTGTGTGTGTGTCCATGCATAGGAAAGGGGCCTGTTCCTCTTGGTTTAGCTCTACGTGCCAGTGAATACACACACGTGTGTATGTGTGTGTGTGTTTATTGGTTTGTCCATGTATGAGATGCTGTAGATCTGTTCCTTTGGGTTTATTTCTGTATATGTGTGTGTTGTTGTGTGCGTGTGTTGTTGCGTGTGTGCGTGTGTGCGCGCGTGCGCGGTTTTGTGTCTGTGTGTGTGTGTGTGTGTGTGTGTGTGCGTGTGTGTGCGTGTGTGTGTGTGCGTGTGTGTGTGCGTGTGTGCGCGTGTGTGTGTGTGTGTTTGGGCACTCACAAACAGAGAGAGTGAGAGCCCTGTTCCTCCTCGGCCTTGGCTCTGCGTGTGTGTTGTCCCTGCCCAGGCGCTCTGAGCTCAGTCTTGTGGAGCGCTGATTGGCAGGCTGTGGGTGGCAGCAGCAGTGGTGCGTGGCCGTCTTGGCCAGCTGTGCAAAACAGCCACCCGCAGCCGACCGCACACTCGCAAACCAGACAGGCCCTTACGTGACTCCCGATACAGAGGCTGAGGTCACTCAGAAACCGAAGGAGAGGGCAGGCGGACGGCCACATGTCTTCTGCTCTGGGATTCACGGGACATCCCCTGCAGTTGTTGCCGTTTGCTGCCGTTGTTGTTGTTGTTGAGGAGGGAGTGAAGGAGCGGGCCTCTCTTCTGGACCCAAGAAGAGCAGCCGAGCAGAGCAGAGCCGAGCCGAGCCTTTGCTGTCCCCGTCCCTGTCACCCATTAGAGACACAGACAAATTCAAACATGTGAATGGAAGTGAATTTCTAAACTGAGACCCGCTGGCTGCGGCTCTTTTCAAAAATGGTTCACATGTCTGCTAGTCTGCATGTCTGCGACCCCTGGATGGACTCCGAGAGAAGCTGAGGTCAACAAGAAGGCAAGTGAGGAAGGGAGTCCCAATATCTCCTGCCCAAGGGCTTCATGGTGTGCTGTTGTTTTTGTTGTTGATCACAGACCAAGAATGCTTACATAAAGCAGTGAGTCCTGTTTGAGGCCCTTGCTCCGGTTTTTGCCTTTAGCTTGTCAGAACCAGTTAACATGACCGTGCCAGGGGTTTAATTCCCAGGGAATTCAATTAGTATACCTTTATTGTATTGTAATTTAGCCTGCCTTTGGAAAACAAAATGTTGCTTTCCATTTGAAGTGGGTGAATTTTTGGATGTGAAATTAGCAGTTTTGGCCATCTAAGTGCAGTGGCATGAAAATATTGCTAAACACACACACACACACACACACACACACACACACACACACACACACACACACACACACACAGAAAAAAAACAAAAAAACAACAGCATTGTTTTTCTGACTGTCTGTGCTCCTTCCGGGGCCAGAAAGCCTAGTCCTTGAAATACTGCAGGAATCAATGGGCGTGAATTGGACCAGAGAGCGAGCTAAAAACTAATGAGAATTGAACTAGCTGTGTTTTCAGGGTCGCTAACTCCAAACACCTGTGGGGTAAACATTGCTTTATAGTCAGTGGAATGGGTCTGTGACTGGCAGGTCAGTAGAAGGACTGAAGGAGAGAGGTTGGCCAAGAGCTGAAAGTCTGTTGCATTTGATTGAAATGTACCGTTTGTTTGTTTGTTTGTTTGTGTGTGTGTGTGTGTGTTTGTGTGTACGCGTGTGTGCGCGTGTGTGTGTGTGTGTTTGTGTGTGAAAGAGAAAGAGAGATAAAAGACATTGTGTGTGTGTGTCTGGGTGTGTGAGCATGTGTGTGTCTGAGAACACTTGTATGCCGCGCCACCCCAATCTCTCATTTGTTTACACGACTGAAGGTCACTGTTTGTAGCAAGTGGGTGGGCTCTGTGTGTCGGAGCTGATAGCACACCGTTGGCACTGTGCCACATGTTTTTGTCCCATGTTTATTCTTGTGGTTAAATGGTAGAGGCCACACACACACACACACACACACACAGAAACACAGACACACACACACACACACACACACACACACACACTTACAGAGACAGAGTGAGAGAGAGCCTGTCCCTGGACCTCAATTAGTCCTTGAAAGTAGCGGTGTGAGGGCGCGTGTTGAGCCCTCGCCAGCTGTTCACCACTTTTGAAGTTTCAGACGGAGAGGTGCTCGGCAATTGTGGTTACGTAAGCTCCCTAAAACCTGCCTCTCGGCGATAACGGGGATGCTCCATAAACACAGAGAGAGAGGATTCTGTAGGACTTAACCTCATAGCATGCCTGCTTATCATGTAGTACTGTGGGGTCGCTGAGAAGCACAGTCCTCTGGGTGGTGGTGTTGTGTGTGTGTGTGTGTGGGGGGGGGGCGAATAGCCTTTTGCTGTCCACTATCCCCATCATGGCAGACATTAAGAGCTGCAGGTTTGTTTTCGTTAGGAGCATATCTGCTGAAGTGGACTGCTGAGGAGCGTAAGACAAGCTGCCAAGAGAGCTGAGTCACGAGTTAAGCTGATAGCTGTAGTGTAGAGTTTCCCTTCCTCTCCCACCCAGCCCCCCTCCATGAACATCTCCTGGTCCAAATGCACCAAATCCTGAATACGTAATGCCTGATAATGCCCAACACTTTTCCAGGAGAGAGGGGAGTGAGACAGAGTGACAGAGACAGAGACTGAGAGACAGAGACAGAGAGAGAGAGAGACTGAGGAGAGAAAAGAAAGAAATATGATTACCATTTGGAAATTAATAATTCAGTACTCCAAAATGGAAGTTATATGCAATGGGACTTTGATCAATTAGCTCGCAGTGATATTGCTTTCCCATTGTTCAGTGGCCGATGAAAGAATTTGAGTTTTTTTCCCCCAGTAAATACAAAATATCCGCAGAGAACTTTTCAGGAAGTTAATTAAATGATGGGGGGTTTTGATTAAAGCCAGGCATCCACTGTGACCCAACTCATTTAAATTCTTCCCCCCCACCTCTATTGAAATCACCGTTACTTAAGAAAACTTCTCTCAACCCTGCTCAAGTCGAGAACTACCACCCTGTCTCACTCCTGCCTTTCCTATACAAAGGCATTGAACGAGCAGTCTCCAAACAGGTCTCTGACTTCCTTTCACAGAACAACCTTCTGGATCCAAATCAGTCTGGGTTCAAAAGCAGCCACTCTACCGAAACGGCTCTGCTGTCTGTACCAGAAGCCTTAAAAGAAGCCAGGGCGACCGCTCGGTCATCAGTACTCATTCTGCTTGACTTATCGGCTGCCTTTGACACGGTTAATCACCGCATCCTTCTCTCTATACTCTCTAACATGGGAATCTCCGGTTCTGCTCTCTCCTGGTTTGAATCCTACCTCACAGGACGCTCGTTTAACGTATCATGGCTTGGTCAGCTATCTGCACCTCACCATCTCACCACAGGGGTCCCCCAGGGCTCAGTGCTGGGCCCCCTTCTCTGCTATTTACACCACCTCCTTGGGACAGATTATCCGTTCACATGGCTTCTCATACCACTGCTATTCAAACGACACACAGCTCTATCTGTCCTTTCCACCTGATGACCCCTTGGTTTCAGCACGGATCTCGGATTGCCTCTCAGACATAGCTACATGGATGAAGGCACACCACCTCCAGCTGAACCTCTCAAAGACTGAACTGCTGGTCCTCCCAGCTAAACCTACCATACACCACGACATCAACATCAAATTTGACTCCCTGTCTGTTTCACCTACCAGGACTGCAAGAAATCTAGGAGTTGTTCTCGACAACCAACTAACCTTCTCAGATCATGTTGCCTCAGTCGCCCGGTCATGCCTTTTTGCACTGTACAACATACAGAAAATCAGGACTTACTTGACTCAAGATGCTACCCAACTTCTGGTTCAGGCAATAGTCATCTCACAACTTGACTACTGCAACGCCCTCCTGACAGGTCTCCCAGCCTGCGCAGTGAAACTCCTTCAGATGATCCAGAATGCGGCGGCGCGCCTGGTCTACAACCAACCCAAAAGGCCACATGTTACCCCACTGCTCATCCAGCTACACTGGCTACCTATGGCGGCCCGCATTAAATTCAAGGCTCTATGTAAGTAGTCTCCGGTTCTGCTCCCACCTACTTGAATGCCCTTATACAGACATACGCTACCTCTAGACCGCCGCGCTCCTCAGACGAACAACGTCTAGCTCTACCACCGGTACGCTCAGGCCAATCCAAACTTTTCTCATCTGTTGTTCCTCGTTGGTGGAACACACTCAGTTACTACAAGGGCAGGGACATCCCTCTCCATTTTCAAAAAAATCCTGAAGACCCAGCTTTTTAGAGAACATCTCCTCTCATAGCACCACTTACAAAAAGTCTTGCTGATCCTAGCACTTACCAGCCGTCTTGAACTGACACTCAACTGTTTAAAAACAGCACTCACTGATGCACTTATTCTTACTGTACTCTACCGTTTTTAAATTGTCTTAAAATTGTTGAGAGAATTGCTTTAAAACTTAACTGTTACCATGTTGTTAGTCGCTTTGGTTAAAAATGGTCAGCCAAATGTAATGTAATGTTATGAAATTAACAAAATCCGACCAGCACTTCCACCACCACCACCACCACATCCCCAGGAGTGAAGGCTGCATGAGAGGACCCCCCCCCCCCCCTCAAAGGAATTGGTTTGCTCATACAATTAGAAGACAAATAAAAACAAGGGGAATTCATTATTAGGTGTTCCGTTCAGTTAAGCACAGTTTCGCTTCACAGTTGCACATACACAGAAAGGGCGAGGGAAGATATTTTTAAAAACACATTTTCCACTTCATTGAAAGCATTATCAAAGGTGTTTTCAATGATCTGGAGAATAGTATCTGCTCATTTAGTATAGCTTCTTGTGTCTCAGAAAATGTCTGTCGGCCCTTGGCTTATGTTTGACATTTGTTTTGTTTGTTACATTTGATTTGCCCATTCTCGTTTTCTCTATCTTTCTTGCTCTTTCTTTCTTTTTTCTCTCCCTCTTTCCCTCGCTCCCTCTCTGTCTCATGTTCATGCATGCGTGATGACATAAGACTAATCTCTCAGCTCCCCACACTGCATGTTATTTTTGCCTGTTTTGGTTTCGTTGTTTTTTTTGGGGGGGGGGGGGGGGGGCTGACTCTGCCCACTCCACCGACACACAGACCTCCTGCAAGAGGCCACAGATGGCCGCCAATTAGCTACCCAGCTGCTCATGCCAAAGCTCTTTGGCTGCAGCGTGCAGAGACGCGATTCTCTGACCACCGTAGCAGTCTCCCCCCACACCCATCTCAACTTCTCTCTCTCTCTCATTCCCCATAGCTAGCACTGCCCCCCGTTTTCGTCATCCCTGTTTTTCGCCCAAAAACTTCTCTCTCTCTCTCTCTCTCTCTCTCTCTCTTTCTCTCTCTCTCGCAAGCCACTAGTGGTAATCATTACTCGCTTACCCAATCATGCCAATTTGTCCCCATCCACAGTTAATTACACTGCTACAATAAAATGGGCAAATTCATCAGGCCTTTATTAGCTGTGCTCCTGTAATATCCTAATATACTTGACCATCTTGGGCTGTTTTTATGGGGCCCGTAATGCCTGTGTGGTGTAATCATACTCTGTCCCCATAGAGCCAGAAAGGAAACATGACCGGCGTCTAGCATATGTCCAGCATCTGGGCAGATCTAAGGACTATTCACCGCTAATGATGCAGATGATTGCTAGTGTGCGTGTCTGTGCGTGTGTGCGTGTGCTTGTGTGTGTGTGTGTGTGCGTGTGCTTGTGTGTGTGTGCGTGTGCTTGTGTGTGCGTGTGCGTGTGCGTGTGCGTGTGGTGCTAGTGCTGGGTGGTGAGGGCGGACACAGGGGAGTTGTGTCTGAGAGAGTGCTCACAGCTGAAAGGCCAGGGGCAGGAACGGGGCAGGTGAATGCTGCCACATCTGAAGATGAGATGTGTCTCTCGTGAGGGAGTGAAGAACATATTGCTCTTAGCAGCTGCTCACTTTAGAATTACATTTGGGAAAACTAAGTGTGTGTGTGTGTGTGTGTTACTCTTCAAGAACCAAACATAGAGGCAGGTGCAAGACGTGTGCTAATGTGGCTTGAAAGGTTCTCAAGTGTAGACATTAAACCCAAACACGTGTCTCTGTGTGTGTGAGTGGGCTTAATAGTATGTGTGTGTATGGGGAGGGGATTGGGAGAGTATGTTAGCTGAGCAGAAGTGTGTCTCTGTGTGTGTGTGTGTGTGTGTGTGTGTGTGATTACAGTATGATTACAGTATGTGTGAATTTATGTGTATATGTGTTCCTCTAAGGAGCACTGCCATAGTAATCCAGACTATGCTTATTTGTAGTTCCCCAATGGTGGCGTGTGTGTGTGTCTGTGTCTATGTGTGTGTGTGTGTGGTTATGTGTGTGTGTGTGTGGTTATGTGTGATTGTATGTGTATATGTGCTCCTTTAAAGCAACACCAAAGAGTTTTTTGTACTTTAAAATAATGTTTCCAAAATCGTTTCAGTGGTTCATCAACTTGTAACAGGGTGAACAGCACTTCTGCAGTCGCTTTGCGGCCCTCTATCGGCTATAACCGCACTATGTAAGTTTGCCAGATCGGGTAGCGCATCAGTAAGTTGATGGAATGAGACATAAGAAACTACAAATTTGACTTGAATCTGATGTCGCAATACATCATACTTTCATAAATCATGCAACATATTCTACCTTGTCTGTGGACATTGTTATTTGCCTAGCCGGTGCTGGATAAACAAATAGCGTGCGTGCGACAGAGGGAAAGTTCTTTGGTGTTGCTTTAAGGAGCACTCCCACAGTAATCCAGACTATGCTCATTTGTACTTTCCCAATGGTGGCGGATGGTGTGTGTGTGTGTGTGTATGTGTGTGTGTGTGTGTGTGTGTGTGTGTGTGTTGTGTCTGTGTGTGTGTGTGTGAGCTGTCTTCCTGTCCCATCCCTGTAGTTACTCTGGAGCAGAGGCTTAGCTCCTTATGCCGTGCGGTGCCCTAGCCTGTCAGTCAGTGTTGGTTGTCAGTGCGGGGACAGTTCAATGCCAGGCCCCCCCTCTCTCCATTAGTCAACGCCACCGCAGCAATTAGGCTTCAGGTAGTGGAAAACGGACACGTCACTTTTATGGCACCTCTCCTTTTGTCCTCCCCTGTCTTGCCTGCAGCATTTCATCAAACTTTTTTTTTTTCTCTTTTTTATCGCGTTCTCTCCTTTTCTTCCTCTTTCACTCTCCCTCGCTCTCTCCTTCCTCTTCTGTCTCTTTCCTCACCTTCGTTAACTGCGTGTCTAAGAGCTTATGCTATCCTTGTCAGGATTTTGTTCTCTGCTCATTACTGGTGTGTGTGTGTGTGTGTGTGTGTGTGTGTGTGTGTGTTCTGAGAGACTGCCTGCACACACTCCAGCACCCTCCTGTGCATCTCTTAGTGGAATGTCATCACGCAACTGCTGTTGCCTCCATGAGTCCACACATCCTGTGTGTGTATGTGTACATATTTGTGTCTGTGTATACTGTATATTTTTACTATAAACTGTTGTTTTTAATGAATATTTTCATTGTGAGTTGCTTTGGACAAAAGCTTAATACCATAAACATGGCATAATCATATCTACTATGTCCGCCTTCATAGTCCATGAGCTCTTTAGAATATAATAGGTCTTTATTTGCCATTGTCACAGGTACAACAAAAAGTGCTCTCCCGACAGTGCATCATTTATTGAGTCTATAAAAATATAATTAAATGCTAGTGTTACTTAAAAAAGAATAAATAGAAACATTAAACAGTATTAGCAGCATACATAAACACACACAGTCATACACACCCAATCATTGCATAAAAAACAGTATGAATATACATCTACAGACATGCATACTTTCTACCATTGCATTGATCCATTTCACATCAGATTCCATTATTGCACATTACTTTTTGCAGCATTGAGGGTGGCTATTGCAGTTGGATACAAACTGTGTTTGAGTCTATTTGTCCTTGCGTTAATTGATATGTACCGTCTGCCTTTGTGTGTCTCTATAATGCTCTGGTATTGCTCTGCCTTTGGCCATCTCCCAATGTCCTTCGCTCATTTCTCCACATTCCCACATTCTCTCTCTCTGTTGTCCACTCACGTTCTCTCTCACACACACACACGCACGCAGTCGTACGCACACACTCTAACACTCTTTCTCCAGTGTGCCATTTGCTGGTTCTCACTGGAGTGCTGGCTCATCTGAATGTGATTACGCACACTCGAGAAACTTTTTTTTTCTCTGCCTTGATTGGCGAGCCATTGAAACGTGATGTGCAGCCGCGGGCTGGGGTGGGGGGGGGTGGGGGAATAATGCGCCTCTCTCTCTCTCTCGTCATTCTCATCCTGTGAATGCCGCGGTCCCCTCAATGGACTGTGAAGTGTGCCTCTCATTGTTAATTGTGGCGTCACGATAAAGTGTGAATGCACGCGCTGTCTCTCGCTCTCATTGGCTAACGGATGTGTGATGCATTATTCTTTTCCTTTGCATTCATTCTCCATCATCATCACCATCATCATCGCTTGGAGTGGAACACCATCATACACGCTCCTCAGAATGCCTGGCTCTCTCAGAATGCCTTGTTCTCATCATATGCATTATATGCATTTTTTTCTCTCTCCGCTCTTGCGAATGTCCAGACCTCAATTTGCCATACTGTCCACTGTGTCCATCACATGCCACAAGATTATATTCCTCAACGATACGGCTTGATGAAACCGTTGCCATGCTGATGTGAAGAAGGAGGATGTGTCCACTGAATATCTGTCTCTCTGTGTCTCTCTTTTTGTTGTTTTTCTTCTTCCCTCCCTGAAGACGGCACGCGTCTTTGCCCATCGACGTCACAGCTAGCCCCGTCCACTTTATGCCCCGGCCGTGCAGAAGAAGTTACCCCAGTCGCAAATGGAAGTCGGCATCGTTTGGGTAAATCACCAGGGTTTTCCTACCGTATTTCTCGCCGCTCTCGCTCTCGCACTGCTCTTGTGCATGTCCAGACGTCCAGTGCATGTCCTCGCACTGTATCTGTGTGTGACCACTCTGCCGTGTCCATTTCCCTTCCAGGTGTGGAATATGGACTAATCAATTAGTGCTCTTACTTGGCTCTGTGGGTGTATTGAAGCAGTGTCTGTGATGTGTGTTTGGGATTGGAGGGTGTATCGTGTGTTTAATGCTGTGACTGTGTGGCTGTGCCGGTTTGTAGCGTGCAGTGCGTCTGTGTGTGTGTGTGTATGTGTGTGTGTGTGTGTGTGTGTGTGTGTGTGTGTGTGTGTGTGTGTGTGTGTGTGTGTGTGTGTGTGCGCGCGTGTGTGCGTGTGTGCGTGTGTGTGTGTGTGTGTGTGTGTGTGTGTGTGTGTGTGTGTGTGTGTGTGTGTGTGTGTGTGCGCGTGCGCGCGTGTGCGCGTGTGTGTGTGTGTGTGTGTGTGTGTGTGTGAGATATTTCTGGGCTAAGCGGCAGGGCTCAGCGGTGGAGGAGGATCTCATTTCGGGCCGGCCCCGACAAGTGCTGACCCCGCTGGGGGGAGATTGGCAGGGGGGGCCACTGCTGCACCTCCGGGCTCACTCAGATAGAAAATGAGGAACGGCTCGGAGCTCCCCAGCCGTGAAGGAGCGGGACAGGCCGCCGCCACCACCACAGACTATACACCCATATCCCACCCCACACAAGAAGCTGCTCTCTCTCTTTCTCTCTCCTCCTCTCTCTTTCTTCCTCTGTCTGCACCCACCCCCCCCTCCCCATCTTGAGCTTACTCTCTCCCCAGAGTAATGCATCTGTCAAAAGTCCAAAGGCCAAGAGTATCCAGGAGGGACTGGGGTGTGAGTTACAGAAACCCACCAAACAAACTTTCCCTCTCTGGGAACTTAACTACCACTGAAGAGAATGTGATGTGGGATTTGGTCTTTTTTGTTGTTGGATCTTTATTTACTTTTAGCTTCACAAAGATGTGTGGTGCCAAGGACATTTTCAAGCGGGGAAAGAAACTAAGTAGCCTTCAACATTTACGTTGTAGAATTTTTGCAAGGACTTTGTCCTCCCATGTAGCTGGTAGGTGGTTTAAATAATTTGTGCACTTCTCAGTCAGTTAGACATCCAATTTAGGATTTGAGTTTGGTATTTCCACCAGACAGGCTGACCATGCTGGGCACAGATGAAGGGCAGGCCGGGCTCTCACGTCAACTCTCTCACCGCCTAGCTCTGGTGTAGGTCAGCCGTTAGCCTTCCTCCACCCTGCCGAGTGGGAACGATAATGGTGTCTCTTTGCTGCGCCACATTAGAGATTTTGCTCACACACACGTCACCTCTCTGATCCCTCGTGCTGTACTTGGTTACGGCCGCCACGGCGGAGGTCTCCGACTTTCTGCAAATGAGGAGAGACGGGATGGAGATGAAAACCTCTCGGAATGCCGAGCCGCGGGACGTGGCACTTCAAAGGTACTTTCTTTCTTCCTTTCTTTTCTGCCTACACATTCCATGCTGCTTGCCGTTGTCTTCAGCTCGGCCCATCGCCTCAAGAGCGCCGGCCCCGTCCGTACGGTTTCCGTGTGAGCTCCCCAGGTGCCGGGGCGTGAGCGGGATGCCTCTTCCTGCTAACGAGCTCCGATGTTTGCCTTGATCGTTTGTTTTAATTAGCCTCCGAGATGATAGGAGCGGAAAGCCGTGCACTTAAACCCTGATTATCCCCGTTGTTTTGAGTTGGCGCCCACTATTAACCTGCAGCACAGATGTCGCAAACCTGACTCAACATGAACAAACGAAACACCGCCTACCTCCTCGTGACCTTAAGCCCAATCAGTAGCGTAAGGGTTTGTTGATGCTAATCCTCGTCATGCCTAGACAGTGAGATTATCAGGTTAAGAAGACAGTGGGATATGCTATTGCATGCAGATCTGAAACAGGCTGGTAGGATAATTAATCACACTGGGTAGTCAAATTAGTGAAGACAGACCACATGGTGAGCATTAGCTCGTCTGTACGAGCTTGCACTAAATCCAGCACTCTTGCCTGTACTTTTTCAAAAGCCATACCCTACCACGTAAGTATGAGTATATAAGAAGTACTGTGTCATTAAGTGCACTTATATACGTAAACTGCTTATTGAGGGCTTACATTTAGGGAATCCTCTTTGCCGTATTGATATTTGAGCTTTGGCCCCCGACTGAGAGATCACTCTTCTAAGTCTGAGAGCACTGCACTTTTTGAGCATAGTGGTAGTGCTGGCTGTTAGCCTGGTATAAAGTATTCTAGCATAACTTTAGAATGTGTAATCACTGTTTGATTGCTCTGCTGATGTTGGTGGTGTGCATCAGACCCCGTAAGCCCTCATAATTGGTAAGGTGTGTAAAATTGATCAGTATCTGCCTGGGAACAGTAAATTGATGTTGGGCTGATGGCACCGGTGCCATCTGTCACCTGTCGCCCAGATAGGCATTGAACCATCACACCCCCCAGAGGTCTGAAACCAACTTCATCAGCTCCTTGCAACAGAGCAGGGAATGCAGTGCAGTCAGGATTGCTTAAGAAATAATAAACTACCCTAAACCTGCGAAATAGTTATAGGCTCAATTAAACATACAAACTACCCGGTAAGATGTATCTAATAGCATTCATCTCGTAATTGCAGTCATGTCATCATGGCTGGTTTGCACTTTCGACTGCTTTCTGTGCTATTCGAGAACTACTGCCTTATGTTTATGCTATTTTGCTGTATTAAGGCCAGGGTTTCAGCGTTGCAAATCTGGGTTTATTGGACAATAATCATTAAGCGAAAGAGGACTCTTGTGATAAAATCATCCCTAGGCTGCATTTCAACCTAATATTGTTTTCAGGGTTTGCCGAGCCACATAAATGCAGCCACACGGATGTGATGGGGCTTGTTTTTGTTTATGACGAGAGATTGTTTTTGGCTGTAGTCTGCCTTGTGGCAGGCATCGTTCCTTTCGCTTGGTACTTTTCTGTACCAGGTAAATTGAACATTCTCTCACTGTCAACGACATTCCACTTCTGATGTAATCCAGGGAGCAGAAACTTGAACAACAACCAGAACAGCAATAACAAAAAAACATCCTTCTGGTTCTGTGGCCTCTCAGGTGGAATTGTGCGGTGCTCTGCATTGTCTCGATTCATGACTTGAGTTTCTATTAGTGCTGTTTTGTAGTCACAGATGGATGAGAGACCATCCACGTTCGCCAACTGCACCTGGGGAGGTAGTCCCTCTCCAGTCGAGTGGAGTGGGTGTGTGCTCTTCATCTGCAAGTGCTTTGATGTGGGTAGCTTAACGGATAAATCTTTCCACCCCATCTCAGTTCTACACCATTGAACTTGTCGGAGGCTCATGTTTCTATTCTGCCAAAGATCCCGCAAATCGTCAAGAAGAGCAAAACTACCCTGGTGGTTTGCTCACTCCTTTTTTATTTAAATGGATTGGAACTGCTGCTGCAAGCATGGGCAAAAAAAAAAAAAACTCAAAACAAAGTCTTTTATAGCCTAACATTTCATTACACGGATTTGTCAGTTCCAGTCACGTTTCAATACCAAGCCACAGATTGTTTTTTTGTTTTGTGTTGTTTTGCTTTTCTCGAAATTAAAACCCTGTTAGATTGTTCCCCCCCGCCTGCCATCACCACTGAAATGTCAGGTTATTTCATCGCAGCAAAACGCTCCCGACCACGTGCCGAGCACTGGAACTCCGCCTCGGCAATCCATCTAAATATTGTCTCTGCTCGCTAATGCCAGGAGCGGAGTTAAGGAAGGCCTCGGTATTTATGCATGTGCACGTTGCGGCACTCTTTTCGTTCGAATACCTCAGCAAAAAAACAAAAACGCCAAGCTATAATACTTCATCTATGTCACATGTTAAAATGCTAATGCAAATGTACTCCTCCTCCGTGGTGTGTACTGCAAATGGACTCGCCTGGTTGCACTTGTGTTGTGAAAGAGCATTTAGCATTCCATCTGTCTGAGGGCTCGCTGGAAATGTCATGACCCACCACAACAGACGCTGAGCAAAACACTCAGGATGTAACATGGAGCTGAAGCATAACAAATGGTAACATTTGCCTCCAGCTAATTTCAGTGGGATGCTTTGTATCACAGCTTGTTGTCTCAGGTAGTAACGGCAAGATGCTGGGACTAGAGTAGTGTTATCCATTATTTAAGAGCTGTGTGTTTTTGTTTTGTTTTAAAGCTGGAAAATAAGGGAGCATTTACATTTCACACGCCACTCCTCTTTGATCTTTGCTTAGTCTTTTTTCATGCACAGAGATGTGTGGGTATGTCTGTCTGCATAATGTCAAAATGGACATCACAAAGAGGGACCACACCACTCAGAGAAAAGCCATAATGGGAGAACAGCAGTTTGACAAGTGTGGTGTCAGTAAGCCCATAAGCGAGCCTGACCCCCCTGGTCATCACTCACACTCCTGATGTTAAGAGAGCGACGATGGCCCAGCGTGGCCTTCGGGCCTCGCTGTCAAGGTCTGGGCGCAGAGGCGGAGCACCTGTCAAGTGTGTGTGTCCATCCACCCCAGCGACGGTCAAGGGCACTGGCCGCCTGGGCCGCCCGGCTGTCTCATGGGGCTATTTTTTATCCCCTTAACTCATCATGCCCAGCAGGATTTCCCGAACTGCCCTGTGCCATAGAACTGGAACAGTGTCCCGATTCTCCAGTCTCCTATGTGCAGAGCTTTGCTGAAGACATTCACGAGTCTTATTATGGATACTGGTAAGTGCCCCAACTTATGTCTGAAATCAAAAGTTGCTGTACAACTGTACTGTACTGTACTGTATTGTACAAAGTGCATCATCAGCATCCTCACTGGATAATTTAATCTTCATTGGTTAAATTGTCCCCCCCGGAACATAGCAACAATAGTGTCACAACTACAGTTCCTAATTCTATTCTATTCTGCCTTTGGACACACAGTTTTGGCAGTGCAGAAAGAACATAGGTGGGTAGCAGCTGATCCACCTGGACATTCAATCCATGCAGATGTGGGCCAGAACTGAGCCAGACTTGGGCTACATTTATGCCAACATTGCCTTACTCTGTCCTCCAATGCTTTGGGTAACTGTTTAGTTGGCAAAGCTCTTCCTGTTTAAGTATTAAAAACAGAGTATTCATGTTTGGCAGAAGATGAATGGAGTTCAGAGTGACAAATGATTGTTCTTCATCACACTTAATCTGAAATTATCCAACTTTGGTTTTTTTTTACTGCCGCTCCATAAATGTTAATTGAGCCTTTTTTCGATCTCTTCTGAAAATGTTAATTGAACCTCTCTTTTTTTCGATTTCCTCTAATGAGTTGTTCTATTTGACCAGGTTATTTTCAATGAACTGAACCATCTTGTCTGGATCTGAACACCTCTATCCCTCTCTCTCCCTCTTTCTCTCCCTCTCTCTGTTGGAGTAGGTGCAATGTCACACTATGATGGATGACAGAGTAGCCTCGGTTCGACAAACGAAGCCTCGTGCGAATGGCGCAAAACTCACGGGCCGGTGCGATGGCAATGACACGAGAGGCGAGGCACGAGTAGAGGCAAAGCAGCTCGCTAATTTATCACTGTTGAGGCAGCCTTAATAGAACGTGGCCGCAGCGGCCATTCTGTCACCGGGCGCGAGGCGCTGCACGCGGGCAGTTAATTAACTTCCCTTTGGAGCTACAGGCCGGGTGGCCGGGTGGTGGAAGAGGAGTTGTATTGTGGCGGTGGCGGTGGAGGGAGCGCGAGCGACATGGACGTTGCTGAAAACAGCCTGCATGGGCGGCTGACGACAGTCCTCTTGAGAGACAACCTTGGCAGGCGATGCCGGGAGCAGAAAGTGACTGGCCTGGACAAAAGCACTGTGTTTTTGTAGTCGCGGACTGCCCGAGCGTGTACTTGCTGGTCCCCTGTGAGCTTGCAGAATTGGCCCTTTTGTATAACACTGTGCTCCTAACTGAATTGGATGTCGTACAGATTTTGTAGAGTCGCCAGAGCTTGTCTTTACTCTTAATATTTGGTTGCATATCAAATTAGTCTTTGAACACATTCCTGCTATTTAGATTAAAAAAAAAAAAAAAATAGAAATCAGAGTTTTTTTTATATTAGCAGTCCTTCAAAATGTTCATTGTCAATTTAATCATACACTGAATCTGAATGGCTTTTTGATTTGTAATACGAATTGACATCAATTGGCTCTCACATCTGTGTGGGTGATTTGCAATATCAGATGTAATTTCATATGTCAAATTCATATACATGGGCTGTAATATAATTATTGCATTTCTACCATAGAAAACTGTGAGTACATTTCAGGGATTGTGGCATTTCTCTCCATTAACAGAGATCCTGTCCTACTGTGGGCTACTGTGTCCTAACCTAGGAGGGCACCTCGGCATGTGAAAGTCATTTAGTTGCTTCTGCAGAAAAGGGCAATATCTCGAACAGTTCGAAAGCCCTCAGGAGCGAGAACAAGAAATGCAATTTCTCAGCCGGCCATTCAAACACCTCACTCCTGAATGCCTTCTCATGAGCCCATACTTCAGAGCTTTCATTTGGCCTGAGATGCAGACCTTTCCACTTGCAGTGGTAGTTGTTGTTGTCTGTCAAAATAATTTGATGTCTGTCAAAATAATTTGAAGACAGTCTTGCATTTTTTAGCCCCCCGCCCCCCCCCCCCCCCCCCAATACATCGTTGTGAAGCAAAGTGCCCATTTCGTGGTCATTTCCAATAATAATCACACCAATTTCTCCCGTGTCCGTCAACAGCTGAATCTACCACCCATGTAGAGTGCAATAATTGGCCATTCATAATTTATTTATTTTCAACATTCATTAAATTTAATGTTGGGCCTTCGCAATTCCCTCAAGGACCAATTTTAGTTTAATGTGGCTTTTACACGCCTCCCGCTAGACGCGGCGAAGCTTTGCCCAGTACCTCAGCCTCAGTTGACAGAGATGGCGGGTAATCCAGCTGAGCCCTGAGGCCCAGTATTGTGTGTATCAGTTGTGTGCTCGTATTAAATCTAAGTGAACTACTTCACCCAGCTCCCCATTAATCTGCTTTATGGTGCTGGAGTGGGGCGCGATGCTCAACCTGATTAGGAGAGGAACAGCCTCTCTCTTCTCTCTCTCTCTCTCTCTCACACACCTACATGCTATCCATCCCTCTAGATCTGTCTCTCTGGACAGTCGTATCTCTCTCTCTCTCTCTCTCACACACACCTATATGCTATCCATCACTCTAGATCTGTCTCTCTGGACAGTCATATCTCTCTCTCTCTCTCTCTCTCTCTCTCTCTCTCTCTCTCTCTCTCACACACACCTATATGCTATCCATCCCTCTAGATCTGTCTCTCTGGACAGTCGTATCTCTCTCTCTCTCTCTCTTTCTCTCTCTCACACACACACACCTACATGCTATCCATCTCTCTAGATCTGTCTCTCTGGACAGTCGTATCTCTATCTGTGTCACTCACCTCTCTCTCGATCTACCAATATACACTACTCACAAAAAGTCAGGGATATTTGGCTTTCGGGTGAAATTTCAGGATGAACCTAAAATCCACTATAACCTTTACAGGTGAACCTTCTCTAAACTTTTGAATGTGCATGTCCAACAGTTCAATGTTTCAGTACTTTCTGTACTGAAACATAAAATTTCACCCGAAAGCCAGATATCCCTAACTCAGATATCCCTGAGTAGTGTGTGTGTGTGTGTGTGTGTGTGTGTGTGTGTGTGTGTATGTATATATATATATATATATATATATATAATATATGTGTGTGTGTGTGTGTGTGTGTGTGTGTATGTGTGTGTGTGTGTGTGTGTCTGTCTATAAACAGATACCTCTCTCACTCTCCTTCTATTCATCTCCTCTTTTCTCCTCCTCCTCCATCTGCTTCATGCCTCCTTCCCTTTATCCTTTTTTTATTTTACCTCCACAATCCCCCTCTCCTCACTCAGCCACTCTCATAGTCCTTTTGCCCATTCTGTCCTTCTCTCCTTGTTTCTCTCCCTCATTCCTCTCTTCCACTCTCCCTCTTTCTTCTGTCTCTCCAGGATAGATAGAAGTCCCTGTGTATGAGCCACATTGTGTATGAACTACATGGCAATGTTGTGCGTCAACCACATTGACCACATCTGTGCATTAACCGCAGTGCCCAAATACATCAGGAAGAAGAATGAAGAAGAGAAATGCATTCACATAGCCCTGCCCATGTATTACCCTCATAGCTGAAGACATTTTGTAAAATCAATGTCTAAGACTCGGGCAATAAACGGAAAAGTACGGTAGTCCCACAGATTGTCTCCCTCCATCTCTCCATAATGCACTGCCTGATAACTCGCAACCCAGCCAGAATCCAGCAGCAGCTCCTCCTGTAGTTTCTGCCTCTACTGAAGATAGAGGCAGGCAGCTCTCTCGCTGATCACTTTGATTGGCTCTCGGAGGTAATGCCCTACACAGAAACAAGGTCTCTCAATCTTACCGATGCCTTTTTTAATCTCCAACTTTCATTCCTCACGGGCCAATTTCTCCCCTGTAATGACTAATATGACATCTCTCTTTCTCCCAAATTGTTGTCTCTAAATCTGTCCATCATTTTTTTCTTGCCCTTGCTCATGCTCTCTCTCTCTCTCAATCCCTCTCCTGCTCTTTCAACTCCCATGTGATCTCTCATTTCATTCTCTCTCACTCACTCTCTCTCTCTCACCCCCTCTGTGAGCTATGAGCCAGTGACATTGATCCCCTACCTCCATCTCACCGGGCCTGACCCTCTGCGTCACACCAGCAGAGCACTGAAGAACAGTTCTCCAAAATCACACACTAAACTGCTGTCCAACACAGCTGAGCTTGCAGCACCACCACGCTTACTTCATAATTGATAGTTTTATAATTGGACACGGTCAAATATTCTGTCCAGATTTTCGGCTGTGACTCTTTTCTCATGGGCTTCGCCATTCTAGATGTATCATCCATGTTTGCACACATTTCCCTGGTAATGGTCATTAGTGTCTGGTTGTTTCCATGGTAAACAGAGTGGTCCATTCAGCCTTTGACCCCTTCCAAATTAGCCTGGTGTTACCATCCTACGTACTTCCGGCAAAACGTAGTCACAGGCGGTAAGGACCAGGCTACTTCCAAATAATCACTGTATGGAGATTTTTTAAATCTGAAATCATTATTTTTTTAGGTGTGTGTGTGTTTTGTATATGTGCAATTGTGCATGCAAGCCTCCACAAGGTTGTCCACAGGCTATCTGCCATCAGACAGCCATATTGCTGTCACGGTGTGTTTTACTGGCTTCCACTGATCTCCCACTGACAACACCATTGCAGCAATGCAGAGGCCATGTTCACTACGGCATAGCAGTCTTCCTTACTTCTGCTCCCCCGCTGTCTTTTACATAGACTCATAACACACTCTGTGGCCCTGTCACCTGCGCTCAGCTGACTGTGTGTGTGTGTGTGTGTGTGTGTGTGTGTGTGTGTGTGTGTGTGTGTGTGTGTGTGTGTTTGTTCTGAGGTTCCGGCTGGGGGTGGAAAGTGCTGGTTTTCCTTTCTGCTGTCATCCGCTCGATCAGTCTACTCCTCAAGGGACGCCTCGGTCAGAGATCAAGTGATGCACACGTACACACACACACACACACGCACGCGCATACACACATCTCTGTTCCTCTTCCTCTCTCTCTCTGTCTCTCTCTTACACGCATGCACGTACACTCATACAGTCATACACACACATTCATAAAGTATGCAGCACATGGATATAGTTGCACAGATAGTGGCTCAAGTGTCATTTGCATGCAAAGACTCGCACATTCTCATACACTTGTATGAGCACATACAGATACACACACACACACACACACACACACACACACACAAACACACACGCACACACACAGCTTCCCCCTCTTCTCCTGCTGATAATGGCTCAACTTGGGCTGTAAACCTTTTGCTGATGGGGTGAATTTAACACTCATCCACACCCCCCCTCCTCCTCCTCCTCCTCTTCAGTGTCCTCCACCCCTCCTCACCCCTCTCCCTCTCCTCCTCTCTCCCTCTTCTCCTCTCCCTCTCTCGCTGCTTGTCTCTTGGGCTGGGCAGGGGACGTCCGGATGGAATAGCCATCTATTTCTGGCACCCACTCATCCTCACTATTGTCCAGCATTGATTTGGATCAAGGTCTATTGACAGCAAGGCAGGTAATTGAATGGGGGTGGGTGCTGATTGATCAAGGCAAAGGGAAGGCAAATGGACATGGGAATGGACACATCTATGCACTTCTACTTTTGAGGCTTTTGTTTTGATTTGTTTCTTGGTTTGTCCGTTTGCTGATGGGATTTGAAGATGTGTGGCTGCTTTGCTTGGAGCAAGGCTGCCTTAATGGGGTAGAATGATTTCATACAGCTTGCTTATTAGTCAGAGAGAGCCCACATTGGACATCAGGGAGAGAGAGAGAATGTGTGTGAGAGAGAGAGAGAGATATGACTGCAACATAATATGAATCCTGGGACTCCATCTCTGATCTATAATTGCCCGTGTGTCCGTAGGGTGTTTTTTTAGGTGTGTTGCATTATGAGCATCCGAGGCTTGCTGCTAAATCTTTGCACTGCACATGATTGTGCCGTAGATTTGATAAAAGAGACCATTCAACACTGAGACTGCTTTCATTATTGTTGTTGATGGTGATTTGATTTGCTTTACTTGCACAACTTCAGCCACTGTAGGTGACAAACGTGTCATTTCTCAAGCCACAATATGAATTCATTCCTCTTAGCTTGTGGCAAGAATCTCAGAATCACAGAATGGAGGAGTATGTGGCAGGAGGAAATGTGATTTTAATCTGTGATAGTCTCAAGTATCACTCTAGGGCCCTTTTTGTCCATGTTGAAGCTCTCTCTCTCTCACACACACACACACACACACACACACACACACACACACACACACACACACACACACACACACACACACACACACACACAGAGATAGATAGAGAGAGAGAGAGAAAGAAACAGACCATTAAGAGAAGTCTGCGCTTGTGGCAGCTGTAAAAGCCAGATTCAATCCATTTCCTCACCTTTCCACTGTGTGAAGTGCAGTGAGTTGCACCATTACACTGTTTCCAGGGCCCTTGTGAGCGAGTGTTTCCCTAATGAGGCCAAATGAAAAGACTCTTCTGGCCTCATATGAGATGGAAGCCTGCCATGCGGCTGTGTGTGTGTGTATGTTTGTGTGTGTGTGTGTGTGTGTGTGTGTGTGTGTGTTATACCTTCAGCTATAGCTGGATTATTATTCCCCAGTCTAGAGCCCTCATCAACAGACCTCCATTTTATAGCATGGCTCCCACCTGTTCTCTGGAGGTGTGTGTGTGTGTGTGTGTGTGTGTGTGTGTGTGTGTGTGTGTGTGTGTGTGTGTGTGTGTGTGTGTGTGTGTGTGTGTGTGTGTGTGTGTGTGTGTGTGTGTGTGTGTGATGGAGGGGGGGCCACACCACCGAAGTGGAGAGTCCCAGGCAGGTGGCAGAGCCAGGGCTGCATCTTCATCAGCAGGTTCCCTCAGTGCTCAGTGTGGGGCTAATAGAGTGGCCAGGTGGAGAGAGAGAGAACAGGGGGTTCCCAAACACAAATCTGTTATTAGGCTACCACTCACATGGTCTTACTCTTTCACACTCTCACTCACGCACACACACACACACACAGTCCCACAGAAATACTCTTCCACATATATACTCACTCAAACACACACACACACACTCACTCATGTGCTCTTACAAACATGCACACGTGCATGGACACACACTCACACTCAGGCACCCATACATGGCCACACAAACCCAGGCACAAACACCAAGCACACCCACTCACCCACACACACACACGTGCCGGTCCCGGCTGGTTGCACAGACGCCCTGTGACTGTTCATTTTTATATCCTGGTTTACTCATACCAGGCCGTCTGTCCTATGGGGCGGCTGTTGCAAAACTTCATGAAGGGACACTGCATACAGTCACTAACGCACACACACACACACACACACACACACACACACACACACATACACACACACACACACACACACACACACACACACAAACAGACACGCATACTGGTACACTCAACCAAAGTAAGTAAACAGCATAAACACACACACACACACACAAACAGACACGCATACTGGTACACTCAACCAAAGTAAGTAAACAGCATAAACACACACATACACACACACATACACACACAATACATACCATTGTCATCAAAGGGCAGTTTTCTTGAGACTTCAGGATCAACAGATGTGAAATACCTTTTTGGCATATTTACTTTTTTGTGTATTAATGTAAATAAATACAGTTTCCTCTGTGCAGTGTGAGTGCTCTCCCTATCTCTGCCATCAGACCCAGAGTGCTGTGGAGGAAGCGCTTACTGGGGGCATGGCTTTGTTGCCATAAGTGATGCTTCATGACTAATGTGATAGTTAGGTAGAGTGGGGGGCTAAATTGTTCTTTAGCGAGAGGGGAAATTGTCTGGTATTAGAATGGCATTAGATGAAGCTTCAGTGATTTTTCTCACTTTCTCTCACTCCCCCTCCTTTCAAGAAGTTCACCCCCCCCCCTCTCTCTCTCACACACACACACACACACACACACACACACACACACACACACACACACATACACACACACACACACACACACCCT